>NW_004524634.1:6446385-6463346 GCF_000260255.1 Octodon degus | reverse complement strand
GGTGTTTGTAAATAGGATCACAAGTCTGCATCTTGTACAGCAATTAACCACTAAGAAGAATATATGCAGTGTATTATTTGTTGATACTGTACTTTCAATTTGATTTGAAACTGTCTCATTGCTATATGTTTATCAATAAAACTTTGAAAAGAAAAGAAAACTTAAGATGGCCTAATTCTACATTGCATTGATATTTATATCCTATTAAAATGCTAAGTATTATCTTGCTGTTAATGACAAACAGGTTCCTCTTCAGGGTAACTTTGTAATAAGACTCATTATTTTAACTTATTTTAACATAGCACATGGCTTTTTGGTTTTTCTTTCACAAAATAAAGATTCTGAAGTAAATAAAAAAAAAACATTGGCAGTTGAGCTGAACCTCACTATCTATCTGAATCAAGATATATTTTAGACATTAAAAATTATTTTTATTCAATTATGGCCAAGATTCTTTTGGCTTCAAGTAATAGAAAGTAACATTGGACAGTATAATAGCACCTCCTGAGTAATAAACTACTCCAAACTTTATTTATTTACAACTGCTCATCCAGGTCCTGATTTTCTGGGTTGGCTCACTGGTCTGGTTTATGCCAACTCTACAAAATTTTGAAGGGCCTTTTTATGTGGCCACCTGTGGGGCATCTGGCTTCTGGATAACCTAAGAAACCTTACTCACATTGTACAGCACTTGGAAGACTGCCAACCAGGGTGATGAGAGTGACTGCACCATGTATTTCTCATCATGTGGAAGAGTTCAGGCTTCTTCATATGGTGGTTTCTGGAGAAGGAAAGCCCCACTGCACCAGTGCTTTCTGATCCTCTGCTTGTCTTACACACCCAAACGTGCCACTAGCTAAGCAAATCATATGATAGGAAATATGTATGTCTTATTAAAAAACTTTATAGTGCACAGATAATTTTATTTAAAATGTTTTTCCTGTGGCTTTGGACAACAAATTAACCAAACCCCAACTCACTGATTATTTTTGATTCCCTATTAGATCTTTGTTTTCAAATCCCAAGGAGACTCTGGCCTTTATGTTTGGAGAACTATTCCACAATTATGCTAATGATTTGGGCAATATGGTCTAAGAGATCACTCCCAAAGTCATTTGTCATAGGGCTACCCCTCACCAGCATGTGACTCCAGGCACATCACTTTACCAGAGCTTTGAGCCTCAGTTTCTTCATCTGAAAACTAATAATAGTAATAGTACATATACTGTGAATCCTTACGTGAATTAGATGAAATATGTGTACAGCTCTTAGCCCAGTGCCTAATAATGATCTATTTCATTTTTTATTTTTTATTTATTGCTATTACTAACATAAAAGATCTTGTGATACCATTATTAAGAGGGCTTATTTTTATGTTATTTTTGTAATTATTTATTTATTTATATGGTACAGGGTCTCACTATGTACCTCAGACTCATGGTGTTCCTCCTGTCTCAGCCTCCTCAGCACTGGAATTACAGGTGAGCACTACCACACCCGGTTTTGTGGCCAGCACAGCACGCCTCGGGTTCTAGGGCCAGCACAGCATGAAGTACTGGGAATCAAACCCAGGTCCTTGCACTTGCCAGGCAGGTGCTCAGACCGCCAAGCTATCTCCCCAGGCTGAGGGCTTTTATTTTTAAAAGTGCAGTATGTTAGTTTATGAATTCATCTCACTCATTCTCGCTCATCTCTTTATTAGTAGATAGAATCACTTGAAAATCTCTTCTATCTTAATTTATTAACCTTTATTTTCATCTTGCTTTTCTTTATCTAAAATATTCTCAGATAATGATCAAATTAACCTCTGCCCAATTAATCCAAATTTCTACTGTGTACAATTGTTATTCACTGTTTGTTAATTTTTTAACTTTGGCAACTACATTGATCACCATGGTTGCTTCAGTGTAAATGTTGAAAATCACTTAATGGAAGTTTCTTTTAGCTTCTTAAAGACAGAATATTTCTGACCATTTCTAAAAACATAAATTAGCAATGTTAACAATGTTATTTTCATAGTAATCTATTTGGGGAACGCATCATCAAAGATGTTCAGGGAATTGGAGGTTGTATTTTACAGAACTACAAAATTTCTCCATTACTTCCAAGAACTTTTCTGTTTTGACTTGTTCTTAGAAAAGGAGAGCTGTGTTTACTCAATGTGATTTATCAATTTATGTGCTCACTTAGCAAGTATTTATGAAGCCTTACTTTATAGCAAGTGCTATGTTGGAGCTTAAACAATGGCCAGGATTGATTCCTCACCCTCAAGACTCTTTGAGTCTATTAAACAATCAAAGATGCAAAACAAGCATGTAAATAAAGTGGGAACTACAATGAGAATAAATCCACAATGGGTGTGTGTGGTGTGGCGTGGTAGGTAAGGCAGGGTAGGAATAAATAAAGCAATTATCAAGCTAGACATCATGGACAGTATTGTGGACCTGCTTAGTTAAGGCTTGCCCTGCCAATAAATGAGGAGTAAATGCAGGGGCAGGTCTGCACTAGGCAAGAGCATGATCATGAGACATCTAGGAGGTTCATCTCAGTGAGTCCAGTTCATAAAACAAAGACACAGAAGTATGAGTCACAGGCTCATGGATGAATTTACAACTTGAGATGAGTCACCTGGAAAGAGATAATTAGAAAAATATGAACAAAGTCTTGAGAAAGTCAATAGAACCATGGAGTTGTGAGTTAGTGCTAGTAGGGTAAGAGGGAAGCAGGGATGTGATGTCATAGGGTAAGAGGGAAACAGGGATGTGATGTCATAGGGTAAGAAGGAAACAGGGATGTGATGTCATAGGGTAAGAGGGAAATAGGGATGTGATGTCATAGGTTAAGAGGGAAACTGGGATGTGATGTCACAGCAACACAGAAGGAAAGGGGCTTGAGAATCTAAAGTCTTATTTGTCAACGTAGAGGTCCAAACTTCTCTCCATGTACAGCCCCATAAAGCAGCAGGAGACAAGAATGGGTTGGATTCACCCTGGGCTGAGGGTTTTATCAGCTGAGTCTCATTGAGGGAGCAAAAGGTAAAGAAATTGGAAGTGTCTTCACAGTGATGATTATATCATTGGACAAGTAGGGAAGCACAGGTTGAAGGTCACTGACTGAACATGGTTGTATCCCGGAGTTTCAGACTTCAGATTTTATTTTAGAATAGTTGCATACACTTAATATATCTTTAGAAAAGAAGTCATGTTTTGTGCATACCTTATAAATGTAGCCTAAAGTTAACATTATGCAATATTTTAATTGTTTTGCTCATTAAAAAAAGTTTCAGGAACATAAAGATAGCACAGTGAACTCAACACCTACTTAGGCAAGCACAAGGACTGGGGTTAAATCCCCAGCACCACATGCCACATACCTACCCTCGGGTGCACTGAGCCAACCACTGACTCTAGGCATGGTGGAACATGCCTGTAATCCCAGCACTGGGGACAATGAAAAAAGAAGGATCACTATGAGTCCAAGCTGCATAGTGAGACCCTGTACCAAATACATTTTTTTTAAAAAAAAAATTCATGCTATGGTGTTTCCCACTTATGGTATCATGTCAATACTCATTAGTTTCAGATTCTGGAGCATTTCAGATTTTAAACTTTGGATGTTCAATCCAAAGAGGCTGAGGGATGAAAAAAAGTGACATAATCAATCCATGTGAATCCTTGCAGAGAAAGAGTTGTGATGGTAGAAGTACTTGGGCCAGTGAGTTGGGGGAATGGACATTCATGGAAGCTACATTAGTTGACTTTTCATTGCCACAGCAAAATACCTGAGGCTGAGTACTTATTAAGAAAGGAGGCTTCTTTATCTCATGGTGTTGGATTCTAAAAGTCAAAACCAGCTCTGGCAAGAGCCCTTTAGTGGAGTTTCTCATGGTGGATGGCACCACAATTGCAGAAGTGCATGTGGAAGAAAAAGATCATATCACCAGAGAGAAGCCAGAGGGCACTGCAGGGGCCAGGCTTACTCTTTGAACAACTTGTTCAACAAGAACTACCTTAGTGGCTTCCAAGGGCAGCACCTCTAGTGACCTGAGGAGTCCCCTGGGCTCCACATCTTAGAAGCACCTGCCCTCCATAACACCACACTGAGCACCAAGTTCCCAACACATGAACCTTGGGGATACATTTGGGCCACAGCCAAACCATAGCAGCAGGGGGTGTTTGAAATCTGCACCCCAAAAGCAGTGTACACTCCAGGTGTGAACAGGCAGCAAGTAATCAAAGAAGAGAGGTTACTCAAGACCAAAAGTCAAAGCACTAAGAAGCCAAAGGGCTGGAAAGCCTTCTTGGAAGAAGATAAGACAGAGGCTGAGGTGGAAAGGGAAGCTTAGGGCCAAAACTAAAGACCTCAGGGATTAGGGAGAAATTACCACGATGTTGGAGGGTAACAGCAGAAAGGGGGAAATGATATACCCTTCTGAAGAATGGTAGTAGACAGGGCAGAAGGGAGGTGGTCTGGAATTTAGAAGCACGAGAGCCTTCATCGGCTGGTTTTGAAAGCAAAGGCAAACTTTATAAAACTCAAACATTGGGGCAGGAGGAGAGATTACCTGCCACAAAGCAGAAGTTCAACGGCACACCCTGAGAGTCTGAGGTGGAAGTAGAAGAGAATGGGTTAGCAATGTGGCAAACCCTTAAGGAGGAGGATGCGATCAACTCCCCCAGCAACCTAGCTGAGTGGTCAGCAAGGCAGATGAGGCTGTGGATCCAAGGACTGAGACCTGAAGTCTCTCTGCAGAAGACAACCACCGAGTTCAGGCCTCTGCAGTCCACAAGAACTGGCCAATACTGTGGCAGCTGTTCCCAGCAGGTCCCCCTCATCTTCCTCATGGAACAGCTCTTTCCTCAATCTTTCTCAAAAATAATTCTGGGAGATGTGAGCAGATTTATTAAGGTAAACAAGATCGTTTTTTATCAAAATTTGGAAACAAGCTCTGTGTGTCATTATGTTGTCTGGTCTGATTACACACTAGAAAGTTATACAACTGCTAAAATGTTCAGAACAAATGTATAATAACTCAGGGCAGTGTTCAGTCTGTGTTGAAGTTTAAAAAAAAAATACACACATAACTGCACCTTGATGCTGACTGCTATATAAGAACTAAACACTGGGGCCAAGGATATAGCTCAGTGGCATAAGTGCCTGACAGACAAGCACAAGGTCCTGAGTTCAAACCCACATACCAATAAATAAGCAAATAAATAAGTAAATATTTTAAAAACTAAATGTTAAAAATGATTTAGGCATGGAATTATCTTTACTTTCTGAAAATGAAATGTGTCGAATTATTAAGTATTTTGGGAGGTATCAAAACTCCTTGGACCTTTTTCTGTCCACACTCTGCTCTGCATTTCTATAATTTCAAACTATCTCTAATGTGTGTTTTATTTTTAACAAATATGCAGCATAGTCAACAACATGCCAGGCCAGCTTGTAAGAGCCAAAGGTCCACATCTCTTCCCAGCTCCATGCTCAGTGACATCATGCTGAAGCTTGAAATTTAAATAGGCCACAACAGAATTAATTCCACCATAGCATGCAACAGGTTAAGGGTGTTTTGTTTTGTTGTTTTTTGTTTCTGTTTTTTGAAAGCCAGGTGTCACCAAGATGCCTGTGGCTAAGTACCACCAACCACCAGGGTAATGCCAATGCCTGATGTGTCTTTTCCCTGATTCAGACACCTAGAGAGAAGGTGGATAACTTCCTCAGTTTCCAGATGACTAATACAAAGAAATAAACCTCTCTTGGACTTTGAGAAAAAATAGCAACTGCTTCAATTTGGTTTCACTCCTGAGATGATTACCCCAAAACGGAGAGTAAAAGGCATACCTGAGACGGGCTTAGAACCCTGCAGTCCTGGCTCCCCCATCTCCTGTCACCGTGATTACTATTTTTTATTTTATTTTAATTTTATTTTTTACAACATGGAGCTATTTTATTTATTTTTTTCATTCAATAATTTTATTGAGAAACAAATAGCAATGACATAGTTTCAAATCCGATTAGTAGGACAGTTAAAATATTAATGCATTGCATATTGTTGTCTTATTGGTTACTCACTGTATAAGATGTAGACATGATATCCTATTTACAAACACTATTAGAACAAAACTTTCTATTCATTGAATTAAGAGAATATAGCTGTATATTTATCCTTTTTGAATATACAGATACAAAATAGTCATTCATTTGTATCTCTTTTTTTGTTTAGTTTTGTCAGAGAAGGGTATTCCATTGTCATTTAAATTTTATAAGTGCATGAATTCAGCCAAATATTCCAATATAGTCCAGTAGTCCATAATAGTAGTGGGTTTTCCATAAGACTGGTAATGTCAGAAGTTGTTGACTTGAGCCTTTTACAGCTCAGCGTATTAATTTGGCTTTACTTTTTATACTTCATTTTTATACTTTTCTGCTGGATGGTTAAGACCAAGATAAAGCAGGACCTATATAACCAGAAATGTAGCTTTTGTATCCAATAAGGTCAGTCAAATCCCCTCAGGATTTATCCTGAAACCCTGTACCACACTTTGTAGATCCTTTGTGAGTGTCAGCCATGTGAATGAGTCATGGCCATTGATTGACCAATTTGCTCTCTGTGAAAGCCTGAGAGAATGTTTTCTCTCCATGTGACTCTCCTTAGGCACACTCTACATCATCGATCACTTTCCTCTGTGGCCCCGTAATATCCTTGATCAGAAAATTTTGGACACAACTGAGTTACATGTTGTTACAATACAGGTTCCCCTATGTCCTGAGTCTTCACCGACCTTGAAAGGCTAGGGCCAAAATGTTGGCTGTCTTTGAAGCCCTCCTTTATCTCTAATTTTTGATCTGCAAACTTAGGTTGTTAACGCTCCAGAAGAGAAGCTTATTGTGATTACCCTACAACCTAGGCAGTTGAGCTTAGCCTCACTATCTGTCTGAATATCAAATATCTTAGACATGACATGAAACAGGTATTTTTCATCCTCTCCACCCACAGATAAAAGGAAGTAAAGGGGGAAAGGGAAGGAATTGAAGAGATAATAGGTTATGGGAAAAATAATATAAGGGTGACTTAAAAAAAGAATCTTTTTCTTATAGAAGATTAAAAGATGAATTCTTTGGGGCACTAGAAGTAGGCTTCTACTTCTGCATAGATGTGCTTGTGCTGCTTGAGCCAAGGCATTTCATTTCCATGCTGACTTTCAAGGGGAGAAATCCGGAAGACACTGAAGCCGATGGTGGCTGTGCTTGTTCCTCTCCACCCACTGAGTAAGGCTGTATCTTTGCAGAGGTTTCTATCAAAACTGAGTGTAATTTCACATGATGAGATCTGAACAATGCTGCCAATCCGTTGAAGTACACGGCTCTCCCGAGGGACCTTGGTTATTATCTTGGACCTTCTATATGAACAAAGACACACCTGAGATAAATTTACTTCTGCTGTTCTAGATCTGATCATGAAAGCATCGAAACATTAGTCCTGGTTTTGGTTTCTAAAACAGGAATGGCATCTCTCTCAGCCTTTCATCTCCCCAGAATCCCTGTCAAGAACACCCTGTCTCTTTGATGAGTTGGAAACAACTGGAAACCTCATTTCACAACTTAGTTTATAGGATCCACTATTTTTCCACGACAACACTGTACTGGAAGGAGTCTTTCAATGATATGAGATCTGAGGGAACAAAGATACAGATTTCTTACTGTCAAGTGTATTTTTATCAGAGATAGTTTGTTGAAATTTACTGTTCAAAGGAGAAGAGGTCCCATCTCACACAGAAATATTAGTGCTGATCCCTTCAGACTCAGTGCTGTCATTTATGCTAAGGTCATCTTCTGTCATCTGTTCTCCAAAAGAAGGGTTTTTAGTATCTTCGGATGAATCTTACTGTTACCAAGCACGGATCACACATTGTTGAATCAAAAATTACACAAGTCACTTTTAAATGATTCTTTTCTAATACAAAATGCCTATCTAACAATTTACCAGGAGATGCTTCATGACCAACTGGTGTATTTAGCTGAGGTAGTTTGAGGAGGGCAGTGGTCACAGCTACTGGTCTCAAGCTGTACAATGAATTTTTTCCTCTAGAACTTCAAGTAAAATTTGACTCCTCTTTTCTCCATTCTTATGCCATTTTATGGCTCATTATCCTTCAAGAACTCTTCAATCTCTTTTTCATTTGATGAGCGATCATCTTTCAAAAGCTCCTCTATCTCTTCCTCAGTGAGACTGAATTGGCCACTGTCTTCTTCTCCAGCAGAGAACTCCAGAAAGTAGTCATCCAATTCATCCTCATCCAAGGAGCTCCAAGAAAATGCAGCATTGTTTTTAGGTAAGAAAGAGGCACCAGCAGACTGCTCAGAGGGCACCAATGAGCTCCTCATCTTTTGTGAAGCTGCTAGAGGAGTTTCTGCCTTTGCCACAGACCAAATGGAAAAAGGTTTCAGATCTTGCTAGCTGTTTCTTTCAGTAGACTTGTCAAAATGATTGACTCCCACCTTCCCCTGGAAGCTGGGCCAAAGCCTGGGAGAACAACTGCCAATTACTATTAAAATGTTGCATTCCATAGCTGTCCTCATTTGCTTTAATAGCCCCAGGTTGGCTCTCTTGCTCAACATGCTATTTGTTGGGTGGGAAAATGTTTAAGTCCAGTCTCCCTAGGACACATTTCACAGAACAAAAATAATTTCACTGTCTACAACAGAAGGAACTCAACAGAGAAATGGTGTAGCTTGGAAACAGAATGAGGATTCAAAGGAAAGAAACCACCTTATTTCATCTTTTCATCTAGTTCCATTGTTGTAAAAAAAAAAAAAAAAAAGACATGGTATGTCTGTTTAGATAAAAAAGAAATCTCTGAAAATCCACCTCCCTTTATTTGTTTGCCCGTATTCATCACACCCATTAAAAATTCACTGGCTATTTAATCTCATCTCTGTCCCAATGGATACTGCCATGAGAGAGCTTCTCATCATCTTCATTGATTGGTTGACTGATTGATTGATTGATTGATTGAGCGATCAATTGGTTCTGGTCATCATCTAGCTATCCTCTTTGCCATTCTTTGGCAAAACGCCTCTTTAATATTTCTGTCCTAGAGGCTGAGGATATAGCTCAGTGGGCCAAGCACCTGCCTGGAAATTGCAAAGATCCAAGTTTGATCCCTGGTACCACATGCTGTACCAGCCCCCGAAACCAGACAAGATGGTGCATGCCTATAAGAGGATACAAGATACAAGAGGATCACCACAAGTCCGAGCTACATAGTGAGACCCTGTACCAAATAAATAATAAATAAATAAGTAAGATTTTTCAAAAATTTCTGTCTGAGAAACCATAATTTCAGCAAGTGTACTTTTCTGGAGTTCTCTTTTATTTACATATCAGTTACCCCTGTTCTGACCAGTCAAAGAAACTTACCCCACCTAAACTGCTTCCTTGCTCTGAATTTTCTTCTTACAAACACTGTGTATTGAAATTCCTTTGACACACACACAAAAAGAGATTCTTTTGAATCTTTGAAGCCTGAAAGCGAACCACTGCCACCATCAGTGCCACCTGCTCAGTCCCGCCCATTATCACCTCCAGCACCAACACCACAGTTCACTACTTGTATTCTGGAGAATCCTCACAACAGAAGCCAGAAGCTACAGAGTTCAACCTACTGTAAGTTCTGCTTGCTCACTGCTCCCCTAGAAAGGCAGAAGCATCACTGGTTCCTGGACTGAATGAATATTCATCCTGGTGATGGGCAATTTTGTGCCTAAAAGGAAAATTAAAGAAATGAAATTTCATTCAATTTCCTTAATAATGTGCTTAACTAAATTCAGCAGGCTGTATCTCTTTATTTTAACTTTATTATTATTTTTTTATTTTAACTTTAAAAGAAGATATAGAAAGCTTAATTTGCATCTAGGATAATGTTTTCACTGTTCTTTATCCAGTTTTATTCCTTTCGTTTAGCAATTTATAGTTTCACACATCCACACACTTATAGCTTCTATTAATTAAATCAGCACCAATAAGACTATCATTATCAGTCAGATATATGTTCTAAAGAGCTAGCTGCCTGTGGTACACTGCACACAACATGGAGAATTTTTTTTTTTAATATCCATCAAAACATGTCAGGAAGAAAGACTGTTAATTAGAGATAAAAGACTTGTTACCCTCCCTTCACATAGTTTTTGGAATTTGGGGGGAGGGGTTGCTTTGGGGTTTTTTAAAATGTGTGTTTTATTTTTATTTTTAAAAAATTTTAAAGGAAAAAAAGAAGATTCAGGTTTTAATCCTGGCCTTACCACTAACATACTGTATGACCTGAGGAGGTCTCTGCCCCTCTGCAAACTATTTCCTCATCTATGGGAAAAGATGATATCTTCCAACAAGACCATTTCTGATGTCCTGGTATTCTAAGGCAAAGAGGTTAGCCCTTGACTTGTTATTCTGGGGTAAATCCAGTTATCAAAAGGAGCGATCGTGAAAACTTTTTCAATGAAAATGCAAATGCCATCGGGTTTTATGTTGATAATATAAGTACTGTTCTTATTCATAAGTTGCTGCCTGCGGAGCTGCCTATATAGTTTGCTATTGAAGTGTTATAAATAAAAGTGACAGTCCTAACTCCACAACTTATCTCCTGATAAAATTTGAGGCAGGGATTCTTCAGGATGCTACAAGTGGACAAGACCAAGAGCTACAGGTTCCTGTCTATTTCACAGATATTTTTGGCCCCTAATACTTCCCCCTGTCTCTTCTTCAATGTATCTAACCTACACAGCCTTATATTCATTGAGAACTCCACAGGGAAATTAAAAGCAGATTGGATGAACTCTAATCCAAGTTTACTGATGGAAAAAATCTAGCGCAGACAGTGAAACTTGCCTCTGTCACAGACAAGCCCCCATTTGTTCCATCGCCCAGCTTCTAATTCCTGAGATCAGTGAGATCTTCCAAAGATAAGAAATTAAAATCCTTAGTCTTCAGATAAATCCTGTTTCTGCTCAGTGGAGAATCAATAGGAGGATTAATCAGTGAAGGAGAACAAAGTCAGGATTAGAGGTCCTCGGGCTGCTGGAAATTGTGAAAATGAAACTGCAGAGCACCTGCGTGCCTACACCTCTCTCCTTCTGCTTTGCTCTGGCTCTCGGACAGTCTATGACTCTCATCTCAGGCCTCCCATCAGAGGACAATCAATAACTCACTAAAATATTGGAAATGAACCGAGCTTACCGCACTAACATAATTCTGCCTGTAGATTACAAAAAGCTGCTGAAGACTCTTAATCATGAGTTTTCTCATTTCAATAGCTTTAATTTCATTTCTCCTTTCCTTTGCAACTCCAGATTGCTTCCATGCCCCACTTTCATGTATGTTTGGATTGCCAATGAATTATCTCAAGGAATCTTCCAGAAAAAAGGTAATCACACTAGCATCAAAAGTTCAGGCAGATGACCTACAATAAGGAATATTAATCAGTGATGTTATTCCATGAATCAGGCTAAACAGGACCCCAAGTGTCAGCCCAGGGAGTAGGATACTGAACCTACTTCTAGGTAGAGACACCCCACTGAACTATTGAGTGGCATAGCTGTGAGAATTTAGGGAGTTTCCAGACCTCCAGAGAGCATCTAACCAGTGCAGAGCAGTTGGTGAGCTTTGGGAGCAGTTGATAAGAACTGATTTCATTATTCTGAGTGTCATTCCAGAGCTCCTTTAGCCAGCACTGGATTCTCTTAGTCCATCTATTGCTCTTTCAAAAACTGGGCTAAAATGACATGCTATCCCATTTTCTACCAACTCTCTCTTTCTGCATTGTTCTTCAAAGTTATCCACAGAAATTTTCAGTGATGAGAAAAAAATGACGATAATATATTATGGAATAATATATAACCCAGAAATTTCCCAAAAAGAATGAGTCTTGTCTTCTATGCATGATAATGAGTTGGGAACATGAGTTTGGAAAGTAAAGCAGGTGGTGTTGCCTCTGCATAATCAAGTGGGAAGGTATTTGAAGTTGGCAAAGGTATGAGGACTATCAACTAGAAGATGACAGAATGTGGATGTCGAGAGGTTTGCTACTGAGTATGTAGCTGTCACCTGAGGCTGTCATCGGGGAGGTCTTTGCTGCTCACTAGTGTGTGCATTTTGTGTGTGTGTGTGTGTGTGTGTGTGTGTGTGTGTGCGCGCGCGCATGTGTGTACATGCATTATTTTGCAAGAACTCTACATTTACTTTGCATCCAGATTGAATTGGGGAAAAAAACAAATACTACCCTGCTATTCTGTTCATTTGTTCATTTATATTTCTCCCAACAATCCTAAGAGACAGGTTCTTACTTAATAAGTGAAAATGGTTTGTAATATATGTGGAAAGTCTACAGATTGTCTATAGCCAGACATCAGCTAGAGGAATAACTACGTCTTCTCCTAGTGTGGGATGACTTCTGCCCAGCTGCCAGCACTGAAAAGTTTCAGAGGACGTGAACGTGGTCCAGCCCACACAGGAGGCAGATCTCAGAACCAAGCAAGAGAATATAGATGGACACCTCTTCTAGGCTTTTGGAATGTAATTCCAATCTCACTTCTGAAGGCTGGGGATATAACTCAGCAATATAAACGCCTGCCTGGCAAGTACAAGGTCCTGAGTGATTCCTGGTACCAAAAATAATTTAAAATATAGAAATCTTACTTCTTATCCTTTGTTATGCCTATGTCTGCCATTTCTGATCAAGTGCAATATGAAAGGAATAGAAGGCTTGAAATAGTTCAGAAGGGGAAAAGGGACACAGGCTTTCACATTAGACTTAAGGTGAAACCCTGCCATCTCAAAATTTTCTTCATTTTTAATATAGGCATAGGCCAGGGAGATAGCTCAGTAGAATAAGCACCTGCCTGGCACGTGCAAGGTCCTGAGTTTAATCCCTGGTGCCACTAAAAATAATAATAATAATAATAATAATAATAATAATATAATAATATGTAATATGGGCATAATAGTATCTCCATTACAGAATTATTGAAAAATTGGGAAATGGCATAGTTGAAGGATCTATCAGGCTCTAATAAATGGGAACTGTTACTGTTATTTTTGGATGTGAGCTATGTCGTCAAACCGGGTATGATATATTAGAATGTGAATTCTGAAGAGGTTTTCAATGCCACCTAATTCAACTCCTTCTCTAACAAAATGCAGAGATGATACTGAGAGTGTTTAAGCAATTTCTCAAAATTACCATAAATTATGGCAGAATTATGAGGAGAAGTTCAGTGAGAATTTATTTCCTGAATATCCAAGTTCATAAAAAATGGAACATTACAAGAAATAATTCTGTCATGTACCAAAATGTGTGGGATGAGACAATGTATACTATGAATAATCAGGAACACACAGCCACCAGGGCCAAAAACGAAGGTTAGGACCTGATCGGAAAGCAGATTCCTAGAGGACAGCGAGATGGTGACAACTTTCTTCAAACAAAGTTAGTGGCCCCAGAGACTAAGCTAAGTGGCCTCATTTGCACAAGGTGACTAAGGACAGAGCACTTCAGAAAGAGAACAATTAAAACCTCCAGCGTATGCCTCACTCCTCATAAAGGACGCACTTTTTTTTTCTATATTTTAAGGAAGGGTTTTCAGGGTCTCACTACTAAATCAGACTTACAGTGATTCTCTTGTTTACAGCCTCCCAAATGCTGGGATTGACAGGCATGCGCCATCATGTGCAGTCTCAATCGCCCAAGCCCAGGGATCGAACCCCTGGCCCCTATGCCTGCTTGCAGATGCTTTAATCCACTGAGCTATTTGGCCAGTCCTCAAAAACGACATATTCTTAAGAAGAATGGTTGCTACCCTTCCTTGGAAAGTTCTGTCCTAATTTCCACAAGTTTTAAGATAAGACGGTGAATGCCAGAGTAGAAATTGGAGGTATGATAACAACTACCAGCTTGATTGTTGAATGAGTATATGTGAGAAATTAAATGCTTCATTTATATTATATCCTTGTGTCCTTACATCAACAGTGTGTGGTAAGTACTGCTATTGACCCTATTTTACTCATAATAAATCTGAGACCAGAGATTAGTAAACTTGTCATAGTCACATAGCTAGTTAGTGGTAGTCTGACCCTAGCACCTACTGTCGGAATCAATAGATAATTTGAGAACCTAGTCTGGCTTCAAATCCTAGTTCAGGTATTTTCTAAGATACAGCTATACTTTTTTGCCTAACAATGCTCATTTGGCTATGGTTACCTGTTTTTTTCATAAGGTTTTGCAAAAATAAACACTTCTCTATTCTTAAAGAGAATTTCTCCAAATTTTATAAATATTGACTCACAAAATCCCTGCCCTATTGAAAGGCCCTAGTCCTCAGGCACTGAGAAGAGGTGAAGCATTGACATGGTAGAATCTGGTTTCATATTTGAGATTTTATTCATGCTCCATAGTGACAGGTGAATGAAGTGAAAGCAAATGAGAAAGAGGAAGCCAAAGTGAAAGAACACTGTAATTATACAATCAAGAGATGCTAAAGGACTAGGGCAGGAAGGCACCTCAGAGGAAGATAGGAGGGGCAAGAAAAAGATTTGCCAGAATCTACATGGCTTAGGCACCACTTGAGTCGAGTAAAAGCGCTATGGGGCATGCCTGGGTGAGTCAGAATTTGGAGCTTCAGTAGAGGGTGGACTGACTAAAAACAGAAGAGGAAAATGTCAGACTTGTTTGCCTTTTTATTTGCTTGTTTTGTGTCTGGCAACATTCTAGGTCATTATCAATTAGCAACAACAGAAAAAGGTGTGTGCTTATACTTTAACCAAAGGAGACAAAAAATAAATAATAGATATGCAATAAATATATAAGGGAGGGTGTGTGTTAGAAGGTCAGAATAGCATAAGGGAAGAAGAAGGCAGGGCAGGATGAGGCCAGACACTCAGGAGAGGGCCAGGAGTGGGTTGCGCTTTCCAGCGTGACAGACATATCCATGAGAAAGTGACCTCTGAGCTAGCCTAAAGGAGATACAGAGATATTTGTTTTAGTAAATGCGCATGATAAGTTCTAACGTTCACCTTGGGAACAAAACAATGCAATGCAGAAAGGTAAAGAACGGTACAGCTGAGGATTTTGATGACAATGAAGATGGCAATGACCTTCCATTTATTTGGTGCAATTGTTTTAGTCCAGGTGATGTTTCACAGAAATCTATGTTTTGTAATACTTATAAAGCCCCTACATGGCATGCCAGCCCCAGAAGCCCTAGTATGCTGTCCCAGCCATCAAAACTGGGTGTGATGGTCCACACCTGTAACCCTAGCTCTAGGGAGGCTGAGACAGGAGGATCACTGGGAGTCTGAGCTGTGTAGCAAGACCCTGTACCAGAGAGAGAGAGAGAGAGAGAGAGAGAGAGAGAGAGAGAGAGAGAGAGAGAGAGTTTTTTTAAAAAAAATTGAAAATAAATAAAGCCCCATGTTTCAGGTTGGGAACTAGGACATAAAATGGGAATAGTGACAAAACTAAGAGATCTCAGCCCCAGGCTCCTTCTACTGCTGTGAGACTTCGCATGAAGAATTCATTATCTCCTGGCCTTGCTTTCCTTGTCATCACACAGAGCAGAAACAGCCTCTCCTGCCAGCGCACTAGGTGCCCAATGCAAGAGTGTGACCATGGGGTCATGCATCTCATTTCTGTAAAGTTAATAAAATTGAGATATTTTCACATGATTTCACTTAAACAAAGGTCTCCAACTCTTTCAAAGTTTGAAAGCAGTGTCCTGCTTTCAGGTCTTGTATACATCATCAGAAGCTCTTGTGCAAAATTAATAGTCCTATAAAGGGGGCTTTAACCTGCCCACATCTAACAACAATCTCAACAGGGTGACTTTTCTGTATTCAGAAAATCAATCCAAGAGCGGGGACACAAAAAGTTCAGGGAAAGACCCAGTGTCCATACATCTGTCAAGTCCCATGTGAGCAGAGTCCTAGAGGACATGGGGGTGGTCATGGGTGTCCCTGTAAGCCTGTGTTCCAGGCCCAGGAAAAGGCAGGTGGCTGCTAAGCGCAAAGGCAGAACATCCTTGGCACAGTCAAGAGCATCAGAAAGATGTCAGTGTCACGGGAGTGAAATGAGCAAAAGGAACCCAGTCAGCTGGAGGAACAAGGACCAGGCATGGCCGGACTACAGATGAGGGAAGTTCATCCCAGCAATGAGAAGAGCTTCCCTACAGGATCTTACAATATCCTGGCAGAGTCCTAGAGGACTTGGGGGTGGTCAAGGGTGCCTGACCCTGAGCCAAAATCCTTCCTCAATGCTAAGTGTCTCTTAGCATAACTTCAATATACGACCTTCCTACATACTGCAAACAGCAAGTAGGCAAGTAGAATCCTGAGCCTGTGAGGGACCTGTCAGATGTTTAAGTTACTGGTATAAAAATGTTTCACTTCCCCTCAGTGGATAGATTGGTGGTGTTTGAAAAGCCCAGCCTTCACAGGACAGAAGTGAGTCGCGACGGTAAGGAGGCAAACAGAAGTCCAATTATTCACTGGCAAGCAGAAAGAGGAGTCAGTAACAACCTGGAGGTACAGCTGGGTAAGTGTTGACTAGCGCAGAAGAGAGTTCTGTCCCACATTTCTCCTTGAAGTTGTTGAGGACTTCTGGGGCTTTCTTAGGCAAGGGTTTTAATTGGCTTCAATTTGAAGTTCCATTTCTATAGCTTTTCTCAACAGTGAGCCCTGTCCAATATATGTGGTGAACTGAATAATTGTTCATTGCAACTATCTATTTTGGGAGGGACTTGTCACTTTTTTTAATTAATTTTATTGAGAAATAAATAGCAATGATACAGTTTCAAAACACATTAGTAGGTCAGATACAATAATTAATACATTGCATATTGTTGTCTTCATAGTGGTTATTCATAGTACAAGATGCAGACATAGTATCCTGTCCAAACACTATTAGTACAAA
>NW_004524634.1:6439704-6446235 GCF_000260255.1 Octodon degus | reverse complement strand
GGTATTCCATTACTATTTAAATATTGTAGGCAAGTGAATTCAGCAAAATAATCCAATATAGTCCAATAGTCCACAATAGTAGTGGGTTATCCATAGTCCACAATAGTAGTGGGTTATCCGTAGGACTGGCAATGTCAGAAGTTGCAACTGTCTATTAATGGTGTCTTCCAGATACCCTAGAGAGATATTTATTTTGCAGAGGGAAGTTTATGAAATCTGCTCCATGGTAGTTTTTAGGCAAAGCTACTGCGATCTCACCCTGGATCTGTGACAGAGTCATTTGACACCACCAGGCCAGACCAGGGTTGCCCACCTGGCAAACCACAAGGGACACAAATGGGAAATGTTTCTTTTTCTGATAGTCACATTTTTAAATAAGTAAATTTCCATCGCACACGTTATTAAGCCTAACACATCCATAATATTATCATGTAATCAATTAAACATATTAATTAATCACTTTCATAGTCTTTGGTTTGGTTGTGGTTGCATACCATTGGTGGCAAACCTATGGCATGGGTGCTGCAGCAGGCTGTTTGTCATCATGGAAAACTCTAAAAGGTTCACCATCATCAGTCACCATCTTCAAAATTCACTGTGCAGTCTATGCTTGCATCCTGGCTCAGCTTGGACCCGCCACACTTCAGAGTTGATCTGCTGGATGTGGCCAGAGGCTATGACATTGAACAGGATGCATCTAGACAGTGATGGTTTCTTCCATCAAGCTGAGGATTTTCACCAGTTCACACATGACATTGACAGTGACCCTTACAGCCCCCTCCCCCTGAGCAAGATGACCGAAGCTGCCACTGTCTTCACACACGTACTCAGCGTGAATTAAGCCTTCCCTCCCCTTTGAAATGCCCACTTCTGATTATCATCCCTTTGTTTCAGCCATGCATAGTGAGTAGTACTTCATTCCCATTTAATCTTCCTTGGAGGTGTTTCTTACATCCACCCTTCCCCCACACTGCTGCCAGCCTTTCTAGCCCGGTCCCTCACACAGGGTCATGGAGTTAGCGTCCTGCTCTGCCACTGCTCAATCACTCAGACACGCTGAGGAATGGACCCGGTGTATGAAACTCTCCCATGGGATTCATTCATCTATTTTTTTTTTTGTTTGTTTGTTTCCTTGTTTTTTACTTTAAAAAGAAAAACAGTAAAACAAAATTTCAAAACAAGATAATAGGAAGGTAACAATGGTTAATATATTGCATGTTGTTATCTTTAAATTAGTTATTCATAGTACAAGATATTGGCATTTAGTTGTCCAAATGATATTAACATAAACCTTTCTTTTCAATGAAACTAGAAGAACTATAACTATCTGAATCATTCACTCATTCAAGAAATAAGTATTAAATGCCCTCTGGATGCCAAGTATGGCATTTGGCCCTGAGAATAATTCCTACCTTTAAAAAGTGGCATGTGGCCAGGGAGATAGCTCAGTGGCATAAGTGCCTGCCTGGCAAACGCAAGGTCCTGAGTCCTGTTAGGGTTTTCTAGTGTGGCAGAGAAGCAGAAGTAAAAGGAAAAGGGGGGACGGCTTTATTCATTCTAAGGACACAGAGAGGACCTCAGAGAGATAGGGACATGCTCTGTCCTGACACAAAGGAAGGCTGAGACTTTATGACTTTTGCTAGGGGTGGAGTTTGAGAGGCAGGTTCAGTGACACCTAAAGAGCCTCCTGGGGTCTCCTTTGTGGCTTGGGAAGGGTAGAAGGAAGTTGTATTACGGGCTGGGATGGGGGTGAAGGAGGAAGTGGTCCCTGGGAAGAGAAGCTGTTGTTCTGGGGACTCAGCCATGTTGAATCAGGGCCATAACTCAAGCTCAATCTCTGGTACCAAAAAAAAAAAAAAAAAAAAACAACTCTGAGCATATAAAAAGTGGCATATTGCAAGAGACTTGGTTTTACTCACTGATAAATAATTAACTTTAACAGGACATAAAAATGTATTGTGGAGTAGGATACACAAGAATACAAAACCTGCATGTTTCAGGATAAAAGAGACTTCACACAAATGTCAAGGCTTGACATGCATTGCCCGGAGCTATGCCCTAAGTGTCCCCACAGGGCACACATTCTCAGTTCCTCTGCATAAGAAGCAACTTTGATGGAAAAATCTGAGAAGTCTGATCCTTGTGCCCCCTCCTCCCTTTTCTATTTCCTCAACCTGAAAGACACACACTGCTACAACGGCCCTGCCACGGTTTGGTTTCAACAACATTCTGTGTTACCTAAAGGGCTCTTGATCGCCAGGAGCTTCTAGCTTTAAGGAGACCAAACTGGCACTCCTAAAATTGTTAGTTTCACAACTAAATCCTAAAGAGCCTAGTGCCCATATGATGGGTTCTCTTGCTTGTGCAAAGATAGTGAAGGCATGGATAATGAATTTCAGAGGGCAACAGAAAAAGGGAGGTGAGTTTTATGAAATGAAAACAGAAAAGGTTTTGTGGAAGATGGGGAACTTCAATAAAATGTGAAGACAGGATAGAAATGTGGCCAATCAGGGGTCAGAGGGGCAGTTGGGACTGGAAGGAATCAATAATGAACAGCACCCACCAGGTCCATCTTACTGCTGTCATTACTCCCAGTATCTTTCAGAGTCATTTACGATCCTCAGAACTTTTTCTCAATCTTAACAGAGAGTTCACCGCAAAAAGTCAAATCCCACTTCCCAGGAGAGTATGGGAAGAGTCTGAGAGTAAGAGTCTTCTCTTGCGCTTGTAGTTAATTTCAGTAAAAATTAACTTCCTCCCAATCTTAATATCCTGGAGTATAATCATCGTGTAACAACTTCTGCATAATTGGAGAGTAACTACTTCCTCTAATGCTGTGTTCTCAGAGCAGATCAGCTTAATCACTTTAAACCCAGCTTCCAACAACCTTCTTTCGCACCTTGCAGTGCACCGCCCTGCCTCTGGTGACAGGGTTGCCTAGGAAGCATTGGCTTCTACTCCAAACCACTAGGCCAGGCCACTAACATTTGCAGGCCAGAAACAAGAGTACAACTGAAGACTATGCTTAAATATTATAAAGTGATGAAGCATGCTAATATGCCATTAATTAAAGTCTCTTTCCTCTTGTCTTGAAACATAGACCTGATGTCCAGGTTTGAACATGTGGACTCCTGAAGTTCTTCGTGGCAGCCTGACCATCCAAAACAGTGCAGTCCCCAGCTTCCAGCTTGGCCCACTTTCCTCCCCACCACTTCTGCATCTTCCCTCTCTCCAGAAAGGTCTTACATATGTGACACCCCAATCTCTGCATCCATACTCTTCCCCTTTGGGTCTCCATGAGTAGATGCCCCTTCACCTCAAGTGACATGAGCAGTTCTGTCTTCCCTTGGGGAAGTTGGCCCAGTGGAAGAGGCTTGCAGATGCCCTAGAAGAAGGTCTAGGAGGTGCCAGAGTCCTACATAAACAGCTTGATGAGGGAGAGGGTGCTTCTGTGGTCACACCTTCTGTGACCCACAAACTTCTCAGGTCATGGAAGGATCGGAGTGGGATTCTTACACTACAGGACCTGGGACACAGACCCCTCTTGCTTGAACACTGTGCCCAAGCATTGTAGTTGTTGCTACAATAAGGGTAAAGCTGACAGCACTCCTACTCTCTCTTTGAATAATATAATAACAATTATAGTATTATACAGTCTTGGTGTTTCCAAATTTCCATTGTTTCTAACTCAGTTGCCATTTCTCCCAGGGCCAGCCTGGTTCTTCTTTTGTGTTTCTCTTGGCACTTGTGGTGTGATGGATGGAGACACTGACACACTGACTGACCTGCCCGTTATTCTCTCAATCTGCCATGTGGCCTGGAATTGTGGCAGTCTTCTGTTGGCTTTGTGAAGATGACCCTTTCCTGACTCCTCCTGTCTAATTCCCCCACTTGTATGCCTTCTTCCCTCTTTTCTTCTCTGGCCTCATCCAGTGCTTCCTTCCTCCCAACTTTCACCCTTCCCAGGCTCTACAGTTCAAAACGCATTTCTGCTGCTTGTGCGAATCTATTTGCTAATAGGGTAATAATTATACTAGCAACATTACTACTTGGGTACATTATTCTTTTTAATTTTTCTAAGGCTTTAAATTTGGCTCCTTCTCTACACCCTCATTCATAGCAGCCCTGGTTAGTAGAGAATGTATTTGTTTGCCCTTTCCTGAAGTCTGAAAGGAGAAAACACTAAAAGAGGCTCACAAGACTGGTTGTAGAAGAGCTGGAGTTGAAGCTCTGATCTTCTGATCCTTACAGTTAAGTGCCCCCTAAAAACCAAAGTTCTAGATCAACGTACCAAACCAGCTTCCTATGCCAGCTGATACTGTTCTTGTATGATAATGTTCTTATAAAGGTTGCCAAAGTCTCAAGTTAGAAAGCCTATAAAATCTAACTATAACTGGCCCAATGGGTCAATGATTGTGTAAATATCAATGAATACTTATTCTCAAGCATGCAAATGAAGCTGGTGCTCAAAATGGAAAGGACAGTTGTGTAAGTTTATGAGTGTTTATTCACCTGCTCTAGGCGTGTCCAGCCTTTAGGAGATCCTTTTTCACAGGATGGAGTGACTGAGCACTTTCTTTTCCTTGGTACATTTCAAAGAGACATTCAGTGTTCCAGCCATTTGAAATGTAAATCATACTCATACATATTTATACCAACTTAATTAGAAAGTTCTAATTGCATTTCGTTTTCTAATTTCAGTAAGAATTAACTTCATCCCAGTCTTCATATCCTGAAGTGTAATGTATAGGTAACAACTTCTTGCAAGATTAGGGAGTAACTACTGTGTCTAATGCTATGATTTGTGGGTGGAGCAGCTTTATTACATCAAAGTCAGCTTCCAATAGGGCCGGCCAAATAACTCATCAATTAAAAGCACCTGCAGGCAGGCACAGGGGCCCAGGGTTCAATCCCCAGGCCTGCTGTGCCAGCCCCATCCCCTGCACACGCTAAGAGGGCAATTGAGACTGGGCGTGGTGTAATGAGCCTGTAATCCCAGCACTTGGAAGGCTGTAAACAGGAGAATCACTAGAAGTCCGATCTAGTAGTGAGACCCTGAACACCATGTAGACCCTTCCCTAAAATACAGGAAAAAAAGTCAGCTTCTAGCTACTTTCTCTGTATTAAGTAATACACCAACCTGCCCTCACTGACACATCGCATAGGATGTGTGGGTCTCCCACCCAACATCTTTCTTCCCGCCAGAGAACACCAACACCACTGTGAGATCTGTCTTCTAGATGGTTGCTGCAATTGGGTTTTGCTTCTGAAGAAGTCTCTCTGAGAGAATGGATGGAAATGACTCACTCCAGACAAAAGCCATTCAATCTAGAAGCACACATTGGACTTCTGATATAAAGAATCACACCTGAACACAAGGGGTAAAGTGGGAGTGCCATCCAAAGAAAAAGTAAATATGGAACAAGGGACACCTCAGAGACAGACTATCACAAGCTATTTTTGGCAACAAGCTTTGTCCACAGCAATTAGAAATTCTTCTGGGTACCACTGGCTTAGGGGTGAACTGAGAAGGGAAACAGAGACAAGCTGGAAAGATCAGGGTCAGCAGTAAGGAACAGGAAGGATATCACAGGCAATGGCACTGACTCCAGTGCCAAATTTACCATTTGAGTCTTAACAAACAGATGAGCGGGTCAAGAGGAGAGAAATCTAGCAAGGATAGGGAAGGTGAACTGTAAGAGAGACCAGCCACAGAGAAACACGCTGAGAAGACTTATCATGGTGGTTTATCAAGGGCTGGGGAGATAGCTCACTGGAATTAAGTGCCTGCCTGGGAAGCGCAAGATCCTGAGTTCAATCCCCAGTACTGACAAAAAAAGTGAACATAGTGGCATATCCAAGAGGATAATAGCACTGCTGCAGGAGCCATGTGTTGTGAAGGAAAGAGCTACATATTTAAAGACAGAGTAAGAAGCTTCTACATGGAAGTGACCTAGGACTGACTTTGAGATGCTCCTGAGAACAGAACTAGAACAGACAAATGGAAGTGACCGACCTGCAAGCACCTCATGTGCTTCCATGGAAAAACAGCATCAGGACTAATTCCTCCAAGGAAGTTAGGCTCAGGCTGCTTTGTGGGAGGGTAAGCTCCCTCATACTGGTAGGACCTCAACCCCAGACAGGATTTTGATGTTTTGATGTGTTTGCCAGACAATTAGTGGGTGTGTGGTTCAATCTCAGTGTTCACTCTATATAAATTTTGAAATTGCTTGGTCACATTGTCCATGTATAGTTCTGAAAAGCTGTAAGATTTTTGACTAAATAGATGACACACAGAGGATGTTCTTCACCTCAACGAGCTCTCTTTAACCAGTGAGCAAAGGCAAGTCATGGTGGTAAGCATTTTGGATATAGCATGTTCACCAGAAAAGGAACAAAAGGAACCAAAGGTATTTGTGGTCTGAAAACTACTTGAATAACTATTTGCTGTTCTTGTACTCAATGCTAACCCTTAGTTTCATCTCAGGCTTCAGGATGTTGGGAATGGCGTGGGTGAAAGTAGAGAAAATA
>NW_004524634.1:6415451-6439484 GCF_000260255.1 Octodon degus | reverse complement strand
GAAAGAAAGAAAGAAAGAAAGAAAGAAAGAAAGAAAGAAAGAAAGAAAGAAAGAAAGAAAGAAAGAAAGAAAAAAGAAAGAGAGAGAGAGAGAGAGAGAGAGAGAGAGAGAGAGAGAGAGAGAGAGAAAGCAAGATGAAAGTACACCCTGGAGAAAGCAGAGCAGGCTATCATAAGGAAAGCCACAACAGCCGCTTTGCTTGGTGTCTGTGTTCTTGTATACTGTTCAAATCTTGAGGAACCTCATGAGAATTCCTACATAGAAGTCCTTGGATTCCACACCTCACATCCTGATGTCAAGTCTAGGCCATTTTACTGGAAATCTACTTGAGTTCACATGAGGAGTCCATATGCTATGTGATCATTTCTGTTCATGTTGGGGATCTTGTAATTAACAGGTCACACTTACTCTTCAGCCAGCTTTGCCACACCCTAATATGCTATGTCATTTCCCCAAGAGACACAAATCCCCATAAGTCTTTATGGGATGCTTCTATAGTTTCTTGGAGCTGGAAAGGGCTATAAATCTGACCTATGTAGTGGATTATGTGCTCTACAACTACCTTGGGGCTCTGTGGCTCACTGTTGCTGGATTGAAGAATGAAAAACCTGTCAGAAAACAATGAGGAAAGAGGTAATGACCATTAATCTTCACTATTAGCCAACATAAGAGGAGCAGATCTGATTTTCACAGTTCCCGAAGTGGTACTGGAGTCTTGGTTTTTGAGGAGAAATCTCGAGGCTTCCAGAGGCTCACAGAGCATCTTTCTCCTTTTGGGGGCTCTTGCCCTTCACACTGCTCAGATGGGATTGGCATTGTTCTAGAAAGATCAGTCCAATTATCTCTTCCCTCTTCACTGTAGCAGGTGTGGCAGGGATTATTGAGAGGGGACCCCCTCATTTGGTTTTAACTGATCTACAGGTGATGGACAATAGGTGATCTTTCATGGCCAGGAGCTGGCAAGATTATTTCCTACATTTTGATGCCTTGTTGTACATGGCCCAATTAATGAGATACTGTAAAAGGCTCATGGTCTGTAGGTCTACTGTCACATCAGAGGATAGAAATGGCCTCCCATAGAACATTTCTTTCTTTTTTCTTTTTTTTTTTTTAATTTAGTACAGGATCTACAGGGTCTCACTACATGTAGATCAGACTTGTAGTGATTCTCTTGCTTGCAGCCTCCGAAGTGCTGGGATTACAGGCACATGCCACCATGCCCAGTCTCAATCACCATCTCAGTGCACCCTGGAGGCAGGGGCAGGGCTGGCACAGCACACTGGGGATTGAACCTAGCAGCTGCGCTCTGCCTAAGCTGGTGCTTTAGTCTGCTGAGCTATTTGCCAGCCCTTCCATATAACATTGCAAATGGGCTCAGGCCAGGAAGATAGCTCAGTAGAATAAGTGCCTGCCTGGGAAGTGCAGGGTCCTGAGTTCATTCCCCCCACACACACACAAAAATAAAATGAATGTCTCCTAATTCTGGGGCCAGGAAGATGGCTCAGTAGAATAAGTGCTTTCCTGGCAAGCCAAAGGGCCTAAGTTCAAACCCTAGTTCTACAAAAAAATTAAAAAGGTCAAATGGGCTCAAACTTAGCCCAATTTGGGGCATGTTACAAGCCCTCATGAGTGCTATTGGCTCAGTTGGAACAGGACTCAGATGTCTCTTGGCAAAGTTTGGCCAAAGCTCACTTTAAGGTCTGGTTGGCTGTCTCTACCTTGAGGCCACCAGGAGGAGTGAAAGTGGTACTTTATTCCTAAATCCTTTGCTACCCCCTAACTTATCTGGGAGGTAAAAGAAGGCCCATTTTCACTCTGTAGAGACTGGAGTAGTCCAAAGCTAGAGATCATTTCTTTGAGAAGCATCTAGACTACCTCAGGCTTTTCTGACAGGTAGACTAGGCTTCCATCCAGCCTGTAAAGGTGTCAATTAGACAAACTTCTGTTTAAATCTTCACTATGGTGATATATGGGCAAAGTATAGTTGCCTAATAGCATGGCCTGACACTCAGTCAGCCATTTCCCTGTGAAGCACAAGTAACCTCTTGTCTTCACGATAGCTATGACCTGATGGGGTATCTGGACTTCTCTGGCCCACTGTTAGCTTTCCAGCTTCCTTTCTTAGTAAAGCTATTACTGCTACTGCTCTCAGGCAGTGTGGCAACCCATCAGGCACTCCATCTAGCTTTTTGAAAAGTATGTCGCTGGGCAGGGTTCATGTCCTATCTTTTGGTTCAAGACCCCCAAAGCACTTCCTCTCTTTTCTGATACATGGAGGGAAAAAAAGGGTTTTCTTAAGTCAGGTATTCCCAGTGGCGGATCAGGAGTAAGGCTAGGGCTTATTTCCTTAAAGGCATTGTCATTTGTCATTGTTTTGGCCTTAGCCAGAATTCAAGAATTGCTCCCAATTATGCTAGTAAAATCTCTTCCTAGCAAGGAAGTAGGCCACTGTGGGATACTCAGAAAGTGATGGGTCTGGTCATATAGCTCAGCAGACTAAAGCACTTGCTTAGGCAGAGAGCAGGGACTGGGATTTGATCCCTGGTGTTTCATGCCAGCCCCACCCCCTGGGCTCGCTGAGACTATGATCGGACTGGGCATGGTGATGTGTACTTGTAATCCCAGCACTTGTGAGGGTGAAAACAGGAGGGTCACTATGAGTCCAATCTATGCAGTGAAACCCTGTAGACTCTGTACTAAATACATAAAAAAAAAAGAAAGTCATGGTTAAACATTTGGTCTTCAAAGTGACACATTATAGAAGGAATAAAGAATAGCTGACTAAGGATCCCCTAGACCCCAACTATGTCTATAACCCTAGAGGAGAGTTTTCCAGAGAAGGAAATCATATCAGAATAAGCCACCCCTGTATCAATATGCAGTCAAATTGGCTCACCCATGACTTCTAAGACTACCCAGGATTCCTCAGAAGAGATGGTGACATATGTGGACAGAACATTGCAGGTCCCCCCCCCAGGGCTCTTCAATCATCAGAGGAAAAAAAACAAAACCCAGAGCTCTGACTGGCCTATCCCCTCTCTGGTGTGGAGACAGTCAGATTCTAATGCCAGGAATCAGGCACAGTAGCTGCCTCATGATCAGAACTGGCCCAGGCAGAGGCTTGGTGCAATCTCCTGGCCAAAGTCTTATTGTCCTGTGCTTGAAACAGGAACTGCTTCCCTGGATGTTGCTGGATTGCTCCTCAGATGACCTGGGTGGGGTTAAAGCATCACCCTTTCCAAAAGCCTTCCTCTTTTGTCTCTCCTCCAGATCCCAACTGTTGGGCACAGAAAAGGCCGTGTCTAGCAGTTGGGCCACAGGTGTCCTAGTCACCATCGGAAGTTTTTGCAGTCTATGCCAAATAGCCAGGCAGATAAAATGATGTCCCACTGGTGCTTCTTCCTCCCTGGAAGATAGATCTATACTAGCATTCTTATGAGAAAATCAACATACTTCCTTACCTGCGTGACAAGAGAAGCCAGCACATCAAACATCATCCCTTTGTCCTTCACTAAGGTTGTAGTCCCAATTTGGTTCCATTGAAGGAGTAGTTTCTTTTCAGGGTGGTTCCTCTCCCTTTTCAGAGCCCGTTGTTCATCTGCATAGTTCCCAGCCTCTTAGACATCTATAACTGGAATAGGGACTATTATTCTGAGCTTCTTGATGGCTCGGCTGGTATTCTGAGTCTCTTGATGACTTTACTTAACCAGAATGGAGCCAACTGGGAAAACCGTCTCTTGCATTCACTCTTGTAGTAAAAAGGCTAAGAACATGGATAGCTCTGCTTTCATACACTCAGTCTCTTAATTAAATTTTAAATGCTGTCTATTTGTTCTGCTCAGGTCATCAAGCATAGAGTTTTAAATTATCAGCACTTACACAAGGAAGAAAGCTATAGCCCCAGGTGGGATTTCAAACAGAAGAAGCCACTCAGCCAAAGCCAGTTTATATATAGGCCCTCCAGACCATTGTCTTACCTCGACAAAAGCCTTGAGCATTTCCTTTTAAATGGATACTTTTTTCTCTCTTCCGTGTGGAGAAGAACCACTGTCCTGGTTTAAACAATTCAAAAAGAAATGAGGCTCCTCCCTTTTGTTCTCTAAAACCAGAGGCTTGTAAGGTGACTAAAAGAGAGAGAGAGAGAGAGAGAGAGAGAGAGAGAGAGAGAGAGAGAGAGAGAGAAAGGAGACAGCTGACATAAGCCCATGTCCAGCGACACGATTTCATGCCAACTGTGAGCCTATTTATTGAAGCCACCCACACCCAGGGTATGGCTCTCTTAGTCTTAACATATCATCCTTAATTCCAGCATTATATAAACTGAGAAGAAGCATACAGAGTGGATCAAGCACCCTTAATCCTAGCATCACACCAACACACAAATGGAGGAAAACAAAAACAAAAACAAAAACAAAAAACATTTACAAAACTGGAATAAGCGCAGCCCAGGTGAACTTCCCCAAAAAGGCAATAAACAAACAACACGCATGGAAAAAGTAAAGCCACTTACAAAACTGGGTAAGTGGAGACCAAATTAAATTCCAAAAAGAGTAGCACAGTACAAAGAACAAATGTGTAGACACCAAAGATGCACAGAAGGAAAGCAAGCAGCTAGAAAGAAAACCAAAGTCTGTATTCCTTTCCCCCCATTCAATGGTTGGTCAGGAAGCCCCTCCCTGGTGCCTTGAGAAGAGTCCCTCCAGTTCCCAGTGGAGGGGAGAGAGCAAGGGAATGAATGAGAGAAGAGAAAGCCTCACAGAGAAAAAGTCTTGCCCAATGTGGGGCTTACCTGGGTCTCTGGTGCCTGAGCTTTACTCCCGGCTGACTACACCAAAACGTTACAAAATCTTCTGGCTTTTCATTCTCCTGACTGGCTATGCCAAAATGTTCTTGGGTAGTTCCTTGTAAGAGTGGCTCACCAAATAAACAGTACCAGGATCTGGGTGGTTTGCCTCGCCTGAAGTTAGACTCCACGTTCTTCTTGTCACAAACAAAAATTAAACAAAACAAGCAAAAAGCAGTAGCAAAATTTATTTGAAAAAGTAAAAGTGAAGAGTGAGAAAAATTGGCTCTGCAGAGCAAAAAAGCGAAAGTATAAGATCAAAGTATATCTTGGAGAACTCAGGGTGGGCTACCATGAGGAAAACCATTGTCACCTGTGCTATGTACTTCAAATGAATAATAATGTTTGATCCCTGCAACCTGCTATGATGGTGTTATAATGTAATCGCTACAGACAGATAAGCTGCGATTCAGGGAGTATTGTGATTTGAATACCCAGTGTGACGCCAGGTGTGGTGGCACGGGCCTGTAATGCCAGCACTGGCAGGAAGATCGTTGTGAGTTTGAGACCAGCCTGGACTACAAAGTGAGCTCAAAGCAAACCTGAACTGCATAGAGAGACCCTGTCTCAAAAAGACAATAAGTAGATGAATGGATAGATAGATAGAGAGAGAGAGAGAGAGAGAGAGATAGATAGATAGATAGATAGATAGATAGATAGATAGATAGATAGACAGACAGATAGATATAATACCAAGTGTCCCTCAAATGCTCATGTATTGAGTGCCAGATCCCTAAAGCAGTGATGTTCAGAGGCAAAGCCTAGAAAGGTAACTGGATCATGTGCGCACTGATCCTATCATGGACAAAGCATGGTGCACTGAGTCAGTACTTGGTATTAGTTTACTTCCTTCTTTATTCTGAATAAAAGAAGTCACAAGGACCAGCGAGATAGCTCAGTAGACTAAGCAACTGCTTTGGCAAATGCAGTGACTGGGATTTGATCCCTGGTCCCATATGTCCTGCTGGCCCCACCCCCAGGGTGCACTGAGCTGGCAACCGAGTCTGGGCATGGAGGGTGCATGCCTGTAATCCCAGTGCTGAGGAGGCTGAAAATAGGAGGATCACTAGGAGTCCAGGCTGCATAGTAAGACCGTGTACCAAATACATAAAAATTTTTAAAAAGTCACAATCCTCTTAATAAGGTAAATAAGCAGCAGAGGCCACCAGGTTTGGGTAAAGGCACCATGGCATGGAACTTACTGTGCCTGGGTTCAGGCAGAGAGCATGATAAGACCTTCTGCCCCAACCAAGATAAGTGTGTCCTTTTATAGGGATGGGGAGAAGGCATGGACACTAGGCAGGAAGATCCCAATAAACATCCATTGTTAAAGTCCTCTGGCAATCTTGCATCTCAGTGGACAGTCTGTGAATTTACCCTTGTAAATTGTGGGTGTCTCCAGGTGTCCCCAGGACCTGCATATTTTCTTGTCCCATCTTATCTCCTTTCCTGTGCTTGCGATGACAGCCTCCATGCTGAGCTGAGTTCCCTGCAGAGCAGTGGTTCTGCTGGCCAGCAGGCTGGGGGCTGGGAGGGCCAGGCCAGCTCGGAGCCTTGCACTCTCCCCTTGGGGACAGGTGTATGTTTCTTCCTAACTCATATATCCCACTTGTGGAGTAGGAGAAACCTGCCTTTCAGGTTCTCTGAATCTGGTACCAGACAGCCTCGCCCCTTAGTGCCAAATCTGATCATGTGATTGGCAGCCAATTGATCTGGCCAACACCAACAACCTACATGCTTAATAGCCATATTTCTGCTTTAAAATGGTTTACACATTGCTGGGGAGATAGCTCAGTAGTCCAAGTGCCTGACCGGCAAGCAAAAGGACCCAAGTTTGATCCCCAGGGCAGGCTTAGAACTGGGAATGCTGTGCCGGCCCCAAAACGGCATGATGGTGCATGCCTGTAATCCCAGCACTGGGGAGGCTTAGCTAAGAGGATCACTATAAGTCTGAACTATGTAGTGAGACCCTGTATCCAATAAATAAATAAATTTTTAAAAATAGTTTACAAATCAGATACTTGAAAGTACGGTGAAGGGTTCCGCACTTCTGAGACTGCACAATGATAAACGGGTTTCCTTGGATCACAAACTGGCACCAGCCCCTCGAGAAAATCTCTGCAACTGAAGCCTCTCCTTTCAGAAGATCTCTTGGAAACCTACCAGCCGTCCTTCCCCGGAGGCATACCTGCCATACAGACATTCATTTTTCTTTCAAACTGTGATAAAGGTCACTGGTGTATCTGTCTCTAAGGAGTAATTGAATAAATGCCTGAGCCATTGGGATTTAAACAGTTTCACATCTGTAAATTGAGGTCCCTTCTTAGGATGCTGTTTTTCTTCACATGCAGATGGGCACTGACTGCCTCACGACCATGAAGCATTGTATCTTTGCACCCATGTTTATAGCAGCACAATTTGTCATAGCTAAATCTTGGAAACAACCCAGATGTCCATCAACTGAAGAATGGACAATAAAGATGTGGTATTTTTATACAATGGAGTATTAATCAGCTATAAAAAAGATAAACTCAGGGCTTTTATAGGTAAATGGATGCAACTAGAGAACATATTCATAAGTGAAGTAAATCAGACTTGCATGTATAAACAACATACTGTCTTGCTAGTATAAGAACTTGAAATAATAAATAAAATCTGAAAGGTACAATAGATACCGTGAAAGGGAAAAAATCTGTTCAAAGGGAAGGACCAACTGGGATGAGGGAAAGGACAAAAGAGAAAAAAGGAAGGGGAAATGATGTATTTAGGTAAATATACAGCAAGGCTTGGATGTACTGCTGATTTCTGCTGGTCTATTGAAAAGGAGCAATTAATTTTTTTCTCTCTTCTCTTTTTAATTTCTCATAACTTTTTGACCAATTTTGCATGCTTATACCTGGTAATCTAAACAACGAATTTGAAGAGAACATTATGTAATATAACAGTCATTGTTGAATTCCTACTATTTTGTTCAGCAAAATTCTGTATCATTTTTTATTCCCCTGTATTTTAGGGAAGGTTCTACAGGGCATTCGGGGTCTCACTACTAGATCGGACTTGCAGTGATCCTCCTATTTACTGCCTCCCAAGTGCTGGGATTACAGGCGCGCACCACCAGGCCCAGTCTCAGTTGCCATCTCAGCATGCCCCAGGGCTGGGGCCAGCATGAAAGGCCCAAGATCAAACTCTTGGGCCCCTGGGTCTGCCTAGCAGGTGCTTTAATCCGCTGAGCTATTTGGCCGGCCCTGTGTATCATTTCTAATGTTTTCTTCTTACTATTTTTTATTCTCTTTAAAAAATTAAAAAAAAAATCCATGTTCCCAGGTCCTACCTCAGAACGGACTCAAGCCCAGGAATGATGTCCTTTACACACATCCATGGTGAATCTTCCACACACTCTGAGACTCAGTGCCATGGAGACAGAAGAGGGCAAATTGGTTTCCCTTTGGTGGAAAAAAAAAAATCCTTATCTTTCTCCTTCCAGACCCAGGAGGCTGTCTGCTTTTCTTTAATCTTTAAAAAAAAGCTGTTGTTCTCAAGATGGTGCCAAAACAGTACTTCATCACCAGCTTATACTCAGAAAGTCAGGGATGAACTGAGGTCATCTTACACAGGCTTTGTGCGGCAGTCAAGGGTCTGCCGCAAAGGACTATCTTGACCAGCAGACATTTATTTGTTACACCTCTAACATCCTAGAAAGTCCAAAATCAAAGTGTCACCGAGCATGGCTCCCAATGCGGGTTCTCGCCCGGGTGTGCACAGGCATGGTGCCTTCTCGCTACGTCCTCACGGGGTGGAAGGCAGGGCTGAAGCATGGTCTCTGGTGTCTCTGCTTCCAAGGGCACTAATTCTAGCATAATGACTCCACCCTCCTGGCCTAATTACCTCTCCATCTCCTAATGTATGGAGGTTTAGGGTTTCTGCACATGAATTTAGGGAGCACGATACGTATGCTGCAGCAGGGGCCTTCTGGAGAGACCTAACAGAAGCAGAAAGGTCCTGCGGCTGGATTCTTGCTAGTTCACCCGCCACTCCTGATTTTCTAGGGTAGGAGAGAGGACTAAGCAAGGAACCACTGTCTCCATCCATTGATCCACTGTTGCAACAAGCACAAGCTGGTACCCTCAAGACACTGCTTTACATGAATTCAACAGAATATGAGAACCACCATGTTCCGGGGTAAGGCATGGAGTGTGAAGTGAGGGATAGTCAGTAAGGGAAGATATGTGATCTGATAGACATGGGACACTAAAGTCTCTTAACTCTTCAAAGCTTCACTCTCTCCCCTAATCTGCAATACCCTGGGGCCTCTGGGGTGACCATTTCCATAATACAAAAGCAGAATAATAGGATGGACAAAGAAATAAAAATCTAGGTTAAAACTCCAGTCTAAACTGTCCCTATGGCAACAGTCAAGGAACACCCCTGACCCTCAAATTTAATTACAAAGTGGGGGTGATGAAATGTCATCTTGAGACAGGCAGAGTGGGAATGTTAGGAAGGGTAATGTGTGATTAGCTTTTTAGTGAAGTTGGTGCAATGTCAAGGATAGCTCACCAAATGCATTCATCGCATGATTTCCTCCAGCCCCTGTGACCGCAGCCTAACCTCAGCTTTCCTACTTCCACCCCTCTCCCCACTGCATTTCCAAGGAATACTAGCAAAAGTCAAGAAGCCACATGAATTGTGGCCATATTAGCACATGCTACCTGACACTCTTTCAGCACGTCTCTTTCTGATGCCATCAGCTGCCTCCCGAGGGGGAGCCTCTGGTCTCTAATTCTACCTCTTGACCTTTGACTCAGCAGGTTTCCCTGCAAGACACACACTGGCCATTTTCTCTTCTTTTCCCATAATTTTATTGAGAAACAAATAACAATGAGACAGTTTCAAACCAAATTGGTGGGAGAGTTTCAATAATTAAAACATTGCATACATTCTTCCTAGTGGTTAATTGCTCCCTTCTCCTCTCTCTTCTCCTCTGCCTTTGATCCCTCTTCCTTTTCCTCCTGAGCTAATCCTAGGGGCTCAGACTTTACAACATATTACCATTAATTCCTTATCTCTTACCCACCAATCCATCCATGTTCCCTCTGGCTGTTGCCCCGGTCCTCCTGCCCAGCACACACATCGACTGTATTTGCTGCATCTTTCTCCACGACACAACTCTGTTTCCTGCTGTCTGGTATTTGTCCTCATCCGACACTGAAATTGTTCATGAGTAACCTCATCATTGCCAAACTCAATCCATTCTGTTTTCTCTTTGAGCACAGAGAAAGTGAAGGGAGGGCAGCAGGAAACACTGATGGAATAGCCACTCATTCTAATCACTGACCCAGGCACTAGTTAAAAAGTAAGAATTCAAGTAGAAGGTTATATTAGGGAGAACTTTAAATGCTGTGCTAAGGAGTGTGTGCTTTATTTGGTAGGCAATGCTGGAAGGCTGACGGGGAAGTCATGTATACCAGTGGTCAGAGCTGGGCTTTGGAAAATTGAATCTGTGGTTGGAAATGTAAGGAGTGGAGAGGAGTAAAGCCCATGGTCTGTGCTCTCTAGGAATTGCAGATCACTTGGAAGAGAGAAGTAATGAGATAAAGAACTGCATATAGCATCGAGGAATCGAAAGCTAAGCAGATTTAAGTCTGGAGGGGGTTGGAGGGATGATGAAGGTCAGACTGGGCCAGAGCAGCTCCCAGCAGGGCAACCTGGGCCTTGAGGAAGCACATGACAGGGTTGATGCCAAAGAGAGGCAAGCATTTCTGAGGCACAGTGAAGTCAGAGAAGACCCAGAGTCAGCAGGAACTGGGCACAGTCCAGCTGCTTCCCTCCATGGCCATCACCCAGGCCCTTCCTGTCGCAGTTCTACACTGGTGCATTTAGGTTCTCGCTTAGTGTAAAGGTTGACGAGTTTTTCCAGAAAGGGCTAGGTAGGAAGTAATTTAGTTTTTGCACCCCCTACAATCTTGGTCACAGCCACCCCACTCAGCCCCTGGAAACAAACATAAGGTTTCTGTGTGCTGGAACACAGAAAACACCTAAATGAATGGAAATGGTTGTGCTCCAAGGGAACTTTATTTACTGACTCTGAAATTTGAATTACATACAACGGTCACATGTCTGAAAGTAATAATTATCTTTTTTACTGACCATTTAAAAATGTAAAAATCATTCTTTATTCATGAGCCACGTCACATCAGCTGATAAGCAGCCTCAGCCTGGGAGCACGAGTCCGCTAGACCGGTGGCTTGGAGGACCTGAGTGACTATCTGGTCTTGGCTACTCACCAGATGTGGAGCTGAGCTCAGTCTCCTTGCCTCTCTGTGCCTCGGCTTCCTCACCTGCAAAGTAGAGATAAGGAGAAAGCAGTATCTGTCTTTTCTGATTGCTACGAGGATTAAGTGACTCTAAAATCTTGAACCCATGAAATTAACCCAGAAACATGGAGAAAAAACAGAGTGCAGGAAATCTGTGTGTGTGTGTGTGTGTGTGTGTGTGTGTGTGTGTGTGTTTTGATGTATTTGGTCCAGGGTCTCACTATGCAGCTTGGACTCATAATGATCCTCCTGTTTTCAGTCTCCCCAGCACTGGGATTATAGGCATGCATCACCACGCCTGGTCTCAGTGGCTAACTCAGAGTGCCCAGAGGGTGGGGCTGATACGGCGTGCGGTGCTGGGGATCAAGCCCTTGTCCCTGCACTTGCCTAAGCAGGTGCTTGGTCTGCGAGCTATCTTGCTGGCCCTAGTGTGTATTTTAGAGAAATACTGAGGCTTATTGCCATGAACCATGGGGTCTAGTTCCAAGTCTGTTGCATGGCCTTTGGAGGTCAGTTCCTTAATTTCCTCCTATGTAAAATGGCTTTATTGACTATGAAGAATAAGTGCAAAAAGGGAAATGGCATAATAATTATGATTGTTTTAGGGGCAATCTATGAGGCTTTATATCACGTAGCACTAAGAGGCAGTTTCTCATGCTATTCTGCAAGAAAACAGACCAGAGCTCCCTGAAGAAATGACTGCTTCTAGCACTGAGACAGGCGATTTATAACACAAGCCAGAACATCTGGATTCCTACACACAGAGAGAGAGAGAGAGAGAGAGAGAGAGAGAGAGAGAGAGAGAGAGAGAAATACAAACACAGGAATATGCACAGACACAATGTGGGGAGTGTATTAAAGGAACAGAGAAGGCAGTTCAGAGAGTTCCAAATTGCTAAGGTTGAAATAATTAGAGAAAAAATAATAAGGTAGATTGGATTAGAACCCAAAGTACATAATAAATATTCATGACTCCATACTGATATAAAGACCAAAGAAGAAACATATGAGAGATAATAGGCCAACCTCCTAAGCAGAATAATTCCAAATAATTCATATGGATCACCCATGTTGAAGGAGAATAGCTAGCTCCCTGTTAGTCGGCTTTCTGTTGCTGTGACAAATACCTAAGAAAAGCAACTTCAGAGGAGGAAAGCTTTCTCTTAGCTTACTGTTTCTGGGGTTTTCCCCCATGGTCCCTTGGTAACGTCGCTTCTGGACCACAGCAAGGCAGAACATCGAGGCAGGAGATACGCGAGGTAGAGCAGCTCACCTCATGGTCAGCCTAGGCTAGAAAGAGAGGAAAGGAGGCAGGGAGAGAAAGGCTAAGAACCAAGAGCACCTTTCCAAGTCACAGCCCAGTGACCTATTTCTGCCGAACAGGCTCCACCTCTTCAAGTTTCCAGTGGATTAACCACTGCTGGCAGCCAGTCACTTCCCAGAAGTCCCACCCCTGAACACTGCTGCACTGCGACTAAGCCTTCACCCATGGGCCTTTGCGGTATTATCCCAGACACAAATCATGGCATCCCCACGCCTAAGTGAGGACTGCATGTAGTAAGTTCTACCCACAGAGTACAGCTTGGAGAAGGGGAGGAAAGTTATCTTCACAGTGGAAAACCTTACAACACTGTCTCAGTCTAGAGACCAAAGCCAAAAGCAACAATGATAAATCCTGCGAGCCCATATTCTAGATATATGATATGATGAGAATGGCACTTCACTGTATGACTTTTCCCAAAAAAAACATGCAATTCAATTCTAATCATCAGAAATATAGGGAGATCCCAGCTAAGGGATGCTCTACAAAATATCTGACCAATACTCTTCAAAATTGGCAAGGTCATCATAAACAAAGTCAGAAAAACTATCAAAGCCCAGAAGAGCCTAAGAAAATACAGCAAGTATATGCAAAGTGGGGTCGTGATTCAAAAGAAAATATTAAGGAAGGCACTTGAGGTCAGAAGCACACTGTAGAGAGTTCAGTTAATAATACTGGATCAATGTTGATTCATTAATTGTGACAAAGGCGATGTACTAGTAATACACTAATAATAAGGAAAATGTGGTGCAGAACATAAGTACTCTATTAGCTGTACAGCTTTTCTGTAAATCTATAACTATTCTAAAATAAAAGGGTCAGTTTTTAAAGATTTTTTTGTTTTATTCTTGATGATCTAATTACTATAGAAATTAATGGGGTATAATGTACTCCTTCAAGACACATATCTACTATGTAATGGTCAAATCAGGACAATTAATATGCCCATTACCTCAACTATTTATCCTTCCTTCACAGTAAGGCTTTCAAATTCTCCTAGCTATGTTGACATACACAGTACATTACTGACCACAGCCTCCCTAATGCCACTCACCATAACTTATTTCTCCTATTTAATTTTGTACTTGTTGACAAACCTGACTCTGTCTCCCCCTCACCCTTCTATCCATGAGAGTGATGTTTTTAGCCTCCACATTGTGAGGTTATGTATTTGGTTGTATTTCACTTAACAAGGATGTCCTCCAGACTTGGCCAGATCACAAATGACAATATTTCCTCTGTTTATTGTTGGCAATATTCTGCTGTGTATGTGTGACACATTTTCTTCATCCATCCATCAGTTGATGGGCACTTGGGTTAATTTCATATCTTTGCTATTATAAATAATGCTACAGTAAACACATGAGTACAAATGTCTCTTGGACATACTGATTTCATTTTCTTTAGGTATCTACTCAGAACTAGGATTGTTGGATTGTAAGCTCCTTCAAGCTTTTGAGGAGCATCTGAACATCCATACCATTTTCCATAAAGCTATACTATTTTACATTCCCACCAGCAGCATGCTAGGGTTCCCTTTTCTCTATATCCTTTACCAGCATAAGGGTTTCTTTTGCCTTTTGCAGGGGACAAGGGGAGACAAGATCTTGCTGTGTAGTTTAGGCTGGCTTAAACTCACTATGCAGCCCTGGCTGGCTTCCTACTTACTATTTCAGCCTCCTGAGTGCTGGAATTGCAAACATCTACCACCACACTTGGCTGTTTTCTTGGTAGTAGCTAAAAAGGTACAAGATACCACCTCACTAGAGTTTTGACTTACATTTCCCTGGTGACCAGTGATATAGAACACGTTTCATTTACACGTTGGCATTTTGGATGTCTTCTTTAAGAAATATTAATTCAGGTCTTGTACTCATTTCAATTAGATTGGCTTTCACAATTGTTTGAGTTCTTCATATAATCTGGATATTTACATCCGAGGCTATTACCCACTCACATACTTTGGAGGTTTTGATATCACAAATTGCCTCTTTATACTACATATCCCTTAAGAAATTATTATAATTATTATCTTCTCATTTGTTTTATTTTAAACAGAAAAAAGTAAGGATAACAATAAAATAGAGTTTCAAAACAGCCTAATGGGAAAGTAACAATAATCAACACATTGCATACTGTTATATTCACAGTAGTTGTTCAGAGTACAAGATATAGGAACGAAATATTGCCTAGAAAGTCACTATCACATAACTTTCCCCTCAATAAACCAAGAGAAACCAGCTGTATAACTATCTTAACTGTCTTATTTAAATTCACTATGTTACTAAATACCTATACATTTAGTAAAAGCATACGTATTCCATACTCTTGGGATACCTTCCCATATAGTTTTACAATCCTTTCCCACCTAGATAATTCTATGTTCACAGAATCTCGGGGTCAGCCACTTACACTCTATCAGGGTCAACAGCAAGCACAACTCAAAGCATTGTTACTTATACAAGTCTCAGTAATGATGCCCTAGAGTTGTGCTTACTGCAATGATACCAAAGCACATTGCTGCTTTTGTTCCTCAATTTTATCACCTGTAAAATATAGATCACTGTCGGGAGACACAAATAAGGTGATTTATATAACGCTTTTAATGTTATGCTTTTTTTTATACCACAGATCGAACTCAGGACCTTGCACTGCCCAGACAGGCACTTATGCCCCTGAGCTATCTCCCCAGCCCTATAAAGCATTTAAAACACAACTGGTATATAGCAAAAAACATACCAATATTAGCTATTCATATGATGGTGATAGTGGTGGCTGTTACTAGACTCTCTCCAATACATACCTTGAAATTTCCCACCTGTCTCTTTACAAGTTATGGTTAACCAAGAGTTAACTTTGTGTCAACTTAGCTAACAGTGGAACACTAATCTAGAAATTTCTGTGAATGCATTTTGTAGGTGTGATTAGTATTTCAATGATTTTACTTTGAGTATACCAAATTACCTTCCATAATATGAGTCATCCTTATCTAAGATGAAAACCTTAAAGAGAAAAGCTGAAATTTTCTGACAGTGAAGGAATTCAGCCTCAAGACTGCAGCCTCAAACCTGAGTTTGCAGCATATGAGGCTGCCAAACAAAGCTCATTCTTGCCAACTCTGAGAATTGTGTGGGTCAGTTCCTTAAAGCAAGTTAATCTGGATGGAGAGAGAGAATGAGAGCAAGAGAGAGGGAGAGAGTAAGAGAGAGCAAGAGAGAGAGGTCTCCTACTGATACTGTTTCTCTGGAGAACCCTGCCTGGCAGAGTTATCCAACCTCCACTGTGTCTTGCAAAAATGAAAGTGCAGCCTCTTTTCTGGGCCCAGACATGCACATCCAACAGCCCCCAAATCAAAGGTTGTTCATGCCTCTCTTTGCTTAAGCCTTCAGTGACCTAATTGGCTTCCAAGAGCACAGCCTCTAAGACCCTAGAAGCTGTGGCCCCTACCCTATCTGTGGACCTCATCCTTCATCCCCTAGACTCCAGACATAGAAAACTTCTCTTCACTCCTCCAATGTACCCAGCTTATTGGGATCTCAGGTCCTTTGTGCTTGCTCATCTGTGCCTGGGCCACCTACCCTGGTACCTTCAGGTAGCTGCCTGACCCTTCAGGTCTCTGTTGCAACATCTCCTCATCAATAAGAGCTCCCAGTATTGAGGGCCACTCCCTGGTATTTTGCTCCCCTCTGCACTGCACTCATTTGTGATTTTATATTCGTTTTCCATCATATTTAGGTTCATCAATGCAGAAACTCATCTTAGTCACTGCTACCTCCTTGGCACTTAACATAAATCAGAAGACCAACAACTCAGTGGCTCAATGAGTGGGTGTGGCCATTAGCAACTATGAGGCCTTTTGCTTCACATTCCCCATCCATAACTGAAGGCATTATCTTAACACAGAGTTGGCCCAAACTATGAACAGATGATTTCGCTAACATTGGATGTGCAAACTTTACAAATAAATCTGCATGATTCAGAACCTAAACACAGTCAAATTCAGGAAGCCTAACTTAAAAGGAATGAATGCCAAAACAAGAATTCCATTAAAAAATATCCAAAGCAATTGTTCACGACCTCACTTGCAAAAAAGAAAAACTGTCCCTGTCTCTGCTTACCTCCTGCTGTTGCCTCCCACCTCCACCTCTCTCACCCCCACCCCCACCCCCACCAAAGCCTTCTGTTCCCCATCCACTCCCCACGGACCTTGCATCTTTATTGCATAAATCGTCTCAGCTTTTCTTCCAGCAAGTAAGGCCCCCCTTTTTTGTAAGAGGAGGCTTATCCTTGCATAAAGGATGTCCCAAAATTATTAGATTCTCTTTGGCCAACTTCAGGAGATAACAAAACCTGTCAACACTCCCACATTAAAAATGTTTGTGGTCTCACAACACACAGCAGACTTCCAGCTGATTAATGCAATCCTCTTGATCATTTCTGTGAGACGTGTAAATTGCATTGCTCAGTTGGCTCATGGAATCTGTACCCTGGCAGCCTTGTGACACATAGCATAGGGGTCTGCTGTCTACACTGACAAACTTCTAGCTGAGGAACAGAAACTGTATTTGTCTCTGTCACATAGCTCCGTCTACTGAGAGTCTCTCGGGGTCCAATATTCCAGACAAGCAGAGGCTGCAGATGTACCAGAAGGGAACCAGACACAAACTGCAGTCCGCCTGGCCACATTCCAGGGCACCCAGCTAAAAGGGATTCAATTCTGGGTCTGATTTCTTGAAGCTGTGCTATTTTTCAGTAAGTCATCTATTATAATTTAATGCTGCAAATAATTTTCACACTTGGCATATTTACTCATTCTTGAATAAAAATTGATTTCTCACTTTGATTTGCGTGATATTTATCCATTCTCCTTAGTACATGTGAGCAGAAAGAAAGAGACATGTAAATGGTTGAAATAAAAGGATAGCTCTCTTTTTGATTCCCATTTCAACCCTGAGTAACTTGAATAAGGCAATTACCTTCCCCATTCCTTGATTTTTCAATTTAAAATAGTGTTACCTGTGTCTGTCACTTACCTGAAGTCCCAGAGGTAATGACCTCCAGGCCACTCAACTTTCCAGAAACATCTTTGCAATGAAACTCTTGCGTGGAGAAAATGTGAAATCTCTGTGTCTTCTGCAAGCCAGTGGCTATTTACACTGTATCACACTTGGTACTAAACTTCTTCAGAATAAGAAGTTTCTGGCCATTTGCTAGGGGTTGGTGTGCTGAGATTTATCTTGTGGAGAGAAAATATTTCCCTGGCACACCAAAAAGGGTGGACACTTTGCATGAAAGCCATAAATCTAGGGGCTTAGATTTGGAATGTGAACACTTGTTAGTCACGACTTTTCTGGTTAGAATTATTTCAGTTGTTATAAGTATTTTTCATACCTCAGGCAGTAGAGTGGATGTAAAATATCAACCAACGTCTGCACTTCCAGGACAACCTACCCTCCAGGAGGAAATGTTGATTCCTATCAGCGGGCGACAGTTTGAAAGAATTTTAATTCAATGCCCCAACCAAAGCACCCATATGGTCAGTGCCTAACAGAAAGATAAAGTACAAACTCTCGCTCTGCTGTGGATATCCCAGCCACGCTCGGTTCAGCATTCATCCGCAGTGCAGACCCACCCCAGACTGCTCCCCGGGTACTGACCCAAAAGGATGCACTGAGTCTCCTCCAGCGGGGCACAACCCAGCAGAGCCCAGGCCCACCCTGCGGAGCTCAGGGCAGATCAGTTTTATAGGCAAACCACTGCCTACTCACCCTCGGAGCGGACGTGTCGCCCATAAAAGCCTTTTTCTCCGTGGAGTGGGAATGTTCCAAGACGGTGTGCAAAGCTAGTGCTACATGGGGCACTTGCTGGAAACTGCACCGTGACAGGCACGGTAACGCGCGTGCTGCTAAGACTTGAGTGGTGGCGAGTGTGCCAGGCTTTGAAGCGCTTGAAAGTTATTTCGGTTCATTGCGCTGTCACTGAAATGGTCCAGGTGGCAGCTGAGGTTTGGCGCCACCTACTGGCGTTTATCTGCCCCAACACTCTCTATCCGGGCTCTGGCAGCCTGGGCTTTTTAGAATCCTCAGGGAATTTGGGAACCTTCAGATGATTCAGTAATGTGCCATACTGAGACGATGACCAGGAAGCATAACACGGATTCAGGGGTCCTCTCTCTGCCTCCCCCTTGTTGAGACTGCACCCATCTCCTCCACGTCCCCTCCCCGCACCCACAGTCAGGACACTTAACAGGAACTATGTGACCACCCATCTCTTCCCCGCGTGGCGGTGTTGCTTCCAGGATCCTTCCCATCGCTTCCTCACAGCCCAACTAACGTGGGGCTGTTGAGTGAGGCGTATTCTACCGGAGACGTGCGGAAGAGACTCGAAGTCACAGCATAAACCAGAATTACGCTTCCTTGTCTTTACTCTTGGATACTGCGCATCGGTCCTTGCAGTACGTTGAACGGCCATCGCCACAGGAGATTTCTTGCTAGCTGGATGCATTTGCAAGTCTATGGTTGGGCGGTGGGGTGCAAGTCCCACCCTAACCACCTGGTCCTTGCTAGTGATTTTCCTGAAGGTTTCGTTGTCTCCCACAAGAGACCAAAACTGCGCAGCTTAAAAAACAATTTTTAGATCTTTTTTTAAATTTATTTGGTACAGGGTCTCGCTATGCAGTTCAGACTCGTAGTGATCCTCCTCTTTCAGCCTCCCCAGCACTGGGATTTGCCTTACCCTGAATTAAGTTTCTGGTACCTGTGCTTTTACCCTCAGTCAAACCAAGGGACATCTAATTAGTTCTCTCTGCAACATGAAACCTACAAAAGCCTTTTAAAGGCAGGCTTTTCCTTTTCTGTACATGTCCACCCAATCAAAATTCCAGACAGGACTGTTAGCCACATTTCTCCACATGTGTACATGATCAACCGCCCCACGGTGCACCTCCCCAACCCTCCCCCAAGCAGACAGGCAGGAGGAACAGGGCAGATGGGGAAGGCTGGACTCTGTGTTGGTGCCAGGCTTTACCTATCTCTCCTCAGAGTACTTCTAAAGCCTAGTGGCAGATTGACACTGAAGAATTTCAGAGGTCTGCATATCTCCTGCCTCTTCAACCAAATGCATGGATCTCTTCCTTTGTCTCTCCACTTTGCTTAGCCCCTGCCCTCTGCCTTCCTCCATGGCCAAGCCTATTAAGGGCGCAGCCCACCTACCACTCCCTCATCCCTGCACTCAGCCCACCTGGTCCACCCTTCCAGAACCAGAGATCATGTGGCCAGCCTGATTCTCCCTCTTCTCAGAGACAGCTACCGCTGCCCAGGGGACCCTCCCTCCTTCCAACCCTGGTCTCACCCTCCATATATGGCCTCCTGTCTCCCGTGACCACCCTCTTACCTTCTTGTGGTTTTTGGACCTAACGGCTCCCAAATCTAATGCCAGCCCAAACTTTCCACACAGCTCAGAATCCAGGTCTCTGCCTGCCTGCTCTCAAAGTCAGCATGTCCAAAAAGCAGTTTGCCAATTTCACATGTGGCTGTCCTCCTTCCAGGGACCCGTCCCAGTGATAGATGGCCTCACTCTCCTCCACTCCTCCTGGCCAGGGCCAGGTCAGTCATGCCCTCAGCAGCCAAGTCTACAGCTCCCTGGCCAGCCATAGTATGTCCTGGATCCTTCCCCTCCTGTCCATCTGTTCTGCAGGGCCCTTGCTTAGAGCACTCTTGTTTCCTCCAGGTTGCCGTGCAAAGCCCGCATGCCTCTAGCCAGTCCACCTCCATCCGTGCTGCCAGAGCTATGGGCTCTGATCAGCTTAACCCTGTTTAAAACTGTTTTTTGGCTTTCTATCAACCTCTGAATGTACTAAGATCTCTCCAGCCCATCATAAGATGCCATTCTAGACTTAGCCTCTCCAGGGTTTAGAAATACTCTAAGGAGAGGTAGGCAATGACGGTCTCCAACACAAAGAGTCCAGCCTGCCCCATCTGCCCTGCTCCTCCTTCCTGTCTGCTCAGAGAGAGAACAGGGTAGGACTTTTCCTTTCCTGCCAAGTCCCTGGGTACCCTGGGCACAGCCGAGTTCCATCCAGCTCCAGTCACATCCTAGAACCCTTCTCATGCCTTGAACCTCCCTCCAGGCCTTTGCATTGGCTGCCTTCCTAACCTGCAGCCAGCAACCTGATCTCAGCCTGCCTCCCTCCTGCTCTCTTATTCAGAGCCCAGCTGTGCAGCTTCTCTTCCAGGAAGTTTCCCCTTCTCCTTACTTCCCAGGCATTGCTAGAGCTAGCAAACAGCTTAGCTCTACTACTGAGTACAGGTTTTCTTTTTTAATTCTTATATCTTCCTGTAATTCACATTGCATGGGTATTTATAAAGCACTATTCATAGGCTCTTGAGGTCTCTCCACACCCTTTGCAAGGTAACTACCCTCACACCTGTCCCATGATACACTCTGTGATGCTTCTTTGTTCTCAAAGAAAAGACAAAGATCTGTACTCTGGTCAATGTCCCTATCGTTGATGTCTCCACCTGCTAGCATAGGCCCAATGATGGAACAGATGCTGCATAAATACTTGCTGCATTTTTCAGTTAACAAGTTACAAGTTTTGTCTGCCTCCAAGAGAACTGCAAGGGGCTTTGGGATTTAGTTTTTAATGCCTGTCCATAAAACTGAACCACAAAATGCATGGAGATGCTTTCTGTTAGTGCAATGAAATCAGGTTGATCTGCAACCAGATTCTTTTTTCCAGAAAGTAAAAGAGTCTGGTCACATAAAGTGAAATAAACAAGCATCTAGCACCGTCCTGTAAGGACAGTGAGTGTGAGGGACATTTGAGGATAGATGGGGGGATGAGGTGGCTCCGTGTATATTGAATGAGATGTGGCCCCCAAAGTTCTCTAAGCAAAGAGGGATGTGAGAAAAGGCGGTGTTGTGGCAGTCTCACATTTGCAGGATGGCCCAAGGTAGATTCAGCATCTTGTCTGGGACCTGGGATGAGGCAGTGAAAGCCACCAGGCTGCAGGTGTCATTTGGGGTTAAGAGATCAGAGTCAGTCATCATTGTCAGCCACAGGAGTCTCGGTGCCAGTGACTTCCATCCCTAACTACACAGAGACATCACAGAAGAGCATCCTAAATCTGTTGCCTGGGCTGCCTGTGGGCCAAACAAGCCAGCAACTCTAGGCTGACACCTACACACAGCACCTTCTCATGGCTCCCTGACCCCACCAAGAGCCAGAGCTGCATGCGGCCTGCTTGAACTTGGAGGGAAATCACTAGGTAGTCTCACTAAGACACACATTCTGGCCTGGCCCATCCAGGGCAGAACCTGAGAGCCTGCAAGCCTGCAATCTCCCAGGGGCCACTGCTGCAGCTCAGCTTTCGAGGTGATGGGGCAGCACACTGCAAGGACATGCAAGGTGCCAGATTCTTATGAGCCAGAGCTGTCGCAGCAGGGGTTGTGGTTACATCAGTGCCCTTTGATCTTTCTGTAACAGCCGAAATCTTCCCTTGCAAACAAATCGCCCCCAGGAAGTGAGTATAGAAAACCTAATACAAAACACAGTAGCTTGTTAGAATGACTATGTTGAACTCAGAACCAAGCTTCTTGTCCCCTTCACCCACTCCAAAGCACCTGCCGTATTACTGAGTAAACCTGTCGATCTTGATTTCAAGCACTGAGGATTATTTCAAAAACTAAAACTGTTGATGCTTTGAACAATGAGGTGACACCTGTTGGTGAGACATAAGCCCAACCAGATTAGTGAGCCTTAAGGTATTAGAGCGTTAAGGGCAAGACAATCTGTGGGATCAGGGACTACATGGTCTGTACTCAGCAAGCTTATCCTGAAAAATGTGCCAAGCCCCATTCACTGGCTACAGCAGTGAATGAGATGGAATAAAGGCCGGAAGTTGTTGCACCTACCTTCCTGCTGATAGTTCCTGGAAGTGCCTTGGTCAGGTTAAATGATAAAAATCAATGTCCCCTACCCCAAGCCTACACAATCCATCACACAAGCAGAAAAGTAGTTCCTTCTGCTACTGCCTCTTGCTTTTATGGCTGGTTCTTTCCTGGCTTGTTTCTAGGTTGTTGCTGACCCCTATGTAATTCCAACTCCAGATCACTTCCCCCTGAGGCAGATGTTAGTTCTGAGAACTCTAAATATTACCTGGAAGAAATCTGAGGAATGTCAGAATCAAAAACCAAAACAGGCAGGGAGCCACAAAAATAGGATTCCTCTGGTTCATTGGCCATACCTCTAACATACTAATTTTAGCATATACTTGCCAAACTTCAGTTAACTACAACATGGTCAAATTTCTTCAAGAGACTATTTAAATGAAAGAAATGTATTTGCTTTCATATTCTCTAATGATGCAATTCCATTCATTGGCTTCCATTCATACAGAAGTTTTGGTAATTTGGCCACTGTTTGGGTTGAGCTTCTGCAGTAAATGTGCCTCAAGGACTCACCTGATCACGGCTTAGGAGGACATGGCCAAGCTTTGCTCTCATAAAAGGAGTAAGCCTGCCTCTGTACGGAGGTTGTTGGGGAGTGGCCAAAGGGGTACAAGACTGTGAATCGGGGTACCTAGGGTCCTAGCAAGGCTGAATTTCAGTGAAATTATTTTATTGTGATAAAATATACCTTATATATCTACTCCTTGAACTATTTGGAAGCATGTGATCAGGGGACATTAAAAACATTCACAATTTTCCATATATTTCATATAAGTGAAATTCTACAATATCTGTCTTTTTGGGTCAAATTTATTCACTCAGTATAATGTTCTCAAGGTTTACCTGTAGGTCCAAGCTCCATTCTTTATTGAGGGTGACTTCTCTTTCCATCTTCTAGGTGTTGTGAATAGTGTTGGCGTGTAAGGATCTGGTTTGGTGCAGGCTGTTCATTGTTCTGGGTCTGTGCCTAGAAACAAAATTATCAGAGTGTATTCTTGCCCTTCTTCATTCTCCTTTTTAGGGTATGGAAAAAGTAGTGTTCTACTTGACTTTTTAGCTGAATTGGGTGTATAGTTCTGTTTTTCCCAAATAATTGACAAAATTATTTTTCTTTCTTTGAAAGGAAGGGCTGATAAATTATGTTTACTGTTTCCTCTCAGCATTTTTTACTGACCCGATTCATGATTTCCCAAAGGGTATGTTATTTTAAAATATGGATTTTATTTTGTAGTTAGGTACGATGAAACGGACACACCAGGATGTTTGCCATTGAAAAGACATGGTACTACTCATAGTTCTCAGGATGAAGGGGCGCGGCCCCATGCTACAAAGAAAGGCTTAATTATCTCAGGAAAGAATGAGGGAGGAAGGGGGAAAGCGGGTTTATGATTGGTAGCTTGAATAATTTCTGTGGGCTCTGGGGCACAAGAACTGCCTAATAGACTGATTCCTGGCTTGGCCAATAAGGGCAAGAGAACAATATCATATAGTGAAAGACGTTCATAAATCAATAAGACTGTGGGGCTTTGGGTTCTTAGTTTATTTATGAAAGGCAGATAACCACAGTCCTTTGCTGTCTCTAGGAATAGCTACACCAGAAGGGG
>NW_004524634.1:6390455-6408791 GCF_000260255.1 Octodon degus | reverse complement strand
GCGGACGCCAGGAGACAGCGAGCCGTGCTCCTCGGCGAGGTCAAGATCTCTCTCTACCCAACTTTTCCCAACTAGGAATATCTATCCTACCCGTGGGTAGGAACCAGGGCGCTATTTCATCAACCTCACTTAAAAAATCCCTTATGCTGCACTTATGCACCTGGAGGCCTCTTGACTGTAATAGTTTATTAAGTGCAATCATGAGGTGATGGCCATTCACGTTTCCCATGTTGCTTTCGCTTTTTGCTTCTTAGCGATAAAGCTCACCCTACCTAAACAGACGCTGCTTCACAGCGTCACCTACCTCTTCACAGCAGCCCGGGTCTCTCTACGGACCCGTTGGTTACCCTGGCGCGTCTGCCACCACCCGCCTCTTCATGGCGTTTCCTGCCTCTTCACAGCAGCCCCGGGTCTCCTTTATGGACCCACCACCTCTATTGGCTCCTCGGCCGGGGTGAAACAATTAAGAAGGTACTCACGCTGTCCTACTTACTTTGAGAAGAGGAGGAGGGTCCCCGTACGGGCCACCACTTGACCGGCGCTGGGAAAAGACGAGACGGAGCTTCCTTCTTAGTTCTTGATCTCTTTATTTTCACGTGTCCTCCTCCCTCTTCTCCTTCTTCCTTCCTCTCTCCTCCTTCCTCTAACCCCTCCTTATATCCCCTTCGAGACCTATCAGTGGGCGCCAAGTACATCGCCTGACGTGGGCAATAGGCCAATAGTCAGCTGCCTCGTAGGGCTATGAGAACCAATCAAATCTTGCCAGCAGGGACCAAAAGCTATACAGGAAACAAGACTCGTAGCAGAAGCTCCAGCGGGAGGGGCAAGGCTGAGGAGCAGGGCGCCCGCGCCTGACAAACGGGGTCCCAGTAGGGCCTCAGAGGTCTTGTAGATGTGCATTCTGAACAATAATCCTCAGTGTGCGTGGCTACCAGAACAACTGCAGGGATTTTCTAAGCCAGGTTTCCCACACCCACACTCAGGCCAGCTGAGCGAGCACCTTCTGGCAGTGGTCCTATGTAGAGCTCTCTGTTGGTTCCCATGTGTATCTGAGGTTGAGCAGCCCTGGTCTGGGACAAGAAGGGGAGCAGCACCCTTAGGCTGGTGTTATCCGTGCAGATCCCCAGACCCATCCAGAGCTGCTGAGTCAGGAACCCAGCTGAGCTCAGTCCTGCATCGCTCTCATGCACATGCCCCAAGGGATCCTGGGGCCCGCTCCTGTGGAGCGCTGCCCAGGGGAATGAGCCTGACTGACTGCAGCTGCTTTCAAGGCGACCCTCACCAACAGTCATGCTTGGGCCGTTCTCACAGGAACAAAACGTGGGGCCTAGTGGAGGCTCTCGGTATGGAGCTGCCCCTAGGGCCTCTAAAGGCTTTTCTCACAGTTGCCACCATTACAGCAGCCCGGAGGGGGCACTGGGACAGGGGAGGAAGAATGCCACGCATCCTCAACTGTGGTGACCTGGGACGATGACAGTCCTGGGGACCTGGGGAGCCTGCTGCCGCAGGAAGAATCTGCCTGCACTGAAAAGCTGCCCTTGCTGCATCAGTGCGTGGCTCACTGCTTAGGAAACCTTCAAGTATTTTCAAATTGCAAGCTTCAGTATTCAGAGGTGGATGAATACAGCAAAGCGGTGGGGCTTTACAAAGCAGAGATTGAAAGCCAGTGGAGTGTGGATGAAGGAGAAATTAAAAGAATAAGTGGGCTTTCCCTTTTGAAAGAAAATCATTGTTGAGCATTAGGACAGAGAGTAACCAGCATGGAAGCGAATAACTGGGGGGTGACTCTTCCCTGAGAAGGCAGGCTGGCTATGGGGGCAGAGGCCTTCCTCCTGGTCCCAGCGCCTCTTGTTAGCAGTTGTGAACTTGGACAAATTAATTAAATTCTAAAATTTGCTTTCCTCATCTAGAGAACGGGATTGTAATAGCACCTACTTAGTTATAGTAAAGTGCTCAGTAAAGTGCTCTCTTCATAAATACCCCAAATTTAACTACCATTTCTGCCACCACCGCTGCCATTAATAGTATTACCAGCTCAGTGACAGCTGTGATCTGTATTGTGTGGCCCTCACAAAATTACAGAGGCTGGACGCTTTATAGAGAAAGGAGGATTCTTCAGCCCACAATTCTAAAAGCTGAAAGGCACTGCACTGGGCCAGCTCTGGTGTGGGTCTCATGCTGGGTTACACTGTAGCAGCAGGAGCATGGGCGAGAACAAGGAATAACACATGTGGTAGGATTCAGGGTAAGTAGGAAGGTCCCTCATACCAACCCATCCTTGGGAGAATTAATCCAGTTCCATGAGACGGACCCACTCCTGGAGACAGCAGAATCCATCATGAGAGTGTGGCTCTGTGATCTAAGAACCTCCCCTGGCCCATCTCCCATTGACCCCACCACCACCCTGCAGACCAACCTTGCAGCACACGAACGTTTGAGGAGGGAACCATGCCCACACCGTGGCAGGGACCTAGAATAAGACTCCAGATATTAGCTGCTCTCGTCATTCTTGTAACTGTACTGGGAATGCCGAGCCTCTGTATTACTCTTGCACCTCAGGAGAGGACTACAACCAGCCAGGCAAGCCCAGGACCCCCTGAGAAAAGTATCTTTGCTCAAAATTCAAGAAGCATATTTGAGTCTTCTACTGAGAAGCCATGCCATGCATACAATAAGTTAATCTATGCTGCTGAATAAACCTCCAATCCTTAGGGGCTTAACACGGCAAAGATTTATTTCTTGCTCATGTCTTGTTCAAGAAGAGTCAGTTGATGTCTGTCTGCATTTTGAAGTATTGACTCAGAGATCCAGGCAGAAATCTATCTAGAATATATTCCCAAAATCCAGATTTAGAAACTGCTACACTTAGTGGCTTTCACCCATGGATCCAAGTTCTAGGATTAGTCTTAACTTTCCAAGTTAATTATTCTGATGCCTGTGAATCTATTCATCACATACCACAGATTGGGCCTCATAACTGTCGTGGTTCTCACTTCAATATGATTGTCTACCGGTATGAATGACATAGCACCTCAGCTCCTTCACTGTGCAGAGGACATGTGCTCCTCATTGCACAGCTTGATTTGCATTCTTGAGTTGGGGGGGGGGGTGCGTGATAATAAAATTAACAGTTTTAGTTTAAATTGCCTGAAGTATGCAATGGATTCGACTCCTCATCATCTATGCATCCATTTCTCTTTACCTTTCCCTCTCTCCCTCCTTCTCTCCTTTCCTCCCTAACCATTGCATACCAATGGCAGCAGGAATCTCCATCTTGGCAAGTCCACCAGGAGACCAGGAATCAGAGGGATTTGCTTTCTCCGAGTGATCGCCCTTCCGCCCTGTGCAGGTGGCAGCCCTCTCCACAGCACGCCCAACAGCGCAGCCTCACAGCAGGCACGGTGGGCGAGACCAACTGCCACACCAGGACCACCCCAGCCCTGTCTTACACTGACGCCTCTCGCCCCTCTTCCACCTTGCCACAGGTACCATGTCTGTGTGACCGTGCTCATCTACTTCCTCCCCCTGCTGGTGATCGGCTACGCCTACACAGTCGTGGGGATCACACTCTGGGCCAGTGAGATCCCAGGGGACTCCTCTGACCGGTACCACGAGCAAGTGTCTGCCAAGCGCAAGGTGAGCGAGGGGCAGTCAGCGCCCAAACCCCCGCCCAGCACTGGCAGCAGGCCAGCTACCAAGGCTGGCAGGTGTGAGAGCTCCCAAGGGATCAGGCGAAGAATCTTCCTGGGGGAGGGAGGGGACAAAGGAGAGAAGGGGAGAGACCTTTCTTTATACATACTCATACACTACACACATGCACACACTCCTACACATACACACTCACACAAATGTACACACATACACACTCTCACTCACATACACACACACACACACACACACACACACACACACACATGCAAACATATACCAAAACAGTTGTTAGCACTGTTACTTGTTTCTCACTGGCCCTTGTAAATATTGGAATTTATAAATCCATAAATATATTTATTTTCTCTTTGTCTTTACACAAATAGTACATGCAAAGTGTCACATTCTTCACTTAAAATCCACACAAATACCAGAAATCAATAGAGAAAGAGTTTTCTCCTCCTCTGCTCTCTTTGCTGCCTCATACTTGTTTGCATAGCATTTCGCTGTATGGATGTTGTATCCTTCTGCACTGAAGTTTTCTTTTCTTTTTTTTTTAAATTATTTTATTGAGAAACAAAGAGCAATGAGACAGTTTCAAAACCGATTAGTAAGACAGTTTCAATAATTAATACATTGTGTGTTGTTGTCTTCTTAGTGGTTATTCATAGTACAAGATGCAGACGGGATATCCTGTCCACAAACAGTATTAGTACAAATCTTTCTTCTCATTGAATTAAGAGAAAGTAGCTGTATATCTATCCTAACTGTTTTGTATATACAGATACAAAATGGTCTTTCATTTATATCCCGTTTTTTTTGTTTGTTTGTTTGCTTAGTTTTGTCAGAGAAGGGTATTCCCTTCCCATTTAAATATTGTAGGTGTGTGGATTCAGCAAAATATTCCAATATAGTCCAGTAGTCCTTAATAGTAGTGGGTTTTCTGTAGGACTGGCAGTGTCAGAAGTTGTTGACTTGAGCCTTTTACAGCTCAGCATAAAAATATGGCTTTACTTTTTATACCTCATTTTCATACTTTTCTGCTGGATGGTTAAGACCAAGATAAAGCAGGACCTATATAACAAGAAATGTAGCTTTTGTATTCGATAAAGTCAGTCAAATCCCTTCAGGATTAATCCTGAAACCCTGTACCACAGTTTGTGAATCCTTTGTTAGTGACAGCCTTGTGGATGAATCACAGTCATTGTTTGACCAATTTGCTCTCTGTGAAAGCCTGAGGAAATGTTTTCTCTTCAAAGGTAGGTTTTTTGTTTTGTTTTGTTTGTTCGTTTTGGCGGAACTGGGAAGTGAACTCAGTCCCTTGTGCTTGCCAGGCAAGCACTTATTCTACTGAGCCATCTCTCCTGCCCCTGCACTGAAGTTTTCTTGGGGATGAAAAGGTTATCATCCAGAATCTTTGTCCATTGATATAATTATAGCAAAATATCTTTGGGAACTTGGTTGTTATTTGAGGGGATTGTTCTTGTTTTCTGAAGCTGGGTAGCTCAGGTTGACCTTGGATTTGTGGCAGTCCTCCTGCCTCAGCCTCCAGAGTGCTAGGATTACAGGTATGCATCACCATACTTAGATCTTTGGGAACTTTTAAATACAGAAATTTCATTTCTCTGGAGGTCCTAACATCCAAGATCAAGGCTCCAGCAGACTCAGTGCCTCGTTGGAGCTGTTTCCAGGTTCGTAAATGGTGACTTCTTGCTGTGTCTTCACATCATCGAAGGGGCAAGGATTGCTCAAGCCCCTTGTAAGGGCACTAATGCCATTCCTGAGTCTCTACCCTCAAGGCCTAATGGCTTCCCAAATACCACCTCCTAGTGCTGCCACTTTGGGGGTCAGGATTCCAACATCTGAGTGTGCCCTCTAAGAACCGCCCACAAAACACAAGATTCTTAGTATCAAATAATTTTACAGGTCCCTTCTCCTCCTCAGAAGGCACATTAGGAACATCCCCTACCCCTCTTCACACTGTGTGCCGTGAGGTTGAGAGCAGCCCCGAGAGACAGGGTTCCCTGTGGCTCACCTGCCTGACCCTCTCCCCAGGTGGTGAAGATGATGATCGTTGTGGTGTGCACCTTCGCCATCTGCTGGCTGCCCTTCCACATCTTCTTCCTCCTGCCCTACATCAACCCAGATCTCTACCTGAAGAAGTTCATCCAGCAGGTCTACCTGGCCATCATGTGGCTGGCCATGAGCTCCACTATGTACAATCCCATCATCTACTGCTGCCTCAACGACAGGTGAGGAATCCCCACCTCATGCCCTTTCCAGGGGCCACAAGCAGCCAATCTAAATGAGCACGGCTGAGGGCTGGCAGTATAGCTCAGTGGACTAAGCACTTGCTTTGGTAAGCACAGGGGCCAGGATTTGATCCTTGGCACCCCATGCTGCACCCGCTCTGCCCCTGGGCACACTGATGGAGTCCAGGCATGGTGGTGCACACCCGTAATCCCAGCACTAGGGAGGCAGAAATCAGGAGGATCACTATGAGTCCAAGCTGCATAGTGAGACCTGGAAAGAAAAAAAAAAAAAAAACCTTAAAAAATAAAATAAATGAATGTGGCTGGCTGTGAGACAAGAGGGAGAAATGGGGTCTAACTAAGAAATCACCACACTATCCAGCTGGTCATGGCTCGAAACAATCTGAGCCTGAGACATCCATGGACTGATTTTCACTTGTTTTTCAAGAGGAAGTAGAAATCCATATTTTTGTGTGAGATCTTCTGATTTTAAATACATACTGGCAACTAATTAAATCAAACTAGGAAGCTCTGAGATGGGTGCATATAAGGCATCCTGTCAGCTCAATGTGCTTTCCCATCCCAAAGTACAATTTGGGGCTCCCAAGTCTCCCCAGATGCACCTAGTATTTCCAGCAGGACATCACCTCCCCTTACATGGTCAGAGGGATTTGGGGCAACCATCCAGTTATCAGAAGTCAATCTCAGACCAGTGAGAACAGAAAGCCACTAGGGAATGGTGGTCAGTGGTAGGAAATTCACTGTGGCAGGTAGACGGTTCCCAAGAGGGCCTGGGATGCCCGGCTACAACACATTGTGTCATCCAGAGAAGTATTCCAGCTCTGTGCAGAGAGGAAGAGGAAAATACTTGATGCTGTCTTTCTGCTCCTCAGTCCTCAATCTGGGGTGACCCATCTGTGAATCAAGCCTCAGATACTGAGTCTGGGAAAAACGTTGAAGTTGCCCAAATGATGCCTATTAACCTAATTCATACATTCATCCTTCTTCTAAGAGCATGACAACCTGCTTACATTTAAGGGACAAATCTTCCTATGCATCTTTAAATAAAGGCAGATTCTCCCTGTTTAATAAGCAGAAAAACTGAGGCATGTTGAAATGATATGACTGGGAGAAATTTTACCTGCAATCATTGGTTCACTTGAGAGAAGGACTGAGACGGGGTATGTGTTTTTACCAAAAGCCTGGTGACTAGCCCAGTAAGGGACACACAGAAAACTGTTGGTGAGTGTTTTTGTTAATGTTGGATTGACCCATTTGGTGAATCTCAAACCAGAGGAAACAGCATAATCCAGGGACCACAGTCAGATGAGACCTGAATTTCATACAAACATGTGTTCTAGTCTTGGATTTGACCTCAGTGAATGACCTTGATCTTTCTGACCACAGAGTCTCCAGTAGTTAGTTCACTTAAAACTCAGTGACATTCGTGCTCCAGTGCATCCTGTGTTGGACAGCAGATGCAGTGGTGGGAACACCTGGGAGCAGACCGTCCCCGAGGGTCACCTCTCTCTCTCTCTCTCTCTCTCTCTCTCTCTCTCTCTCTCTCTCTCTCTCTCTCTCTCCAGGTTCCGCCTGGGCTTCAAGCATGCCTTCCGTTGCTGCCCCTTCATCAGCGCAGGTGACTATGAAGGCCTTGAGATGAAATCCACCCGCTATCTCCAGACCCAGGGCAGTGTGTACAAAGTCAGCCGCCTGGAGACCACCATCTCCACAGTGGTGGGAGCCCATGAGGAGGACCCTGAGGAAGGCCCCAAGGCCACACCTTCGCCCCTGGACCTGACTTCCAATGGTTCCTCTCGCAGCAACTCCAAGACCATGACAGAGAGCTCCAGCTTCTACTCCAACATGCTGTCCTAGGCAGTACCCCCGGCTCCTGTGGGTGTGGCTTTGGTCAGCTCTGGGCTGTTTCATTCACGCATGGGTACTTCCTTGATTTGGAAACCATCAGAAACACCTGAACATTGGAACTTTTGGAAGGATCAGAATGGTTTAGAAAAAGCAGTCTATTCTAAAATCAATTTGGATTCATCCACAGCATTGCCACCCCCCATGCTACATGACCTAGGGCTTGAATAAGTGAACTTCTAGAAATCTGTAAAAAAGAAGCTTAAGTAAGACTTTCTCTATGATTCAATCTGTGATTCTAGAAGTGACTTGCACTGTATGTGGGTGCTCATTTAAGGATGAATTCTGCAGCACGGTAACAGAGCCAACAGGTCTGTTTGCTTGGAGCCTCTGTCTTAGTAGTCATTCTCAGACATCCTCAGATCAGCTTCCTTCAGCTGGTGGTTCACATCACTCCAGCCTCCACTTGACAGGGTAAAAGAATGAGTGTGCTACATAAAATCTGCATGGAAGACCTAACCTCACCCATGAAAAGAAGACCTGTCTGCCCCTTTTTGAGATCTCAATATTTCCTTCAGTTCGTTTAAACATGATGGGATCGAGAGCCTCAGGCTGTTCTGCATTGTGTCCCCAGTGGCCACGCTCAGCAATCAGTACAGGCAGAATGTGTCTACTGACGCCACCTAATGTGTATGTTGACTGAGAGTCAGGAGGCTTAATCTATCTGATCCTCTGTCCTTATGTATAAAGCAGCAGGGCGCAACTAAATCATCTACATGTCCCCTAGAATCTTAATGCTCTGTGGCTCAGTGATTGTATATATTTTTATTTGTTTCAGCAAAAAATAGTAGTTGTAAAGTAGAAGCAGTGACACCCACCTCCTGGAGATACAGCAACTGCTAACACATGTAAATAGCCATCTCAGACATTCTCGCATTTATCCTGAAACCCTGAGTGCATCCCTCCTTCCCAAAGATCTTGGTCTTTAGCAGAGTAAAGGACTTCAGGATGAGGCCTGTATCTCTCTAGCAGGCCTGTGCAGGTGAGCAGCTTGAGAAGATCGCTGAGGAACATCAGCATGTGAGCTTCCTTCTCTGTCCTTTCGGTCCCGTAGGGCAGAGGCACTAACCCAGATTCTGATCTGCATGCTAGCATCAGGCATGTGCTCAGAAGCTTGTAGAGTAAGACTGCTACCCCCTACAGCTGAACTTCCAGGATGAGGCACCTTGTATCTTCTCTCAGACTCTGAGAATTCCGTTCATGTCCCATAGCTTTGCTGGTCTCCTATTTATAGGGAGTACAGTGACCTGACACCCTAAAGCTTTGTTAGTCCACCAAGAGCATGCACTGAGGATTTCCTGTCCCAGTACAGCTTTGGCATCTCCAGCAAGTGAATACATAGTTTCTTTCTGTCTCCTAGATCTGTGTCTTGTCCAGATGTGGCTGGAAACAAAAACTTAATATAGCATTCATGAATGTCCTCCTCATAGTTTGAATACAGGATGCATCCAAAGCGGGGAGCAAAGCCACCTGTAGAGTTTGCAGCCTTTACCAATCCAGCTAACACTAAACCTGCAAGGGTATCACACATGTACAGGATGATGTATAAAAATAGTGTATGCCAGAAAAAAAGCAGGAGGATCATTTTCTGCCAAACAGTATGATACATACCACAAACACTAAAGAAAGCCAGACTGATGCAGATCTATGAGTGGGAAACCGCATTTAAAGGCAACAAAATTCCATGACCAGTGTCAGTTGCACTTCCAATAGAGAACTGTTCCATATGCAGATGTTGAGAATTGACATGATCCTGAGAAGTATCCAGAAAAGTACACAGAAGTGGAACCATCCCACCTACAGAGAAGATGGTTAGAGTTGAATTCAATAAAGACTAACTGAGCACCTGCTCCAGACTGAGGCATGAGCCAGGGACATGCAGCTCCTGCTGCTGTGGACAAGCTCACAGGACCTGCCACTCCTAACTTACTGAGCCCTGTGAATCTGTCTGCCTAGCGGGGATAAAGGCATCTGAGAAGCAGATTCTTCCCAGGGTAATGAAGCCAAAGACTGGATGTTCTGAGAATCTTCCCTTTGAGAGTTCTCTGAGACATTTCAAAGGGAGCCATCAGTCAGTCCCGTGGACCTAGAGGGATATGGCTGGACAGTATCATCTCTGTGCATCATAACAGGGAGTGTAGGATGGCTCTAGACAGCTTTGGATGCAGAAAAATATCAGAGAGTACCAGCAAGCCTTCTATTGTCTCACTCTTCAACATCCATTTAATTTATGAAAATGTTGTCAGGTCTCCATGTGTGAGGAGCACCATGATTTGCACTGTGCATGGATCTCATTCTTAGTATAGAGATGTGCTGTCTGTGTTCATCTCCTCAGTGTGTTTCCTTGGTGTACTGCCAATAGTAATAAAATAGCAGACACAATGGGGCCATCTTTGTTCTATTGCTTCCAAAATGTGGAACCCAGTTGTTGTCAGTGTGTCATGTTGTGGCACTCTCTTCATCACTGTTCTTCCTTGGGAGAGAGTTCTGATTTATCTCACTTATTCACAGTAGCTGGGAAGTGTTGAGGGGACTTTATAGGAGAAGCTGGAGTATTAGAGCCCTGGTCCTCCTCAACCCCTACCAGAATGCTAAGGCATCAGAGTTAGTGGAATCCTGGGGAAAAAAGACTCGGAAGATGACTTAATTGGCCTGGATTTAGGGGAGAAATGTGGGGGGAGGGAGCTATTCCTGAGGCCTCTGTGGTTTTTATCCTGAGATCCCGGAAAGCATGTCCATACAGAAATAAGAATATTTTTCACTGTCTTATGTCTTTGTCTCCTCTAGGGAACAGAAACTCTATAGAAGGTTGGATAGGGTGTTATAGGGAACCTGCATCATTTGTATGGCTAGAAAGATGAGATTGGACAAAGCATCCAGGAAATTCCAAACTCTGTGACCAAATGGAATCAGGGAAGTGTTTCCAGGCTAGGATTGGGGAAGCTGAGATGGGATTGGATGGAGTGGCCAGCAATGTCATTTGTGAATAGAGCTTTTTGGTTCTTCTAGGCTGTCTAAGAAGCAGACACCATGGTAGAGCCGGAAGTGGAAGAACGGCCAGGCTCTGGGTAAGGAGTTAACACTTAGGATACAGGGATCAAAGAAAAAGCCAAGGGCTGCACAGATGACCGCAGGCCTCACCACCCATTTTCTCATCAGAGCTTTGGGTCAGTCCTCTATGTTCAAAAACAGACAGAGAAGCCCTGGCAGGTTGGAAATGTCAGAAGCAATCAGGTGAGCCCAGAAGCACGCTCCCATTCCTGGGCCAGCTGTGCCCTCTATGGGGCCTGCACAACCTGGGGTGCCTCAGCCCTCAGGCAGCACCAGCAAGAGAGCAGTGGGCAGCCTCTAACAGAATTTTGGTGATGACAACCATACAGGAGTTAGGTGAGCAGGTTTAAGGAATGCATAGACAGCTATCCACAATAGTAAATAAAGAAAAATTACAAACTAAAGAAGAGGCCTGGGAGACAGTTGGTGGTATAAGTGCCTGCCTGGCAAGTACAAGGTCCTGAGCTTGATCCATGGTTAAAAAAAAGAGCAGGGGAGATGGCTCAGTGGAATAAGTGCTTCCCTGGTAAGCACAAGGGTTTGAGTTCAATCCCTGGTTCAAAAAAAAAAAAAGTGATTTAAAAAAAAAGGGAGGGCCAGGGAGATGGCTCAGTGGAATAAGCGCTTCCCTGGCAAGCGTAAGGGCCTGAGTTCAATCCCCGGTTCCGCAAAAAAAAAAAAAAAAAAAATACTATTGGAAACTAATAATGAAGATGTTTCTATTTTAATGAAGGCATCTTATGTGGGTGTGCTTGGGTATTTAAAGTCTGCAAGTCACCTTCGAGAGCCCCACAGACATGTAAAACACATGTGTCTTAAATGGTGCCATTAAACCCGAATCCGAATCTGCTCCAAACAAATCATTAACTCTCTATTCTTTAGAAAGAGGAGACATTAAGTTGCTCATAGGAGAGAGACAAGGAGCCTTGAGACCTCCCACGCGCAATAAGAAGCAGATGCACCTCGGAAGAACCAGACTGACCGCGGGGAAGCAGAAACAGCCTTGGAATAAAATGATCATTCAAATCAGGCATTCAGATGAATTAAAGCTGTAGGACGCCATTAAAGATATTGGTGAAAGGGCCAGGGAGATAGCTCAGCAGCCTAAGTGCCTGTCTGGTCAAAGGGCAAGGGCCCGGGTTCTATTCCTGGTACTGCATGCAGTGCCGGCCCAGTGCCGAGCCTGCCACCAAAACTGGGCATGGTGGCTCATGCCTATAACCCCAGTGCCGGGGAGGCTGAAATAGGAGGATCACTATGAGTCTGAGCTGCTAGCAAGACCCAGTACCAAATAAATAAATAAATATTTAAAAAGAAGATATTTGTGGAGGTAAAAACACCCAATTCATGATGGAGTTCACTCTCTCTCCTCCATGGAGATTTGGTAACTGAGGAAAGGAAAGATTGCAACTAAGTTATGGGTCAACCAATAATAAAAGATGTGGAGCACAGACCTTCGGTAGAAACATAAGCATGTTTGCACTTATCCATGGCTTCATATGATCCGCAGGCAACTGAAAGTGGCTTACTCTCCCCTGGTTCCCTCAAACCTCATTCATAAATAAATTGTATGTGTGTGAGTGACCTCAGCTCTGGAGCCCAGGAACAGTATTTCAAGTCGTGATTCCAGAGATTGGAAAGGTGGAGATGCACAAACAGTGTTTCTCTCCTTCACCTTCAAACAGGAAGGAAGCATCTGATTATAGACCTTGCTTCCCCAACCCCAAAGGCAGTGCTCTGAGACAACACCACCATTTATTTCTGTCCAGTGCAGGAAAACAGAAGGAAGAGCAAAGAGCTGTATGTACATATGATACATCGCATTTCTCAATAGAAAGGGGTCATGAACTTTTGGTCTCGTCTTTTCTCTCAAGCTGGGCAGCTTGAATGGAGAAAAAGCCTGTAATTAGGAAGCAGCAACTAAGGGATACCAGTCATGATGTGAACAAAATTGGGTGGCAGCACTCTCTTCCTGTCACTTCCATGGTATGTTAGCAGTGTGTCTGCTGCTAGCTTTGTGGATTTTCATTCAGGCAATGTCTGGCCTAGGTTTTCTACATTGTGTGCATGTGTCTCCTGCCTTATTTTATTTCTCATTCCCATTTTTTCTCCACTCTTTAATCCAGTCTTGCCTCCACCCCAGAAGACCTTCATGTCAGAAGCAGCCCTTCTGACATGTGCCCTGCTGAAATCTCTACATTTTACCTTCCCGGTGCACTAATCAATAGAGGGTTTGGTACATGCTATGAACTGTTTGTTTGTGTCCCACCAATTTCATATGCTAAAACTCTAACCCAACTGTCAATGCAATAGTAGCAGAATATGGGGTTTGAAGAGGTGATTTGTCTGTGAGAGAAGAGTCCTTGTGATGGAATTACAGTCATTTTGAGCAAAAGTATGAGAGAACTTGCTCCTCTCTCCACAGGGTAAGAAGACTGCCAAATGCAGCCCTAGAAGAGTGCCCTGAGAGAAACTGACCACGATATCAGCTTTATCTTACACCTCCAACCTCCAGAGCTATGGAATCCTATTGTTTAGTCTGCCTCATTTATAGCCTGCTCTTATGGCAGCAGACTAAGACATCATGGTCATTAGATGAGACCAATAGGGATCCTTATTCCTATTAAACTTTTGTCCTCAGCTGTCATGGTGGGGGATAATCCTTGCCCTCTCTTCTGAGTTTCTCTCATTCTTAGGACTTCTTCAGCACTGCATGTTCATATTACCTGGACTACATCTGTCTACTCAGTAGAATGGGAGAAAGGACACAGTGAGATGTCCTCAAGGTCATCTTGATAGAGGAAAAGGCATGTTAGTGAAAGGAGAGCACATTTTAACACGCTCCAGAAATGTGTCATTCCCTAAAAGTGGAAAAATAGAACTGCTGCCTTCCCGCTCCCCATCTCAAATGTTATGATAATAAAAACAATGATAATAACTATAACACTACTATCTTCAGGATCTCTAGTACCAAGCACTTTGCATACATTATCAAGTTCAATTTCATATGCCATGAAGAGCCAGCGTCATTATTTTTCTGAATTTAATATGAAATAAGACAGGCATAGTTGAAGTGACTTGTCTGAGAACTGAATCCTAATAATAACTACTTTAAAATTCCCCTGTCCTAAGCAGGATTCCCTCCTGTCTCCTTTATTCATCTGGTCATATTTCTAGACTTCTAGCCTCCTCCTCCATGTGCCACAGTCCATGCTACAATGGCCTTCCTAGACACATAGCCAGATGTGTTCACAAGGTAGTGTTTCCCAAGTTAGAAATTTTCCATACCTCCATCAGACCAAGAGCATATTTCAAAGGGAAAATCATCCTCATGCCCCTGTAGTCATTCCTACAGCTAGAATGTACAGGAAGCATAGAATGTGCAGCTTCTATGATTTGAAGAGAGGTTGTGTCACTTCCTCTGTGAAGAAGAGTGCCAGGAGACTGAAGAATATGCCCAGAGATAGAATGTAAGACTCAGTACATAGTAACAGAAAAGATTAAGGCTGAGCAAGACTTACTAATAGGGAAGGAAAGGATCCAGTGAAAATAGGCCGGACAGATCACCTGCAAGGTCTAGTGTCTGGGCCAGAAAAGAAAAATCAGGAGGTCCAGTGGTGGCTGGCCAGACAAGAAATAATCAGAAGGTACTCAGAATGTCCAGTGGTAAGCAGCTAGACTACAGCACTTCATAGTGTTTGGTTCCATGCCCAGTTACCACAAGGAAGAGCATTTATGGAGTAAAACTACATATGCGTTGACATCGTTAGCTTGCCTTGTTCCATTATGTAACTAGCATTTCACAGAACAGCTAACTTAGCATATAGGCAGAAAGGCAGTTTTTACAAATAACACTAATTACTCAGTTCCCGCTATCCTTCAGGGTTCATGTGGACAGCCCAGTCCCTGTCCACTCACTATGTCCCTTTTACTTCGAGAATACAAAGAAGCTTTTTGGGGACATGGTGTTAAATGTCCTACTTTTTCTTAGGGATGATGACACAGCTTGTTAAGGATTTCCAACTGAAGTTAATCTTGGCACATTTAGTCTTTGGTGTATAAAATTCCCCAAATATGCATTTCTTTAGAGGACAAAGTCTTCTTTTAAAAAGACAAATGTCACTAGAAAAGATGATTTACCTTTATAACTAACAACTTAGGAATCCATGCCCATCTTTAAAATCAGATTTGGGCCAGCAAAAGAGCTCATTGGTCTAAAGCATCTGCTTAGGAAAGCTCAGACAAGTGTGCAGGGACCACAGTTCGATCCCCCGCACCTCATGCCATGCCAGCTCCACCCCCAAGGGGGGGACTGAGCCAGCCACAAAAAAAAAAAAAAACGGTTGCTTACAGGATTACTGCATCAGAGAGGAAAGTAAGCTCAGAACTCAAGCACAAGAATGAGAAAGTTGAAACCAAAAGGGACCAAGCCAATGGTTTTCAAACGCTACTGGGCACAGTTCATTGAGGGGCCTTTGCTGTCATCTAGATTCCCAATTTCATCCCCAGGGAGCCTGTTAGAGGTTGTAATTCAAATGGCCCAGCGTACTGCTAGGCAAACAAGACTGAAACAATAAATAAATTGAAAGGTTGGTGAGAGGTACTTGACACAAGGATGAATTGTAGGTGATCAGAGGGCTCCCAGCCCCAGGGGTTTGCCTCTCTTTGTTGAGTCAGAACCTCAAAGGACTGGGCACATGGATGTGGTTATGAACAAAGCTGCATGCTCAGCATCCTGAAAGGAGAGAGGGACAACTGGAGGGGAAGTAGGGGGACCAGGCATTCAACCTACTTCATGTCTCTGTCTAGGTTTAGTGTTTTCATGCAATGTTTCAGCATTTTTCCTCTTACACAAAGAATGCTCCCTGACACCCTCCACAGGTGTCCCACCTGCTTTCTGACCCAGATTTTGTCTTCCTTCATGAAGGTTTGCAAAGTTAGAAGTACAGTGTAAAATTCTCGCTTTCCGTATTCCCTGACAAATGCTGTAGTGGCTGACTCTTGAAGGCCCCAATCTTCAAACCATGTCCAACTCAAGATGCAGTTGTTTGCTTTTCCTGAATTCTAAAACAGTTCTCGGAGTATTTTATAGGATGGTGCTTTATTTTTATACAATTCTAATGTTCAACCAAATTTTATAGCTATTGCAAATATTTCCATCTTTTCCCTCATGTTCAACTTAGGTATATACCCAAGCAAAGAAAGAAGTCTATGTACTGAGCAATGCTTTTGTGAATAGTGAGATGGAAGGGGGACATGTTTGGCATATAACTAAAACATATGCAGTAGGATATGTTTCTTTTTACAACAAGTAAATAACAAAGACTATAAGCCACAACTCTCCCTAATTTTATCTTTCTTTAGATAGCAGTATAGGGTTCCACGAAACACCAAAATGACAGGGACAGCATCTGGAGTGTGGTTAAGAACTGGGACACAGCATCTCTGGATGCTATTTTTTGGTTATGCAATGAGGAAGAGCTAATTATGGCTGTTCCCAAACACACTCCTTAAACAAACATTTAACAAATCTCTGGAAATGTTTCTTCATCGATAATGACTCATTTTCTCAGAAACAGCCTGGCATTGGTGCTTCAGGACTGTAGAAATAACCTCCAATGGCTCCTGTGACAGAAAGAGGACTCCTCCTTCTTGTCAATTTGAATTTCAGTCTGCAGTAGCGTGGACCTCGTGCTGGACCTCAGGGCTGCAGCAGGAGGGAGAACAAACAATGGTCTCTGCTAGCGAGCAGCTCTGCAGCTAATGAAGAGACATGCTAGCAAATAATTCCATGAATAATGGAATTCCATGAATATAACTAAAACCTGAACAAAAAAATGCCTTGAAGGGAGCCAGTAAACAAAGCATCTGGACATAGGATTTGTGGTCAAGGAAGTCTTAATAAAGTGAGGAATTGAGACCCCAAGGAAGAGTGAGAAGGGAAGGAAGAATATTTAAAGCCTAGGGAATGCTGTGGGCACAGGTCTATGATGCGAGGGACAGAGGGAGGCAGGAGTAGGGGAAAAAGAGAGGAAGGGGTGAGGTTGGAAACCTTGTAGGTATGACAAGAACATTGGTCTTAGAGGAAAGGAAGTCATCAAATGATTCAGGAGACAGCAACACTAGTCTGCTTTTGGAAAAGGTCATTCCAGCTGCAGAGAGACCAGTTAGGAAGGGACTGCAATGATCCAGATAGGAGATGGAGCTCTGGACTGCTTTTTAGTGAGTTTTATCAGAGAAAGAAATGGATGGATTTGAGACATGCTTAGAAACTATTGAAAAAATACTTAGCTGGTGATGGATTGCACTGGTTTGGAGATAAGGGCGATTTCAAAGGTAAATTTGACATTTCTCATGCAGCTATTTGAATGATGTTACCATTTACTGAAACCAGACATACTGAAGTTACAAGCATGAGGAAAGTAGAGGAGAAATATTATGAGTTTGATCTTAAATGTAATGAATGTGAGATAACTCTGAGACCTCAGGGGAAAAACCAAGGAAACATTTGTATATGTATCTCTGGAGCTCAGGGAGCAATTTGGGCTGAGGATATCAATTTGCAAGTCAATTAATTATAGATGACGATTGATGCTCTGGGCCTGAATAAGTTTATCAAGTATATAGTAGTATTGGGTAATTAACTGAAACCTTTATTAGCTGGGCAGAAGAAAAGTCAGATTGTATCTAGAGAGCCATAAAGAAAACCAGCTAAAGGCAATAGAAGAGAATGTTTCAAGGAAAAAAATATGTGATGTGGAGGGCCTAGAATTAGTACAGAAATCAGGGAAATGGAAAGTGGCCGGTGGGCTAAGCTACTGAAGGATCAGTGGTAACCTTAGCAAGAACTGTTGGGATGAGGTAGAAGGTAGAAAAAGAATACAGTGAATTTAGAAAGGAATGTCTGATGAACAAAGAGAGACCCAGACAGACGTACAGCCCCAAACATCCAGTTTAGGAGAGAACATAAAAGGTACCAGTTAGAGGGAGATATTTTTACTTTTTATTTGTTGTTCAATACGAGAGACTCGCAGGGATTTCTGGGCCTGAGGGAATGACTATTTTGAAAAGGAAAACAGACTATGCAGCAGGAAAACAATTGACAGCAAACAATTCCTGAGGAAGCAGGACATTAGTATGCTGGGAACAGCTGGAAGATGGAAGACAAAGGATGAAGGTAGGTTAGGAGATTTGATAGCAGGATGTCAAAGAAATCCCCCTAGCTGATGGTTTGCTTCCCTTGAGAAGGACTAAAAGAGGTCATTGACTGTGAATGCAACAGGAAGTCAGAGAACAGAGCTCTAAGCACAGAGAAGAGTTTAATCACTGCAGATTCCCTACAAATTGTGATTAAGTAGTTCTGAAATGGTGAGTACAAATCTACATTTAACAAGCAACACAGCTGATTCAGATACAGGACTGGGCTGTGAAAAACACTAGCCAAGCTTTAAGCATGTTC
>NW_004524634.1:6382055-6388215 GCF_000260255.1 Octodon degus | reverse complement strand
GTCTCACTCACTCACCGGGCCTGCGCTCTGGGTCTGTTCAGGATCCCATGGCCCGGGTCATCTCACTCACTCCTGAAACCATTCTTGACCCCGGGGGAAATTTAATATATTTTTTCAATCTTAAATTTGGTTTTATTCAAATATTGCATTTTTCATTTACAATACAGCACTGAAAAAGTACAAAGGTATTTTATACATTTGTGAACATGTTCCATATTCAAGGATTGAGAATGTTCAGTCATTTACTGTAGTAGTTCAACTTAAAAACTAACATAGAATTTGCTACAAGTTTGGACCTTTACATGGTTTATTGTGGAGAGTAATGCTATGTGTATACTTGGGTTGACTTAATCAACCTCTTCAATGGTAGGCCCTATACAAGAAAGAGCTCCCCAAATAGACCCCCACCCTCTATTCCCACTGGGCAATGATGCTATCTCAGACTTTCTCCAGCTCTTCCTGCAGATTCAAATTCCTCCTTCTCTGAAGTCTGATTCCTATCCAGTCCATTGCTGATTTCACCATACCTGTCAAGAATCCTGTTTATCCTCATCACTAGCCTTGCCTAGAAGTTTCTTATCACTGCCAGCCACTTTCATCTTGAGTACACAGAATCCGAGGAAATTCATGGATGACCCTAGACTCTTCACTTCTCATTTTCAACTTTGTACTTCTGAACTCCTGGACCACAATGCTAATAATGCTTTTGTCCTTAGCAACAGTAATCATGTTCTCTTTTCCAAATACTTTTATCCATAGCAGAAGACTATGGATGCCATTGGCATTAATATAGAAAGTAATTTTTATTCGACACCAGGAGTGAAGAAGTTATGCCCATGAGTTCAAATGGGCTAAGCAAGTTGTTTCTTTCATCCTAGCACATTCACCTTCATATATCTGAGTGAACACATCAGACCATTCTTGGGGTAGGTAGTGAAGGTCAGTATCAGTTCAATAGCATTGCACTCGATAAGGACAGCTCTGAATCCATCAGCAGTTCCAATACCAAAGGAAAAAGGAGTTCTATCCAAGAGCAGCAAAACTTGATTTGAGTATTGCCAGGTTCCTCTCCTGACGCTGCCTGGATATCTGCACTGTGAGTAACAGCATCGCTGGGGCTGCTCATAGTCAACCCTTTCCTAGGACAGGTCTTACACATGCTTCTGAATCTTGTGGATACGGGCAAAACCACCCACTAGGACTGTGACTGTCAAAAGTGCTCCCACCAGACAAGGACTCCATGATGATCACATACTGGGACAGACACATGCCTGTAAGGGGACCATACAGGCATTTTTTTTAGCAATCTTTATAATACAGAGATAGATCCTAACTCATTATGCAACTAAGCAAATAACCTCCAGAAAAATGAAATAGTACTTTAATAATCAAGACTAAATGCTGTCGAAGCCCCCAATGAGCACAGGGTGCTGCTAATGATGGACCAAATCCAAGCCACCCTCAGGTAGAAGGTAGCTAAGGAAAAGGGTGGAAAGAGAATGGTGGGCTGGTATAGCTTAGAACCTACTTTTGGGACTAGATCTGAGACATAAGATAAGGGAAGAAATGGCTGAGAAAAAAAAAAAGGGAGGAGAAACCACCTTAAATCTGCTTTCTGAGGCTGGATGCAGTTTCTCAGTAATATAATAGCCCAGGTTCAGGATACCCAGTTCCAAATACAGTGGAAGAAGGTAACTTATCTTATACACAATAAATGTCCTCACAGATAGTGAGTGGTCCTCTGGAACTCTTGGCAGGACCTCAACACTAATTATCATGAAGCTGACTGAAGATTTGACCCCCCTGTGAACTTCAGATCCTACAACTTCAGATCCTTTTCCCACCTATAAAAGGTGGGAAAGCAGCACTGCCCTACTCAGGGGCTGTCAGGCTGTTCACTGGCAGGAATCAGATCTGCGACCTCAATTCCAGCCCAAACTATAAGACTTAAAACCCTTAACACAAAGCTCCTTCATTCTGAGAGCTCTTCTCACTGGCCTGCTTATACTCTGTGGAGTGAATCTTGTCTTTTTCAAATAAATCATTGATCCTGCCACCACTCTTGTGTATCATGCTCAGTTCTTTGTTTAAGAAAACAAGAACCTCAATGAGACTTCCAACTCAAATAACAACCCTACACCCAGATCTTTGCAGCATTGTCAAACATGCCGGAGTAGCCAAACTTCTTGGTATAAGGCTGCATTAGCAAATTTGGGCATAGTGTTAATGTTAAGTGTTTTGAGCACCAAATTTTAATAGCCCTAATAATTCACTAATGAACAATATTTAAAGATCTTTGGAATTGCATGCCACTAGAACTTGAATTTTTAACTGGCTTTCTGTTTAACAGATAGATCTACGCATCCTACTGGAGGCCCAAGCGCTGTATCTGAGATTGGTGATCTAAGAGGTGTAAAGTCCTGCTTGTTGTCCTTTGTTGCAGTGAAGCCCCCAGACACCCTTACACTTGGACTGCTTGGCTGTGGCTTCTACTGTTACCTTTACTGAGTTGTTCACTTTCTGCTCTTTGCTAGAGCTTTTGCAAGGAGCACCTAAATACAGGCCACATCCACATGTGACATAGTTACTGTGGGTATTGTATTCTGTAGCATCATGCATTTTGTATGATTTTTATACAATCACGATGACAATGGCAAGTAATGTTTATTTTAGTTTACTGTGTGCCAATCACAATTTTAAGGGCATGGCATGCTTTGCCCCATTTATATTCCTACATCCCTAGAGAGGAAAGTGCTGTCATTACCACAATGTTACACAATACTTGTTAAGTAATTTCTGCATGAGAATTTCTCTTGGAGACTGCTGCCAGGAAAATATTGACTCTTTTGGAAAACTGGTAAACTTTTCCTTTTCCTGATCTTGAGTTGTATGGTGTTGATTGCTTTTCTTTCATCTCTGTGTTTCAGGAATTGCACAATAAAATTTGGGTGTCATGTATAGCGGGTGCCACCTTGGAATTAGAATGCGAGTTTCCCTCTGTCTTCATTTGTGCTTTCTATGGCTGTTTTATGTGCTGTGCTGCCATTTTTTTGTTTTTTTAGACAGGGTCTCATTCTGCAGTTCAGGCTGTCCCCAAACTCACAGCTACCCCCCTGCCTCAGCATCCTGAGTACTGGAATTACAGGCATGAGCCACCATGTGAGTCAGCTGTGTTGCCTTCATCATAGCTCTTGATTGTCTCAGAACTGTTTAGAAAGAGGAAACGTAGAAATAAATTTAATTGAAAGTGTAAAGAACACACAGTTTGTGTTTATTGTAAGAGCGTCAAGGCCAAGGAATCTGAATGGAGCTTAAGAACAATATCCCCACCACTTGGGATTGGTTTGAATACTTTCAGAAAGCAACGTATCTTTTTCTGGAGCATCCAGAATAAGGTAGATACCATATATTTTAAAGAAAATGGAGTTGTTGTATTCAATCTTGAGAGAGCTTTTGTATCTAATAAAAAGCTTTAGGTCAAAACATCAGAAGTCTTTAAAGGGAGTAGACACAACCTCCTATTATAGAGATCATGCCAGGAAGTAGCTAACGTGTACATATGCATCTATCATATCCCTATTACCATAATGTGTACGCATTATTTAAAGGAAATATTGTACTTACTAAGTAACATTATACTAGATATATCCATGTTATGATGGGTCAAGATGACAAAGAACTACACAAATACCATACTCCATTTTCTCTAGCAAGTGAGTACAGCTGCCCACAAGAATCAACATGTGAGAAAAAATATTTTAGATGTTTCCAGAATAAATAAACCTTTGTGCTCTCTAAAAAGGATTTGGTATTATCAGTTTTCCTTAAGTGATCTAAAGGTGCCAGGTATTTCATCACAGCAGTTTGGGGACCACAGAAATGTGACCTCCTTTCTCCTCCTTATCCCTCTTAAAATTCCTTGGAAGGTAAGGCTTAATGCCTAACAAGAAGTAGCATTGACTATCCAAGTTTCACCAGAAATAAAAATGTAAAAACTCAGAGTGGAGAGGGAAAGAAATAAAAAAAATAAAAAAATTTAAAAAAAAAAAAACCCACTGCACTTCTTTTTGGGTCTCCCGAGAAAATTTTCTTAGTGGTTGTTTCTCCAGATCTTCTAGACTTCTGGACAATGCAAACTTCATCGTCACCCTAATGGCTCCAACTGCTCTCAGTAAAGACACTTGCCATCTGAATTTTCGTTACTCAGAATCTCAAGATTTATTAGAATTCAGAAAGAGTTTCCATTCTTTCCTTGAATGTATATGCTTCAGACAACTAAGATGATTTGTGTACCCAGACCCACAGCAGCCCATGGAATCTGTTTATGTTCATGTGATCTTACAGCCCCTCCCATCTCATAGTCTCCCTATTTATATCCAAGAGAGATTCACCATGAACTTGGAATAAGTTGTCACCCTGTGTCCTTACCACCTCACAACCCGTTCTCATCACAACAGCAAGTATCATTCAGGCTTGCTACTATTGCCTTGATTGAAAGCACTCTGTGGCTTTTCAATGCACTCAGGATAAAATTAAAACTCTTAGCTACAACTTCCAAGATGCTAGGGAGCCTGATCTTGCCCTGCTTATGATCGCTCAGCCCCTAACTCCCTTCTCTCTCTCCAACTCCTCCTGCTGCCTCTCTGTTTCACCAGGGATATACTACCTCATATTGCCACTACTGTGTGACTGATTCCCTCTCAGCTTCACTGTCACCTCTTCAAAAGGCCTCTATCTTAGTCACTTTCCCATTGCTGGGACAAAAGTACTCCAAACCCACAACTCAAAGGAGAGGCTTATTGCACTCATAGTTTTTAGAGGTTTCAGTCCACAGTTGGTTGCCTCCAAGTTAGAAATGGCATGGGGGAAAAGCTTGGGTGGCAGAAACGCTGTTCACATCACAGCAGCTAGGAAGCACAGACAGACAGGCAGCATCAGGGAGGAAGATACTCTTTTCTAGGCCCCACCCCCAATGACCTGGTTCTTCATACCATGCCCCACCTCTTAACATCACATTCAGCTGTAGTACCCCCATGATCCATCCACCCTCCTAAAGCCCCACCTCTAACCATATGAGGCTTTGAGGGACTATTCTAGATTTCAATCATAATATCCTATCCCTGGCCTCCAAAGACTCATGTCCTTCTCTTCATGCAAAATTCATTTACTCCATCTGTAAGAGTTGCCAAAGTTTTAATAGCTCTAGCATTTCTTAAAGACCCACATCCAACGTCTCTTCTAAGACTCGAGACAACTTCTTACCCATGATCCCTTATAGAAATCAGAACATTAAACACAGCTGTCTTAGTTACTTTTCTCTTGTTACTGAGACAAAATACCCAAAACCCAAAATTAAAGGAGAAAAGTTTTTATTTATCTCACAATTTGTGCAGGTTTCAGTCCATAATTGGCTGGCTCCAAGGGAAGGTGGCACATGGCAGAGCACAACCATTCATGGCAGCAGACGATAGCAAAAACAAGAGCAAAAGGGAAAGGCAAGCCTCTTTCTGCCCCTTTCATCTAATCCAAACTTCTGGGGGTTTATGCGATGCCAATCCAATCAATGAAGGGATCCAGTAATCAATTCCCTTAATCCTAGCATATTCAGTCCTAGCCATGGGCCATGATTCAATCATAAACTCTACATTCAGCTTCCTTGAAAATGAAGTTTTGGGGGGAACATCTAGACACAGGCCATTGCACTTTCCAACATGTCAGGCACACTCTGTGTATCCTAAACAGTCCCAGTCCAAAAGGCAAGAATAAATGGATAGAAAGAAATTGGACCAAAGAAAGAACAAAACTCAACAAGGCAACTATTAAATCCTATAGCTCCTTACCTAGTACACAAGACAGATGGTGTCAAGAATAAGCTGGAAATGCCAGGAATGTGGATCATCTGATCAGATTTCCTCAGATGATCCACATTCCAGGCTTCTCCAACTTACTGGAGACTCCACTGAATGCTTTGCTTCACTCTCACAGGTTCATACATTGCCTAATCTCCCGTACCTTCTTCTGAAATATGTGTATAATCCTCCTTGACCACAACTCTTACATTCTGAATGCCTGTAAAAGAGATGGAGGACCCCAGGACTTGAGATATACCTTTCAAGGTCATGCCCTCAGTGACCTGGCTCTTCCAACTGGGCCCCACCTA
>NW_004524634.1:6352055-6377055 GCF_000260255.1 Octodon degus | reverse complement strand
CCTGCAAATTTCAGACTTGCCAACCTCCACACAATTGTGTAACCAATTATTTTAAATAGATACACACACACACACACACACACACACACACACACACAAATACACCCTATTACCTCTGCTTCACTGGAGAATTCTGACTAACACACTTGCTAGGTAAGATATTATAGCGCAACTGAGTTTCAGTTTGCAATTTTCTGCTTACTAGTGAAATTCAAAGTTGTTTATATTGTGTTGCTGTTGCGGTTCTACCACTTGCCATTCTTTCTGTGATTTCCTTGAATAATCTTTATCCATTTCATACTAAGGTATTTTGATTCTTTTTTGGAAGGGTCTCTTTCCAGGTTTGCATTTGGCTATTTCTCTCATAAATTGCCCTAATCCCACTTGATCTGTCCTCTGTCACTAACACAGTGCGCTCATAGCCACTCCGCTGACACACCCACAGCAACCTGTAGGGGGGATGGCTCTTACCTCTACCTACCCACATCAGAGCCCCGGCATAGGGATGGAAAATCTTTTAGAGCTTTCGGTGAACAGCCCAGTGCAGCTCGTGTGCCACAGGTTCTCCACCACCACCCTAGGATTTGCAGGTTTTTCCCTGCACTGGTTTTTCCATCATTCAATCAGATCTATTTTCTATCTTTAAAAACCCTTGAAACTTTTAATTTATAGTGCTTTTATGAAAGTATTTTTCTTATACCTTTTCTGCCTTTCCAACCTAATTCAGGGAGTATGGGGAGGTAAATGTGAGAGCCCAGCTAACCATACTGAACCCCAAACTTAACAATTAAAGGAGATCACTTAAGAGTTCAAGGAGGGTAAAACTTTTCAAGGTCCTCAAGATCTAGCAGTTCCATTTTTAAAACCTATTCAAATGTAGTTATAGAAACTAAAACCATACAATTATCCCAAAGCTGGCCACAAAGAACAAATAGAACAGTATTGCACCCTTTTTTCAAACATGCCAGCAAGTTCCTCGTGAGTGGGATGCCATGCAAAAAGGGCTACAGAGACATGCTTTTGGAAATCTGAAAATTTACCAAGAGAAGTAGAGGAATTACAATAATATGCTATTTGTGCATATAACTAAGACTCTTTTTTTCCCCTTTTTCAAGCAAAGTTCTGCTTGGTTCTCATGAAACAGGGAGAGCTGCATATTATTGAGAGAATACTATTTTTATATTATGTATGTTCTGCAAATAAAAAGTAGACATCCATGGGACCAGAGACACTCCCTCTCTTTACAATAGAACAATTGGGAAAGCTATTCATGGATACTTAATAATGTGATTTGGCAGCAGGTATCCAAATGCTCCCTGGGATGGGGCAAGCACCATTTATAGGAGAGCGTGTAAATAGGCATGTGATTCGCCTCCTGACTTAGAAACACATGAGCAATTCCACTTTTCCATCTTCTAACAAACTAGGTGTTTAGAATCCCAATTTGACTGCTATGTTTGCCTGCCCCTCCTCCAGTCTAGCTAGATTCTCTCTGTTTTCCTTTGGAGAACTCGTGGGGCAACCATCAGTCACAGTGTCCCTGCCCTGATTTAGCCAGGAAGGAGAGTGGGCTCATGACTCACATTACCCCAAAGTTACAATTTGCAGTGCAAAAGGAACATTCTAGGGTCTTGCTCAGTGATGTTAAGATGACAACTGTGGAAAGGCTGACTACTGAGTGAGAAGGAGGGAAGAGGATACAAGGGTTCACAATAAGGGCAATGGATATGATCAAAATATTGAAACTACCCACAATGGTAAAGCTGGGAGAGCAGGGCAAGAAGGCTCCAGGGAAGAGGGGCAAAGTGATCAAAGTACAAAAGAAGTTATGGTGTGTCCAAATCTGCCAAAATGAAGCCCATTAAATCTTTAAAAGCAACAAAAGAGAATAAAATAAAAATAAATGAGAATGAGATGGTCACGTGTAGAATGTTCTGGGCAAAGCAAGTGCAAAAAAAACCCAAGAAGATGGATACAACCTTTTTTTTTTTTGCAGAACAGGGGATTGAACTCAAGCCCTTGCACTTGCCAGGGAAGCGCTTATTCTACTGACCCATCTCCCTGGCCCCCAAACTTCTTTGAAGAATAGAAAGGAAAATATGAACCTGTATTTCACCTCAACTTGAGGTGAAGAGGGGCTTAAGGACAACTACAGTAGATTGTGCCACCTGGGTTCACCTGACCTGTATATAGCACCCTGCTGTCCTCTGAGCCTACCACACGGCCATCCACCATTGTCTCTAGTGGCACTGGCAGAGCTTCCTCTTTGCCCCAGGCTGGGTGGCAGGTAGAGGTTGGCAGAAGAGCTGGTGATGCTGCCAGACAGAAGTCAGAGCGCTTAGAAGATGCAGGTATGCTTGTAGGGGGCAAGGTGTGGATAGGGTATGGAAACTGATGGATTTTGAAGGAAACCACAGAAAGCTGAAGAAGCATCTATCACTCATGTGGAAATTCCAAAATCTTGGTGAATTGAGATGACACCAGACAATTTCTGTTTTATAAAATAAAAATTGACTGGTCGGTGATCATATTGTCAGTAGGACTGACTAGCTCTAGGCACGGTGCAGCCAATTCTCTTTCTCCACCGTGATGGGCATCTCTTGGCCATGATACTCTGCTGCTGCTGAATCTGGAAACTGACCCTGAGTCCTTCTCAACAATGTCCAGGCGACCACCATCAGGTTATCAGGATCGATGTGTTCTGATGCACACGTCAGACTGATGCACAAAAGGCAGCAGGGCAGGCTCCCGATATACTTTATGACAGAACCCGGTAGGCTTGCTGGTAGATGGGAACCAGCCATGATGACTACAAAGCTTTGGGCCTGACAAGCAAGGAGAGAGTTGCCATCCTTGGAGATATGGAAGCTACAAAACAGACATATTGGGGTCAGGGAATCAAGAGTTCTGTTTGAGGCACGTCAAGTTTGAGATAACCCATAGACATCAGAGTGGAAAAGGCATGTAGGGAGCTGGTGATATGAACTTGGGGTCCAAGAGAGAGGACAGAGTGACAATATCAACTGGAAAAATATATCAGACTTTTTAGATGGTATGGAAAGCCATAGGCCTGGGTGAAGTCACAGGGATGTGAGAAGGAAAACAGAATGTACAGGATATTGTTCACTTTCTTTGCTAGTACAAACTCCTCCCAACAGCTGTCTTTGTTAGTAAGTCCAGGTCAAGGAAACCAAAGCTAATTCCAGGAATTCAGTTGTAATAGTGATAGAGGTAGGAGATTTCTTTTCCTTCAAACATTCACTAAACTGAGTGTTACTATAAAAATATTTTGTAGCTGTAGTTAAAATCTAAAATCAGTTTTCTCTCATTTTATTTTTATTGATAATATATATGAATGACGCATGTGCTGTGGGGATTGGAACATACATACATAATGTCTTGATCCTTCCTACTTCCCTTCCCCTCCATTCCCTCCATCTCCCTTCATCCCCAAATCCTGCTCCTGTTTCCACAAAGTATATCTCCCTGCTCCTTATCATCTATCTTTTATTTTGTCCTTTTAATGATTTGTACTTTGAGTTTCTCATATAAGAGAAACCATTTAATATTAACTTTAATTAAAAGAGATTACCCTTGAGTATGATGAATATCTTTTATAAAAAGTTAGGATCCTGTATATGTAGATTCTCTGATCTTTGGAATCCTAAAGTATCAAAAGTCTTAGTTCCAGGGAAGAATGCACAATATAAAGAGGACCAGAAGGGTGGGCTCCAATGTATCTGTCTTAGTCACTTTCTCTTTTCTGAGACTCTGTACATGACAGCTACAATTTAAAAGGTGAAAAATTTATTTGGGTTAACAGTTTGTAGCAGTTTCAGTCCATAGTTGGCTGGCTCCAAGGCAGAGGGTCATGGCGGAATAGAAAATCTCATGGCAAGACAGGTAGAAAGCTGCAAAGAATCAAGGGAAAAAATAAGATATGTGCCCTTCCAGGTCACCTCCCAGTAACCACCTCTTCCCACCAGGCTTTGCTTCTCAGCATCCCCTGATCTATAAGCCCATTAGGGGACTAATCCAATGGTCCAGTACCACACACTACTGATCCTGCCCCTTCCCAGAAGCCCCACCTATGAGAGCATGAGACTTCAGGGGACATCTAGATATAAACCATGAGAGATTCTTAAACAAACCAAATGTGAACATGTTGTTAGTATGTCAGGATTGTCTTACTTGGGTATGATTATAAAATAGTCCAAAAAAAAAAGAAATTTGTTGTTGTTCTTGTTCTTGCTCTTGTCTTTGTTATTGTTGTTTTGCTTACTTCAAATAGTATGGTTTTGACTTTGCTGCCTGATACTACTGAACACACTGCAGAAACTAGAGTTCTGCAGAATAACTGATATTTCTTTCACAGACAAATACCCACAGATAGAGTTATTCAGTTTGCTCAAGATATCCTGTCACCACTTTGATGAATATATTCTTTCACTAAGAAGGGTGGCTATTAGTAGTTGTATTAGTGCGTTACGCCGTCTTAGTCTGTGTTCTGTTGCTATAACTAAATACCTGAGAGGCAATAACTTATATAGAATAGGGTTTTATTTATCACACAGTTCTGAGCCTGGCACCAGAATCTGTTCAGGATCTTGGGAAGGTCATCTTGCTGTATACATGGCAGAAGACATTACATGGTGAGACAGAAAATGTTCCAGAGACAGATTTTTATGGAACAAAGCGGCCTCAGTGATAATCCATCAGTCCATAAATGGATTAATCTGTTCATCAGCATAGCCCTTATAACTCAATGCCTCCCAAAGATGCCATTTCTCAACAGTGCAGCCTGGGGACCAAGTCTCCTGGAATTTGGGGGATATATTCAAACTGTAGTATACATCAGTAGGACAAGGAGGAAAGTAGAAAAAGTACCTCAGAAAGAGAAAGAAAATCTTTTAGAGAGAGAGAAACAGTGGAGCAAAAAGAGTAAATGGGAAACATCTTTTCCACAGGTAACAGGTCTGCTCAACCGTGCAGCCACTAGGCAGACCCCTTCCCTGAACACCAAAGCATCGCTCCCTTCATTCCTTGCCCCTTCTGCTGCTGCCGCCAGGCACTAGCGACAGGTCCTGCTGGCATGGCTGGGGATTTTCCTGCACATTCTTTTTCCGGCTCGCACGTGCTCTGTTGTGGTGGTGGTGGTGCTAGTGGTGGTTAGCGATAAGGAAACAAGGCTTCAGAAACCATCAGTAGGTTTTCCTCTTTTTTCTTTCTGAGTACACAGTTAGTCTTTCCAATATGTGGGAGAGATGAAAGCTAAAAGGGGAAAAAAGAGTTAATACACCCAACACATAAAATGAGCAAACAAGAGCCTTGCAAACCTATTGGGAGGCTATTACAAGAAGGTGGCCTGAATTCTTACCTTCTTTACTGGATCAAAGTCTACCCTTAAATAACTAGACCATGACACGAATTTGCATAGCAAGGTGGGGGAGGCATCGGCCTCTCACAGGACCGTACAAGTATCAGAAGGGAAAGAGACAAAGAACGAGAAAGGAGAGATATGTTCTGACTTTACCTTCCCAAAATTTTCTCAAAGGAGGGTGGAGAGCCCCAATTTAGCACTCTCATAAGCCAAAGAAAAGTAAATTCTAATTTTCTACCCACAACCTTGGTGGCAAGGGTCTCAGAAAGAAGACTCAATCAAATTTAGGCAAAATAAAGGGCTGCCTCTTTATCTTCTGATTTGATACTATACTTTTCAAGTATATTTTAAATGATACCATATGTACTTCTATATCTTTCTTTTAATTAAAATAAAGTGACACTTCTGTTACATTAAAAATTCTCTGCAACAATTTTTGTATTTTCAAAACATTTGTCTGGAGGTACATACTCTAATTTATTTAACTGTGACACTATTTAGTTTTATTTTTCCAGTTTTAGTTATTATAAATAATGATGTGATAAATTATTTGCATTTCTGTTTATTTGTTAGAAATGGAAAAATCAGAATTAATGAATACATTAGGGTTCTTGATAAGTTCTGCCATACTGTTTGGCAGAAATACAACACTAATATTATCAGTTACAATAGTAGTAAAGAATGAATGAACTAATTTCACCAGAACATTATAATAATTTATTCAACAAATACTTTTCAAGGATCTGTTACCAGCTACTGCTTATTCTACATGCAGGAAAGATAATAGGAAACAACACTAAAGAGAAATCTTTTATTAGGGAGCCTCATTATACATTAAGTCCTATAGTAATAAGTGTTGTGAAGTAAAACAAAACAGGGCAAAGGAATAAAGCAAAGCTCCAACAGTTCCCTCCTTATCCTACCTCCACCCAAATTGTGCCAATTGTCTGTTTCTATATATAAAGTTTTATTGAAACACAGACACAGCCATTGATTTATATATGGTCTGTGGTTGTTTTTGCTCTACCCTGGCAGAGTTGAGTAGCTGCAACAGAGACTGGGTGACCAACAAAGCCCTGTGCTTGTTGGAAAGGAAAGATCCAGAGCTTCTTGAGATAATGTGCTGGTTATGGTAGGTTAAGTACTGAAACAAGTAGAGCCAGAATGTATCAAAGCCCAAATACACAGGAAATTTACTTCTTAGTCACTTAATAGCATTGTACTATGTTTAGACTGGCAAGATCTGATCTACTCAGGGCTTTCAGGGACACAGAATTGATAAATCCTTGCTTTTCTTTTCAGCACTTCGCTAAAAGTTCACTGTGTGGCTGCATACGTCTACATGGCAGGCTTTTATGAGCCTGGTTTAGAGCAGGCTTACGTCATTCCCAGGAATACTCTCAAGCACAAGGATGCACCTAGTCACGTGGGTTGTTGGGCAATGTAGTTCCTGGCTGCTCAGCATTTCACAGCTGTCTATACTTTGGATCAGAGAAGGCACAGGCTTGGAAGGTACAGCAGGGGTCCTTCTCTCAGGATACAGTTTCCAACAGTAGCTGACAAATCACTGTGGTCTTCTTATACATTCCTTTGGTTAATACTGCAGTTATTTTTTAATATACTTCTTTGTCATTTATAATTTTCCCTCTCTAAATTTCCTGTCTTCATGCTCTTTGTTTATTGCTCTATTGAGTCTTCGAAGGTTTTTTTGTTTGTTTGTTTTGTTGGTTTTTGTTGCTGTTGTTTTTGTATTTCAGGGAAGAGTCTACAGGGTGTTCAGGGTCTCAATACTAGATCAGACTCGTAGTGATCCGCCTGTTTACAGCCTGCCAAGAGCTGGGATTACAGGCACACACCACCACGCCCAGTGTGTCCGGGGCAGGAGGGCATGGCAGGCCCTGGGATCAAACCCACAGTCCATTGTCTGCTTGTAGCACTTTAATCCTCTGAGCTATTTGGCCTGCCCTTTGTTATCATTTGATTGCTTGGTGCTGGCCACTCTTTCTGGAGGAAGACGGCATCTCACTGTTGTTTTAATTTGCATTTCTCTAATGCCCAGAAGAAGAAGGGAAAGAATACAGGATGGAAAAAATAAAGGAATTGGGATGTGCTCTGTACATGTACAAAACCCACACAAGGACTATAGACAGCAGGTAGTACACATGTGAACAGCGAAGGAAAAGGAAGGGGATCAGGAGATAGAGGGAGAGAGGGAAGGGGAGGAGAAAGGAACTGAGATGCGCTCCACACATGTACGGAGCCGCCCAAGAATGTAAGCATGACGTGCCATGTGCATGAACTAATAAGCTAAAGCTTAAAAAAATTAAGACTGCAATCACCATGTTTTGTTTTCATTTTTATATAGCTTTGAAGAGCAGACAATTCATAGATTCTATGCTATTATAACTTTTTTCTTTCCACTGCGATTCCTTCCATTGTTTTCTTCTTACTTATTCAGAGATTAAATATGTATTCATTTGCCATATGTTTTCAATGTTTTAAACTTTCCATATACTTTTAAGTGAACATCTAAGTTTGTTACTTCTGAATATAGTCAATTTTTTCAACATAGTTGTTAAGTAATTCATATCTTTCTAAATGATTCATTATGATTCCTTTACTACATTTTCAACTATTTGTTTTGTAGGATGGGTGTATATATTCTTGTCTTAAGTACACATGAGATTTTTTTTTTCTTTTTTGTGGAATCGGGGATTGAACTCAGGCCCTTGTGCTTGCCAGGCAAGCACTTATTCTTCTGAGCCATCTCCCCCACATGAGATTTTAATTTGCCATATTCTTAGTCTTTTTCTTTTTAATTTTTTTTTTTGTATTTAGTACAGAGTCTACAGGGTCTCACTACAGATTGGACTCATATTGATCCTCCTGTTTTCAGCCTCCCAATAACTGGGATTATAGGTATGTGCCACCATGCCCAGTCTTTCATAGTCTTATTTTTTCCCATATTTTCTTTTCCAAATATTTCTTAGCTACATTTCTCATTTATTTTTGATATATTGTGTTCACTTCAGAAGTCCATATACTACAATATTTTATAGATATATTTTATCTTATTGCAAAAATAACATGCAATTCTATTTTAAATAGTCTGAAAATATGAAGAATTTTGTCTTGGTGAGTTTTGTGGTGCTATCACAAAGTACCACAGAGTGAATAATTTATAGAGAACACAGATTTGTTCTTACACTTCTAGAGGCTGGAAAATCCAAGATTGAGAGTCTGCATCTAGGGAGGATCTTCTTGCTGCACCACAAAAGAGAACACCTGAGAATAGAGCCGCTGTGACCTAACCTTAGTCCATTAGCCCCCACCTTCCATCACTGTCACATCGAGAACTAAGTTCCCAGCACATAAACTTTGGGGTACACATGAAACCATAAAAGAGTTTTAGTTAACTTTTATAATTGTTATACTAAGTTTCTCACCAATTTTTATTACTATATTATTTAGGCCTATCTTATATCCAAAGATAAACTGAGAAATTGACATCTTCACCCCTATGAAATATACCTCCTCTGTTGCTTTAGGTTTTTCAGAAATACCTATGGTTTTCTTTATATATCCAGTACATTTATTTTCAATTTTATTCCTAAATATTCTCTATTTTAACAGTAATTAAATTTTATTTTTCCTATTTTTTTATTGTTTTTTGGTGACATGTCATGAAGCTACTAACTTGCATATATTTATGTAATAGTTGATCATACAGATCAATTTGATTTTCTCAAATTTTTGAGAGAAATAACTCAATCACCTAACAAGCAGAAATAAGAATTTATAAGCAAGTGTGTAAACTCGTCATGTTTGTGTCTCTTTCATATCTTGCCTCATTGCATCCACTAGGACAGTGTCACCAAATCCATTACCCACAGAACCCCTGCACCCCAGGAATTTGGAAAATAATACGTATTTCATTTTTCCCTTTTAGGTTCACAACTGAACACTTAAGTGTTGAGGATTTGCAAAGTCAGATAGGAAAGAAACCTAGCTAAGATTATTTAATCTTATATCACTTAGTGTACTTAGAATTCCAGAAAAACATCCACTAATATGCTATGGCAGTTATGTCTCAGATATTGTGTCCCACAAGCATATGTACCATTAAAATTTCCTGCATAGAAATCCTACAGTAGCCACTGCTAACAAAACTTGTGTTCATGCATTGACATTAGAGTAATTTTGGTTAGCTTTTTTATTATTATTATCTATTTTATTTTATTGTTTGATACCAAGAATTGAACTCAGGACCTTGCACTTGCCAGGCAGAAGTTAGACTAATTCTGAACAATTTCCAAGACAATATTGAAAAGTAGTTGCAAAAATAATAAAGGACATATTTGGGTCTATTAATGTGACAAATAGTAAAAGTTAACTTTTTGTATTTGTGTTCTTTTTTTTTTTTTCTTAAATAGGCTTGCCAAAATCTTTGAGTTAGCAGTTGTGTGATTTTTTAAGTCTTAATTCAGTGCTTTCTACTTTTATTCTTCTCTCTTATATTGAATTTACCTCATGATTGTCTTTTCTAATTTGCAGAGCTAGATGCTTAGTTTGTCAAGTGTCATATTTTCAACATATCAAAATTTATGGGAGCCGGCCAATGTGGAAGTGCTCCTGTTTATTAGAGAAAAGAAAGGAGAGCGAGTAACTCATTAAATTTCAGGCCCATTCTTCACTCAGAATCGAACACATTAATTAAACTTTATCTCTAAAGGAGTCAAAAGAGATAAGAATAAAGAGCTACTAACTTTTTCAAATGACTTTAGATAACTAATGAGGTAAGGAAAGGCCAAATCCATACCTTCCTTTCAGCTCTAGGCCAATCAGAGCTACATGACAAACTGTATCAGTTATTCTTCTCTCATTCCTGGAACAAATACCTGACACCCAAAATGAAGGAAGCAAAGGTTTATTTAGCTCACAGTTACTGGAGGTTTCAGTCCATACTCAGCTGGCCCAAAGCAGAGTGGCACAGGGCAGAGACCATAAATTCATGGGGTGGCAAAGAGCAAGAGGATACAAGGGAGGAGCAGCTGCCACAGGGGCAACAGAGAGGAAGTCTGCCTCTCTATCTCTTATGTTATATCCAGGCTCTCTACCCCAAGGCTGGGTGTAACACTCACACCTATAATCCCAGAAGTACTAACACCCATAATTCCAGTGGATCATGAGTTAGTCTCAAACTTTAGAAGTCCCCACAACTGCATGAGGCTTTGGGGCGGGGGTACAACCAGACACAAACCATAACACAATCATAGAAAGAGCTCAGCTAGAACTAACACGCCACTGACAGGTGCTCTTCTGAAAATGAAAGTTGACTTCCTACCCAGCTCAAACTTGTGGTGTGGTTTTAGAGGCTATCTTGATTTGATTTCCTTCAGAAACAAACCTTGAGGCAAGAATCACCAAGGGAGTGGTTTATTTGAAAAGTCACACAGGAAGTAACCACTAGGGAGTTGGGAAGGAGTGAGGGAAGGAAGGAAGGAAGGAAGGAAGGAAGGAAGGAAGGAAGGAAGGAAGGAAGGAAAGAAGGGAAGGAGGGAGGTAAGAAGGAAGGAAAGAAGGAAGGAAGGAAGAAGGAAGGGAAAGGACTATGTGCTGTGAAGAAAGTTACCACTCAGGGGGCTGGAGAGATGGCTCAGTGGTCTAAGGCACCTACTTAGAACAAGCTTGGCAAAGCATCAGGGACCGCGGTTCAATCCCCCAGCACCACATGCCAGCCAGCCCCGCCCCCTGGTGGGCTGAGCTGGCCACACACACACTCTCTCTCTCTCTCTCTCTCTCTCTCAAATAAATAAAAATAAAAAATAAATAAATAAAGTTTAAGAAAGTTACCACTCAGGACAGCAGTAGCCTGATTGTGAGGCAGGAGTGGGTCAGGTATATACATAGACATCAGCTTCCTCCAGCTATGAGGGCTGTTGACAGTAGGAGGCAGTTGAGGTCTGCAGCTTGCACAGCAGAGGCCTCAGTTTAGAAAATGCTGGCACTGGCAGTCAGAAGTCAGACTACTATGTATTAAGCAAGCAATAAAGGTGAGGCGGCATGACAGCGGTGGAAAGGGAGAGCTGAGAAGTGCCCTGGAAGCTGACACAGGGACATTAAATTTCCTTCTCTCTAATCAGCCATTAATATCTAACCAGGCCTGAGTAGAGTGAGTGAAGTTACATTTTTCGGTTATTTGCTGTCTGAGAGACATAAAACTTCAAAAGAAGTATGTTTTGTAGAAATAACCTATAAGCTACTATACTCTCATGCTCAAACAGCATCCTCTGGAAATAAAGAAGAAACCAAATCTGAGTCCATGGAAGCTGTCCACAATAGCTGCATGGCAGCTAGGTGTAGGAAGGGCCTTCTTCAAAGAAAGGAAACATCAGGGGTCCTGGGTTGTTTTTAGATGGACACACACTTGAGAGGGTTGAGATGAACAATGGCAAGAAAGGGACACAGGGGACAAACTGTAACTTTGTGATAATTTTATTGCCCTAATAATTGTGTCTCTTCTAGAGACTTATCATATTACAAGATCCTAGACTGTAGTTAAGGAAAATATCAGGCAGCCATAGTGGTACATAACCTGTAATTCCAGCATTCTGGGAGGCTGAGATGTAGCTCAGTGCAAAAGTCCTGAGTTTAATCTTCAGTACAGAGGAAGAGGAGAGAAAGAAGGATGGAGGGGGGAGGGGGGAGGAAAGGAGGGAGGGGGAAAAAAAGAAAGCCATTTTTTCTATTTCCCTGTGCCAAGTTCTGTCTAAAAGAACTTGAGTCAATGTCTTCACTTCTGAATAGGGAGGGAAATAAAATCTACTTCAACTGGAGAGCAATTGTAACAACTGATCAACTATACAGAAAGCCTTTTGATTAATAAGTGCTTTCTAATAGAAGTAAACGGTTCTCACAAGAATTTGCTTGGCTTAATTAGTGTGGCAATCTATTTTCCACACCACAGTGCAAATGGAATATAAATAAAAGGGACTTGACCCTATTTTTCATTGTCAATTTCCCTAGAATGGAAGCTAATAAAATCTAGGTTCCAGTCTGCTCTTTTACAATGATGAATTTATTCACCAAAATGGTATTTTGAAAATTAAAATGTGTTCTCATCAATACCCTGTCCTTTTAATAAATGTAATTCTCTTCCATTCATCTGTTGAGTTTTATCAACCACTTACAAGATTCACAGTATAATAGTTACCATTAATATCAACTTTTATTTTGCTTCTTAGAACTTTGAATAGACACTCTCAAATGTTTTTGTTCTGCAGAAATTATCATGCCTAGATAATTGTTACCTGCCACTATCCTTTCCTAATTCAGATGCCTTTTTGTCTTGCTTGATTAATCTAACTAGCAAAGGGGGTCAGGAAGATGGCTCAGTAGAATAAGCGCTTACCTGGCAAGCACAAGGGTCTGAGTTCAATCCCAGTTCCGTCAAAAATAATAAAATAAAAAAATCTAGCTAGCATGTTCAATATTATATTGAATAGAAGTGACAAAAGTGGGCATCGCCATCTTGTTCCTGATCTCAAGGGGCAAGTTTTCAGTTTTGCAGTCTGAACTACGGTGTTGGTTGGAAAATTATCAGACAGGGGATCTGTGGAGGCACATTGCATCGTATCTGTTTTATTGTGAGTCTTTATCATGGAAGGATGGTTAATTTTATCAGACATGTTCTCAGCATCCTTTGAGATGGTCATGTGATTTTGTTCAGTTAATCCAATATATCACATTTATTGATTTTCATATGTTGAACCACTCTTGCACCCCAGGGATAAATCTTACTTGATCATGATGTGTGATCCTTTTAATGTGTTATTGAATTCAGTCTCCTAATTATTCCATAAGCTCTTGCCTTGCACTCTTTCCACCCATGAGAACCACCCTTACAACAATTAGTTTTACTGTTTGTTGCTTGTTTAACCTCCTCCCCCCATTTACTTACCAATTAAAAAGGGAAACAAAAGAAAGAAAAAGCTCTCAACACAGCTCTCAACAGTAGCCAAAATCATAAACTTCTTAGATATTTGGTTCTTCACAAAAGTCCTGGAGCCTTTATACCATTTGGGAACAAAAAGGAGCTTAAGGACAAAAGCCCTAAAATTAATGAGGTTCAATTTCCCTCTCCTGTTGCAGAACTGAAAGTTGAGTTTACTTTTATTTAAATTCACACTATTGTGTCTTTGGTCACACAGCCTAGACCCTCCTTATTTATCCCTGCTTCCCCTCTCAATCCCATCTGTCACAAACAGCAAGAGCACTGCTTGCCCTGAAGACTGCTGGAGAGACCTGGTAGTCTAACCCCCATCCCTCCAGCCTTCCCACCAGAGTCTGCTGATTATGGCCATCCCTCTTCACGCTGAAGACCATCAGGGAGTCATGATGACCACAGCAACCTGCAGGAGCCTTGCAGAGCACTACCCTGAGCCAATCCACTGTTAAGAAAGGCTTGCATATCTTCAGCCTGCATGCATCATCATTGGATCCTTCTTGAACTGCAGCTTGCCTCCTTAATGAGGTATAAACCAAATTGAACCCCAAACAGCAGAAGCTTCGGTGAGCCTACCCTGCCCTCTCACTCATCAGAGATCCTCGCTGACCTGCACCTGCCCATCTACCATCACTGCAAAAAATGATAAAAGAAGGGAACAAAAGGCAATCTAAGACTTCTAACCCACCCAAAATAAGTCCAGGAGACAGGGTCATAGAAGAACTCGGAAGTCACACACCTGAAATGATTGAGATGATAGCAACTGAAGTGAAGAAACAGCTCTATCAGGCTATGGAGGAAATCAGATCAGAAATAATCTCTCAGGTAAAAGAAGAAATGATAACAATCATGAAAAAATTGTTCAATACATCTAAGAAAGACAGATAAAAAAAGAAGAGAATTGGAAAATGATGGAAATGTTGAATGAATAATACAAGAAAGAATTAAAATACATAAAACAAATTCAAAATTATATCCAGGACATTAAGAATTTCATTGAAAGCTGATGAAACTGCTTGAATGAAACAAAATAGAATTTCAAACCTTGAAGATAGCATTGCAGCTAGTGAACATGAAAGGAAACATCTCTTAAAAATAATGAGAAACCAGGAAATAACAGAACAACAGCTGCAAGATGATGCAAAGAAAAAATAATATAAGAATAATAGGTATCAACAGAACAGCTGGACATAATACAAAAGGTATAAAAAGGTGGTTTGCACAAATAGTAACAGAAAATTTCCCAAGCATGGGGAAAGAATCTGATATACAGCACCTGAAGCATATAGAACTCCAGCTAGCCATAATCAAAATAAATCATCACTCAGACACATAATAATCAAGACCTCAGAAGTTGAGCAAAACAATAGAATATTAAAGCTGTTACAGAGAAGAAGCAGACTGTCTATTGTGCTGGTTGGTACATTGTGTCAACTTGAGATGTCGGGAGATGTCAGAAGCTTGGCTGGATCAGCTTGGCAGTTCCATGTCCTGGGCCATGGGAGCCCCAGCCTAGGGCAAGGTGGGCCTTGCCTAGAGTGATGCCGCCCAAAAAGGGTATATAAAGGAGTTGAAGAAGGTTTCTGCATGCTCTACTTCCCTGGAGTAGTTCTAACCTTTGCCACGCCAATTCACAGCCATGCCACTTCAGAGGAGCTCTGATCTTCGGGTGGAGCTCCAGTGTTCGCAGTCAGCATGGAAAGAAGAGAGAGAGGCCTGATAGACACTACAGCTGCTGCTCCTTCTCTGCTTTTCATTGTTTTCTACCACCATGAACTGCTGCCTTCTGCCTTGGAGCCAGCCAAGTATGGAATGAAACCTCCACTAATTGTGAGCTAAATAAACGTTCCCTTCCTTGATTTTGGATGTTGGGTATTTTGTCCCAGCAATGAGTGAAAAGTAACACAGAATTGTCCATCAGAATCACAGCAGATTTCTCAATGCAGACCATCAAATCAAGAAGGGCTTGGAGTGAGATACTTGAGGTCCTGAAAGAAAACAATTTTCGGGCCGGGGAGATGGATCAGTGGAATATAGCGCTTCCCTGGCAAGCGCAAGGGCCTGAGTTCAATCCCTCGTTCCGCAAAAATAAAAAAAAAATAAATAAATAAAAAATAAAAGAAATAAAGGGGGCCTGGCCCTAGCTCAGGCCTTTAAGTGGCTGCTTCCACAAAGCTGTCAGCCTCAGGTTGCTGGAGTTCGAACCTCACAACTCTCCCGCTGGCCAAAAGCGCCCTAAAGGCATTCGAGGAACAAAAAAAAAAAAAAAAAAGAAAACAATTTTCAATCCAGATTGATGTATCCTGCAAAACTATCTACCAAATTTAATGGTAATATCAAATACTTCCATTGAAAGGAAGAACTGGAGGGCCAGCCTGATATCTCAGTGGACTAAAGAGCCTGCTTAGGCAGAGTGCAGCAGCCAGGTTTCGATCCCCGGCGTGCCATGCCGGCCCCGCCCATGGAGTGTGCTGAGACAGCAATTGAGACTCTGGTGGTGCATGCCTGTAATCCCAGCACTTGGGAGGCTGAAAATGGGAGAATAACTACAAGTCCAATCTATGTAGTGAGACCCTGTAGACCCTGTAGAACCCCTCCTAAATACAGAAAGAAAAAAGAAAAAGAAGAACTGGAGAAATTCATGACAACTAAATCAACGCTACAAAGAGTACTGACAGATATTTTAGAAAGAGACAAAGATGACCACAACTTCAACAACAACAGAAGAAAACAATGAAGTAGAACAAGCAACTAAGCAAAGGGAAAAGGTAGAGATCTTACTGTAGGAAAACAGCATGACAAAGATAAGCCAATACATATCAGTTATCACTATCAGTGTAAATAGCCTCACTTCACCAATCAAAAGAAGCAAATTGGCAGAGTGGATTAAAAAAAATCCAACAATATGCTGCATACAAGAAACACATTTAACTTAAAAAAATTAATGGACTGAATGTCAAAGGATGAAAAACAAAGCCGCATGCAACGGGAACTCAGAAGAAAACAGGGTAGTTATTCTGGTTGCTGACAATGTCAACTTCAAACCAAATGTTATTAAAACAGCCAAAGAAGGTCACTGCATACTTGTTAGGGGAAAACTACAAAAGAAAATAACAACAATTATAAAAATATATACCCCCAATGTAGGAGCACCCAACTATATAAGACAAATTTTAACAGGCATGAAAAATCTAATGAGTAATAGCATAATTTATTGGGGAACTTTAACACCCCATTGACACAAAGAGATAGATCAACAATGAAAAAAATGAGTAAAGAAATAACAGAAATAAACAGAACTTCTGAAGAAATGTACTTAGTAGACCTTTAGAGTGTTCCACCCAACATTGTCAGAATACACATTTTTCTCTGCTGCACATGGGATGTTCTCCAAAATAGGTCATGTCCTAGCAAATAGAAGATGCTGGTCTGAGGTGGAGGAGTGATAGAGTAGCGTGGCCATGTTTCTCCAGTATTACTTGAATGAGCAGGGAGACCAGGCATATATGCTGAAGAAATTTGACCCAATGGGACAACAGACATGCTCAGCCCATCCTGCTCGGTTCTCCCCAGACAACAAATATGATGAATCACCATCAAGAAGCACTTCAAGGTGCTCATGACCCAGCAGTCATGCCCTGTCCTCTGAGGAAGTTTCCTCCTGTCTCCTGTCTCATCTGCCGCCTGCTGCCCTTCAAGACTCCATAACCAGCCATCAGTCCGTGAGCCCAGAAATCTTACCATCAGGGTCTTTGGAATCCAGTCTCTTCACTGCCTTTGATAATGCAGTGTGTGGCAGTAATGGTGGCAACCCCATTAAAGGAAACATGTTTTGAATTATTGCCCAGTTATTAAAGATAAAATAGCTCGAAAAAATAGAAATGCTTCAGTAAATACAAAGGAATCAAAATATCCCATGTATATTATCTGACCATAGTGCAATGAAACTGGAAATTATTGACAAAAGAAACAACAGAAACACTATAAAAACATGAAAACTAAATAATACCCTCCTGAACAATCAATGGGTCATGGAAGAAATTAAACAATATTCACAATCTAACAAAAATGCAGGTACAACTTACCAGAACCTGTGGGACACAATGAAAGCTGACTTAAGAATGAAATTTAGAGAAGGATCTGCTGTGAGCCTTTTGGGCTGTTCTTTAGCCTGGTCTGGCTTTTGCAGTCTTAACTGGGCACTCCATCTGGCACCATTGGGAAATGGGACAGTTGGGTGCCCTGCGTGAATCCAGTAGCAACGGCCAGACCAAGAGGTCCAATCCAGTCTTCAGGGCCAACAATCCAGGATTATCTGAATTGACCCAGGCCTACCTGGGAAAAAGTGAAAAAGCAACTAGAAAAGAAAAAGAAAGGCTCTGAAGCTTTGGCTGAATTTGGAGAAAAAATGAATGAGAATTGAAACAAAGAACTAGAAAAGCACAGAAAAAAATTATTAAGTGGAAATGAGAGCTTACCAAAAAATTTTTAAAAAGCAGAGAAAGAAGAAATCTGGTAGGTATTCATCTTCTTCATGGAGCTCTGATTCTTCCAGCAGTTCTTCAGTTTCTGAGGATGAGGAAAAGAAGCAAGTAAAAAGGAGAAAGAAAAAGAAGAACCATTCATATAAATCTTCTGAAAGCTCCCTGTCAGAAACCGAGTCAAATGGTAAGGCTAGTTTAAAAAAGAAAAAGAAGTCAAAGGATGCAACTGAGAAAGAAAAGGACATTAAAGGACTCACCAAGAAAAGACAGATGTATCTTGAAGACAAACCTTCTTCATCTGAGTCCTGGTCAGAACCAGATCATACTGAAGAATTATGAGTGAAAAAGAAGAAAAGCAGTGAAGAATGAGAAAAAGCAACAGAAAAAGAAAGAAAGAAAAAGAAGCATAAGAAACACAATAAGAAGAAAAAGAAGGCTGCTAGTTCAAGTCCCGAGTCACCATAACATTAACAAAAACCAGGACTCCCCTATGAAGAAAGTGCAATGTCTAAAGAAATTTCAATTGTGAAATTATGTTATATTTACTAACATGCATGGATTTTCTTGTTCTTAGAGTTATTCCTGAACTATTCAATAGGCACTCCAATGCTGCTATGTGAAAGGGCCATAACTGTTGCTTGCTGCTTGAACATCTACTTTTTCTCCTCCACTAAGTGATAACTTGGGAGATAACACACTGCAGTTGCACTAGTAGTTAAAATATTTAGGAAGAAAGCTAATATTTTTGACTAGAAGTATCTCGTGATAAATCAATAGGAAATGAATCTGTATACATCTTAAGATGCAATCATAAATGGCCATATGACTCTAGTTAAATTTTTTAAAGTAGGTATTACATTAATATTTGAAATATTTACTCTGTAGATAAGTGTGTCTTAATTCCCTCACCCCTTGTATACTTTTTATTTACCTCAGGAAGGAGCTTTTAGGGTGGAGGTAAGGGTGGTTTACTATCTCTTTAGCTACAAGAGTATGCCTTTAGTCCTCTCATCTGCTACTTTTGTGGACACAATAGTCATGCTTCCTGGAAGGTCAGAGCTGGGTACGAGCCCTCTTGCCCTTTATTGAGTTGAATAGCATTTGTGTACTTTGCTGTCTGCTGCTTTGAGTGAACCAGAGAAATAATCCTTTGCAGGGTAAGACCCAAAGCTCTGAGCTTATACCTCCACATCAACAAAAACTGAATGTTTTTTAGCTTTAGAATGTGTTGTGTCATTTGAATTAATTTTTGACCATACTTTGGCTTTGGAGAGGAATTGTTTCATACAGACACTGGTACTTTTTGGACTTAATAGCTAAAGATTGTAAAATGTATGTTTTATACTGTTAAGTCTTAACCAGTCAGGAAAATTTTAGGTAAGAAATGATAGTTACTTTATTATTTTTTTTTTTGTATGAATGTTGTTCAGGCTGTAATGTTTAGCTTTCATTAATTCTTATTTGTACTGTCTCAAGTTCATTATTATGTTTACTGGCACCCTTGCCAAGATATTTAGCATGTAAAAAGCTGGTTTTGAGTTTTTATTTTAAACAGCTTCATATTGAAGCTGAGACTTATAAACAAGTTGAGTGGCAGACCTAGTATGCTGTATCTTGTTAAATAAAGCTATTGCCAGAATCTTAGTAAATACAATGTTTTTAAAAAAAAGGATGAAATTTATAGTGATAAATTTCACATCAGGAAAACAAAACAAGCCCAAATAAACAATCTTCTGCTGCACCTCAAACTCTGAGAAAAAGAAGAGCAAGACAAGTTCAAATCCAAAGAAGGAAGGAAATTATAAAGATCTGAGCAGATATAAATGCAATGGAGTTGAAGAAAACAGTACAAAGAAAGAATGAGTCAAAGAGTTGGTTCTTTGAAAGAGTAAATAAAATTGGTAAATGTCTAGCCAACCTCATTTTAAAAAGGAAAGAAAACATTCAAATTCATGTATTGAAGAATGAAAAGGGTAAAATCACTATAGACCCTATAGAAACTCAGTAGATTAGCAATACTTATGTCCAAAATCTTTACTCTCACAGAATGGAAAATACAGAAGAAATGGACAGATTCCCACATACATAGGAACTACCACAGCTAAATCAAGAAGATATAAAAATTCTGAATAATCCAATATAGCCAATTAAATTGAAAATGTAATAAAAAAAAAACCTGCCAACAAAGAAAATTCCAGGTCCTAATGGATTCACAGATGAATTCTACAAGAAATTTAGGGAGGACGTAATGTCAACTTTTCTCAAACTCTTCAGTGAAATTGAAAGGGAAACAATTCTCCCAAACTCATTCAGGAGGCAAGTATTACTTTGATACCAAAATCAGAGAAGGACCCAACAACAACAACAAAAAAAACTACAGACCTATCTCCCGAATGAACATAAATGCAAAAATCCTCAGTAAAACACTAGCAAACAGAATGCAGCAAATTGACAAGAACATTATACATCACAACCAAGTGGTTTATAGCAAGAATGCAAAGATAGTTTAATATATGCAAAACCATAAATGTAATACACCACATTCACAGAGCCAAAGACAAAAATCACATAATCATCTCAATAGATGCAGAAAAAGCTTTTGACAATGTCTAACACTCATTCATGATAAAAAGAAAATACTACAGAGAATCAAAATAGATGTCTTTACCTCAACCTGATAAAAGCCATCTACAAGAAAACCAACAGCCAGCATTATACTTAATGGATAAAAATTGAAAGCCTTCACCTTAAAATCAGGAACAAGACAAGGATGCCCACTGTCACCATTCCTGTTCAATAGAGTTCTAGAAACATTAGCCAGAGCAATTAGACAAAAGAAAGAAATAAAAGGAAGGGCCATACAGATAGCTCAGCAGACTATAGTGCCTGTGTAGGCAGAGCTCAATGGCTGGGGTTCAATCCCTAGCATGCCATGCTGGCCCCACCCCCAGGGCTGGTTGAAATGGCTATTGAACTGGGTGTGATGGCACATGCCTGTAATCCCAGCACTTGGGAGGATGAAAACAGGAGAATCACCATGAGTCTGATCTACACAGTGAGACACTACAGACTCTACTTAATACATTAAAAAAGAAATAAAAAGAATAATGATTAAAGGGGAAGAAATGAAATTATCATTATTTGCAGAATGACATGATACTGTACATAGAAGACCTCCAAAACTCCACTAAAAACTTGTAGATTTAATAACTAAGCTCAGGGCATTGGAGGATTCAAATTCAATATTCAGAAATCTATAGCATTTCTATACACAAACAACAAATGCACAGAGAGACATTATAGAAACCATGCTTTTCACTATAACACCAAAAACAATGAAATACATAGGAATCAATCTCACAAAGAAAGTAAAAGACTTGTACAACAAAAATTATAGCACTTTGAAAAAAAGAGATAGAAGAGGATTTCAGAAAATGGAAAGATATTCCTTGCTTCTAGATAGGAAGAACCAACATTGTGAAAAAAAATTGTTATACAGATTTCATGCAATCCCAATTAAAATATCATTGGTGATCACATGCCTGCAATCCCAGCTCTGGGAAGGCTGAAAACAGGAGGTTCACTACAAGTCCAAGCTGCGTAGTGAGACCTTGTACCAAATACATTTTTAAAAATACCATTAGTATACCTCATAGATCTTGAAAAATCACTCCTCAAATTCAGACATAAAATAGCAAAATTTTTGTTACCCAATCCTGGGTAACAAAGGAAAGGCAGAAGCCATCACAATCTCTGACTTGAAATTATACTACAAAACTATTGTGATAAAAATCAGCATGGTGGGGCCGGGAAGATGGCCCAGTAGAATAAGCGCTTGCCTGGCAAAGGCAAGGGCTTGAGTTTAATTCTCAGTTCTGGAAAAAAAAAAAAAATCATCATGGTACTACCAAAAAAAAAAAAAAACAAAAAACAAAAACAGACCTGATGATCAATGGATCAGATCAAAAGATATAAACACAACTATAAGCACACTCATCCACCTTGTTTTTGACAAATGGGCCAAACATGTTCATTGGAGGAAAGATAGCTTCTTTAATAAATGGTGCTGGAAATACTGGCTTTCCACATGCTGATGGCTTAAAATAGACCCATGCCTATAGCCTTGCACTAAACTACAGTCAAAGTGGCCCAAAGATTTAAATATTAAAACTGAAACACTAAATATTCTGGAAGAAGAAGTAGGTAGAAACCTTAAGGACATGGGGTGGGTAAAGAGTTCATGAACAAAAATCAAACTGCATAAAGAATATGTCAAAGAATCAACAACTGGAATCTCATTCTTTTTGAAAAGTTTCTGCACATCAAAAGAAATCACCAACAAAGTGAAAAGAAAGCCCACAAAGTGGGACACAATTATAGCAGACTGTTCTTCAGACAAAAGACTCCTATCTAGAACATATAAAGAATTTTTAAAAATCAGACCTCCAAAATTCAAATACCCAATCCAAAAATGGGAATCAAAGATGAGTATCACAACACATCACAAATGAAGAGATACAAATGGCAAATAGATATAAGAAAAAAATGTTCAACATCATTGGTCATTCAAGAGATGTAAATTGAAACAGTGCTGAGATATCATGTTATGCCAGAAAGAATGGCTGTCATCAAGAAATCAACCCCTAACAAATGCTGGAGAGGCTGTAGAGGAAAAGAAACCCTTCTCCCCCATTGGTAGGAGTGCAGGCTGGTACAACAATTATGTAAATCAGTACGGAGATTCCTCAAAAAGCTAGGATTGGAGGTCTCATTAAAGCCAGCTAGTCCCCTCCTAGGTATTTTTCCAAGAGAATTGAAATCATCATGTCACAGAGATCTATATGCACCCATGTTTATAGCAAAGCAATTTGTCATAGCTAAATCTCAGAAATGACTCAAATGCCTATCAATTGAGGAATGGATAAAAAAGATACAGTATTTTTACACAATGGAGTATTATTCAGCTACAAAAAAGATAAATTTGAGGCTTTTATAGATAAATGGATGCAGCTAGTGACTATACTGGTAAGTGAAATAAATCAGATCCACATGCACAATCATTGTATTATCTCACTAGTGTGAGAACCTGAAAGAGTAATGAAAGTCTGAAAAATACAACAGATACTGTAAAAGGGAAAGAAATTGTTCAGTGGGAAGAAAAAACTGGGGTGAGGAAAAGGACAAATGAAAGAAGAGAAAAAGATATATGTAGGTACATATGCAGAGTAGTTTGGATAATTGTGTTGTCTATTTCCGCTGGTCTTTTGAAAGGAGCAGTTAATGCTTAAAATTCTTTTCACTCATTTTTTTTCTCTTTTAGATTTCTTATAACTTCTTTGTTATTGTTTTTTGTTTTGCTTTGTTTTGTTTTTCTTTCAACTAATCTTACACATTTATATCTGGCAATCTGAACAACTACTTTGAAGATAGCATCATGTAATACAGTAGCCATTGTTGAATTCCTATTACTTTGTTTAGTGAAATATTGCATCATTTATAATACTGTTTTTTCTATCACTTTAAAATATTCTACATTCTTTAAAAATAAAAAAAATGAAAACAAATAGCAAGAGCACCATTAGAAGAGTACAAAGGAATGTCAGTTAGGATTTCTGTGCTCCTTCCCATTTGGAAGTTACTTCTTAGAATTCACTCTCAGGATCAAATCGGGGTCCTGTGGGTTCTCCTGTTACAACCAACTCATTGGTGAGTAGTGTGATACTCTCTACAGTCTTCTTTTTAAAAATATATTATTTTTACTTGTACATGTTTTACAGTGCATAATGATTATGTTCATGATGAGTGATTTGTACGTGAACATTGCAACATTTTAATTCTTTTCTGTTCCCTTCCCCTCCCCTTCCCCAAACCTTCTTTCCCTGCCTATCTGCAAATGCCCTATTTCCATGTTTTTTGCTTCTTTTCTTTCTTCAAATTCTTTTCCCTTCCTTCTCTCCTTCCTCCTTCTGTCTCTCAATCCCCTACCCTTTGAACAAGTTCTTCCTATTTTCTAATAGAAAGAATTTCTATTTCCTTCATTTTGCTCCTTATTTGCACTTTGGTTTCTCATACAAGAGAAACAGGCCAGGGAGATGGCTCAGTGGAACAAGCACTTCCCTGGCAAGTACAAGGGCCTGAATTCAATCCCTGGCTCCACCAAAAAAGAAAAAAAAAAAAACCATACAAGAGAAACAATAGTATATTTAAACTTGTATATCTGATTTATTTCACTTAAGATTGTGGTCTTGAAATACAGCCATTTGCCTAAAAATGTCTCAAGTCTATCCTTCTTTATGGTAGAGTAGTACTCCATTGTATATAAATTTCACATTTTCTTTATCCATTCATCTGTCTCACTAAGTTGCCAAGTTTCCCAATGGTACTTGAAACTTCAGTCCTGCTGCCTCAGCACCATTTCTGGATCGTTCCCAAGAAACATGAATTGAGGAATCTTTGAGTGAACTTCATGGCCACATTCTGGAGAAAGAAGGTCTAGGACACTCAGGGATGTATATTGATCCAAAAGTCCAGTGGGCACTGCCCAAGTTCATCCCTCAGTTCTCTGCCATGACAGCAGCACAAGAAAATAACCTGAGGAGCAAAGCTACCCTCACCAGCTCACAGAGGAGAACAGAATGGCTTCCCTGATTCCAGATATTCCTTAGTTGCCCTGCTATGTAGGCAAATGCTGATACAAGTTAAATACTTACCTGCTTTCCTTCTACCTCCTGTTTCTCCTTAGCCAGCTTCTTTCAGCCCCAATTTCCACAAATAAGAAAATTAAAAGACGTATCACTTGGGACACAAGTAAAAATTACACTAAATAACATATGAAAATAATATCTAAACCATTCGCTGAAACCTAATAGCCCTTCAATGAAGACTGCCTCTTGCCCTATTTCTTAATTATTTTTTGAAGTATTTGTACTCCACATATTAATTTCATATATTATAAAGAGTGTATAGTAATATTACATTTTGTGGATACAAAAAAGTCACCAATAATTCCACCATCTCAATCATTTCCCATGTTATATATTCTCTTACATTCTTTGATTGCATGAGTGCATATTTTTAGGGCACTGAAATCAAGAGAGTACATAAAATATAACATTATTTTCTTCCCATGTT
>NW_004524634.1:6336678-6351801 GCF_000260255.1 Octodon degus | reverse complement strand
AGAGAGAGAGAGAGAGAGAGAGAGAGAGAGAGAGAGAGAGAGAGAGAGAGAGAGAGAGAGTTAATTTGGTTCTAATGTTTCTCTCTTCTAGAATAGTTTTGCAATGAACATTTTTGTGTTTGTTACTTTTTTTCCTTGTGCAGGGTTATTTCTTTATGATTTATTTCCAGAAGTGGAATCTCTGCATCAAAAAGTGTGACTATTTTGAGAGCTTTGACCCGCTCTGCCAAGTTGCCTCCCACAGCATTTCCAGGAGTCTCCACTCTCATCCTAGTCCCTGAGTGGGAGGAGTGACACTTTGTAAAGAATATTTCCCCTCTAGTTCTAAGTGCTTAGCTATCTAAAGAATTTAGGCCAAGAATTTATGTAGTGATCAACTCCCTAGGGCTACTTGACTTGAGGGGGAAGGGACTGAGCAGACAGCACTGCTTTCATGCAGTATTGTTTGTAATTCTGCTCTCCAGAGATACTCCATCCTCTTGCCTCTCTTGATTGTTAGAGCCTTCTTTTACACGCCAATCACGAATTCCCATCATATCCTGGCATAAGCTCTCCTGTTAATCATGTAAATGTGCTGGCTTTGGGCATTACTTCAGTTCTGTGGCTGCTTCAGTTATTCACAGTACAGGCTCACTTTTGCTGGGCTTAAAGCAGAGGAAGAGAGATATCAGAGGGATCCCACTCACACGACCACCTCACCATGAGACATTTCTGCAAGATCTTCAGAGTCTAGGAACTGGTCCATACCTTTGTAGGTCCCATTTCTTTAAAATACCATTTCAAAGTGATTTGTCCAAAGTAAATCCAGCTGAAATGGTAACTTTTATTAATAATAAGAGCAGGAGGACAATGCCTAAATTTGAGAAATTGCGTTACAGAAAAAATCTCAGCAGAGGAAATACTTCATCACTAAGCATTCCATCTGAAGAAGGAGAGAAAGCAGGAGTTATCCACATGAAATACTGGTAACATGGAGAAAGAGTTAAAGATCAAGAAAGAGTAGAGGCAGGAATAGGTGGGGAAAGGTGATAGTTGTTTGGGGGGCATGGCAGAAAGGTAGAAGTAAAAGAAAGGGAGGAGGGGGCCTTTATTGCATTGAGGAGGACACAGAGAGGATATGAGAGAAGTGGGGGTGGGGGATCCTCTGCTTGAGGGCTGTTGGGCGCCGGCGCCCTACATGCTTGCCCTCCCCCACGGGGGATTTCCAGAGCTACGCTTAACCTCTGCTGGTGCATTCTATTTGGCTAAGAGCTGTTACAACCAGGCACTTGCCCATTGGCCGGTTTAAGACACGCAGCCTTATTTGATTGGTCCTGGGGAGTATAAAAGAGGATGTTACACGGAAGGTCTGGGGTAGTTCGGCGGAGGAGTTCGGGAAGTAGTTTGGAGAAGTAGTTCGGTTGAGTAGTAGCTCCGGGGAGAAGTTCGGGGGAGAGAAGAATAAAGAGAAGCTTAAGCACCATCTGACTCGCGTGTGATTTCAACGAGCGCCTGACAGAGGGCTAAGATGTTATGGACTTTGCTGGGAGCAGTCTGAGGGGCAGGTTCAGTGACACACAAGGAGCTGACTGGGCCTCCTTCGTGTGTGCAGGAAAGTTATCCAGGGCTTGGGTGGGGAAGAAGGAGGAAGTGGTCATGGGGAAGATAAGCTCTTGTTTTGGGGATTCAGCCACGTTGCATCAGGGCCATGAAAATTTAGTAGTTTGTACTTGGGCCAGAACCTATCAAAAGGAAGGTAAAGGTGAAAAGTTTTCAATATCCATGAGGGGCATACAGGGTAGCACCGGCATGGGTGTTGAGGCCCTGGCAGAGTTGGACTGTCCTTTGAAAGGATATTCACACTGAAGCACCAAGAATGTCTGTAACCACAGCAGCTTCTCTCTGGTGTCTGGGCAGTGGGCTTTCTCTGGCTTCAGTGTGTAGACAGCAGGAGGTGGATGCACATGTGTGGAGTTTGGGCTGAGTCCCAACTCAGATTCAAGCCAAGGGAAAATAAGGAAGCCAAAGAGCTCCCGCTGCAGCTAACAGAGCAGAGTGAGAGTGTAAACCTGAGGAGTGAGATTTCTTCCAGGGCCTTCACCCCCATAAACTAAGGGTGCGGCTCATTCCTCAGCACCTAGCTGAAGACAAAAGGAAGCCAACCATGCTGTTTGAGTAAGCTCCTGGTCCAGACTTCTGTAACACTCATGAAAATAGCCATTCCTTGGGTTATTGGGCCTGCCTGAGTTTGGGGACAGAGACCAAAGCATCTGGTGTCAGAGAAGAGATACTGCACTCAGTGAGTGGAGGGACCATATTTTTGTTGTGACCCCAGGTGTGAGCCTTGATGACCACCTCTCAACACCTTTGGGGAACACTCCCACAAGATAGGCATTCTGTCTCTCATGAAGCTCCCTGGGAGTCCTGCAGCTTCCTCTGCTGGTTCCATGATGCCGCTGTGTCCTCAGAGTCCTTAGTTCTGTCACTGTAGAAATTCAGAGTTGATGAATACCCAGAAACAAGTTGCCCACAGTCTCTTTCGTAGGTAAAAGCATCTACCAGTTGGTTCAGCCTGTCTGAAACTCAGCAGATGGTTCCTGGTTCCCAGCTGGCATGCACTCCAGTGGGAATTGGGCAGAGAAAGCTAATCAGCTGGGAAGAAGCAGTTAGCATTTAAATAGGATAATTTGCTTTGAAGTGCTCAAGTCACCCATAATGCAATCATTACCCTCCTCATGGTGAAAGTCAAAACAACAGAGACTTTTCTCAGCTATTCCCCAGCCCCAGGGGCTTTTTATCTGGGATGCAGAAGCTTAGTATGGCTGTTTGTAAGGTAGAGCCTTTTTTCCCTAATTCTGAGGTTGTAGTGTGGGGCAAATCCATCAAGTGATGGATTTATTCAGTAGACATCTCTGCCAAATCCTAGACACTGTGAGAGCAGTTCAAAAGTGTTTGGTTGAAAGTGACAAAATCCCTGATGAATAGTGGTGTGAGTGATGAAGACATTTAATTATCTACAGAACCAGAATCTGGATAGGCAGTGTCAGAATTGGTGCAGCAACTCAATGACTTCAGCAGGAATCCAGGATCTCCCCTGTCCCCCTTTGCTACCTTTATGGATTTAGAATGGCTTAACAACACCAAACTGTGTATAACCTTGTTCAAAACTTCCTCAGGAGAAGCAAAACGATCAGAAGCAAAAGTGTTTTGCCTTGCATGGATTTCTCTTTTCACTAAGGAGAGAGATTGTCCTAGAAGCCCACAGAAGACCAAGACCAGATCACATGGTTATTTGTACATGAACCACAGGCAAAAAGAAAAAGTACTGCCTCAGAGGCTTAGACAGTTATGGCTCATCCCTCAGACACTGGCACAACATTTTGAGAACAAAAATGAGATTCAATCATTAAAGAAGAGGTATGAGTACCTGATGAAAGGTTGTCCTTATGGTTACCTCAGCGAGGCCCAGGAGATACAGTCATGAACAAGATAGATATGGCCTCTGCCCTCTTGGAGTGTACCTGAGGAGATAAGCAAAAAATACCCACTAAATAAGTGGTCTCAAATTGTACTGATCACTCTTGTCTTATTTCCTTTTTCATTATTAAGACACAATATCCAATACCCATGCTTAAAGAAGGAAAGTTTGATTTGGTTCACAGGTTATAGACATTTCAGTCTGTACTCAGCTGGCTCCAAGTCAAGGCAGAATGGCAGAAAGGCATGACAGGAAGGAAACATCCCTCTTCCCTGGAAGATGGATTTATATACCCTTCCAGATCACATCCAAGGTGACTCACCTCTTCCCACCAGGCTTCACCTCCCAACCTCACAACCAACTATAAACCCATCAGTGGGCTAGTCCAGCATCATATGCCCAGGTTGCAGTACCCTCCCAAAAGCCATACCATGAGCACATGAGACTTTGGGGAACATCTAGATATAAACCATAACAACAACAACAACTATGAATAAAAAGCTGGGATTTATCAGACAAAATCTTACTGAGATTAGATGGTAAGTATGCTGGTCAGCTTTTCCTAACTATAACAAAATACCTGAGGCAGGCTCCTTATTTTAGAGAGATTTATTTAGCTTGCTGTTTTGGAGATTCAAGGGCATAACATCTCCTCAGTTCTGCTGAGGGTCCTCTTGGTTACATATTATGAAATAGGAAAAGGGTGGGTGGGAGCCATCTAGCAGTCATATCTCCAGACAGGAAGTCAGAGAAAGGGTGGGTAGGGCTGGGGAGATGGCTCAGTAGAATAAGTGCTTCCCTGGCAAGCACAAGGGCCTGAGTTCAATCCCCAGTTCCACAAAAAAAAAAAAAAAAAGAAAAGAAAAAGGGTGGGTAGGACTAGGGTCAGGCATTTATAACAACTCTCTAAGGGAAGGGAACCAACAGATAAATACAAGGGAGAAGAAAGTAGGAGAGGGGTAAGGGAAAAGAATAAAAAAAGAATCAAGTTGTGCTATTTGCATGCATCCACTCCCCAAGAAACCACCTTGGGATGAAATGTACTCATTGCATAGTAAAGATATGAACTAATAAAAAAAAAATAAAAATTGAATGAAAAAAAAACTAACCAGGTTCCTACAATAAATATTTTAATCCATTTGGTGGATATGACCCTAATTTCTCCAAGGAGGTTCCACAGCACTTCTCAGTACTGCCACCATGAGAATCAGCCTTTCAACACATAAACCTTTGGCGATACATTCAAAGATTATCCAAACCATGGCAGGAAGTTAACCTCTATCAATTCTATCCATTTTTCATTGTGTGAAAGCAAGGTGGTTTCCCAAGCCACCTGTTTCAGACCAGGTCCTCTGGCTTGACTCTGGCATGCTAGGAAATATAGTGGGTCTCCTTTAGCTCCCTCTCCGCAAAAAAGTCTATTTCCTAACATTCTAGAACTTGAGAAGCGTTACCTCACAGAGAAAAACAAAGTTTTGCAGGTGTAACTAAGTGGAGGATTTTGACATAAGAAAAGCATACAAGTTTATTCTGGTAGGTCCAATATAATCACAAAGGTCCTTAGAAGAGGAAGGCATCATTTAACCATTATAAAGAGTAAAATTAGGCAGAGATAGAGTAACCAAAGCACAAATCAGAGTGATGCGCCTCCAAGCCAAGGAATTGTGGCCAGTGTCTTAAAGCAGGAAAAGGCCAGGATTAAATTCTCCCTGCGAGCATCAAAAGGAATATAGTTCCACAGAAATACTTTGATTTTAGCCTCATAAAACCTGTTTTGGATTTCTGATCTCCAGAGCTGTAAGATAATAAATTGGTACTATTTTAAGCCATTAGGTTCATTGCAATTTGTTGTAGCACTAATAGGAAGCAAAGTCACATTCAGTGAGTCCCTCTTCAAACTCTTCCTATCTTTGACCACCTACACGTATCTGCAGAGGAAAAGCCACAGGGAGCATCCCAACAGAGAATTTAGAGCAGCGAATAATGTGGATCATTTAGCACAATTTTAGCCTAACGGTAGGTGATATAAAATGAATTCATATTCATTTTTTGTATGGATTTTTTGTATGAAGTCTTCTTCCTCTTCCCTCCAAAAAGACATAAGAAAGTTCCTAGTATTTTCCAAATAGTCCCTAAAGTAAGAGCTGAGGAGTCATTTTTGAGTTTTATGTAAGCTGAACATTCCAAGTGGTCTTCATCAGCTATATATAATAGAGAGCATGACTTAAGATGGGAGATGTCTTCTTAGAGAAACGTAGAACAACTAATACTTTTCCTGCATGTTTTAAAAGGGGCTATCAGTACTGTACATAATTTATCTCCAAAGAAGTACCTGACATGGGCCTCACCTGTGGCTTCCTAACGCAAGTCAGTCTTGAGCCTTCCTTTGTTAGAAAACATGAAGATTAAGAGAGTTGAAGGAGTCTTCTGTAGGGCTCAGGAAGAAAATAAGAAAAAGGCACCAACCACCACTATTTGGGGGAGATAAACTATTGTTATACCACACACGTAAAGAAGGTAAAATAAGCTAAAAGAGAAGATCATAAATGAAAATTGTCAAACTGCTGATGTGAAGAAATATACAATTGCAATAGGCAAACACACCAGAAAAGGGCCATAAGAAGTCTTTGGTGGAATATAAATAGGCCAAGCCTTCTATCTCCTCTCAGCCTTTCCTCTCAGCCCTGCTGCCACCTCCTTAGCAGAGATTCTCAGTACCTGTTGCTGGATCCTGAACCAATGTCCTCCCTTATCTCACCTGTATTACAGGCAGTTCATCTGCCACTCTGATCCCAGAGCAGATTTTAAAACCAGATGGTGTCAAGTTGCTTCCCTGAGACAAAGAATTTGCTAATTCCCAACATCAGGCATCTGGTAAGGAATGTATTTCTTTTTAATATATGGCATTTGCATCCCTGTACAAGTTGGTCTAGGACCAATTGCACACTGCCCTTACCCTCAGTCTACAGCTTAACCACAATGAGCACACGGAGCAAGTTATGTTGTTGTAAGACTTCAAGTATTCACACAGCTGTTCCAACTGTCTGGAATGCCCTATTACTATATCCTAAACCCACCTAGCAAATTTTTTCAATTCATTCTTTTACATTTTTTTTTTATGTGTTTTGTATAGGGTCTCACTTCCCAGTTCAGACTCATAGTGATTCTCCTGTTTTCAGACTCCCTGGTGATGGGATTGCAGGTGTGCCCCACCATCCCTGGTCTCTGTGGCTGGCTCTGAACACCTAGGGGTGAGGCCTGTGGAGCATGTGGAGCCAGGGATCAAACCCCAGTTCCTGCACTTGCCTAAGCAGGCATTTAGTCTGCTGAGCTATCTCACAGGCTCTAAGTTGACTGATTGATTGTTTGATTGATTGATTGACAGATTGACTTGGTACAGGGTATTACTATGCAGCTCAGACTCATGGTGGTCCTCCTGTCTCAGCCTCCCCAGCTCCGGGATTACAGATGTTCACCACCCCGCCTGGTTTCTGGGCCAGCACTACACACCCAGCATACAGTTCTGGTGATCAAACTCAGGACCTGGTGCTTGCCAGGCAGGCACTTAGATCTCCGAGCTCTCTCTCCAGCCCTTCTATTCATTTGTTAACACCAAGTGCAAGCAATTTTTTCTCAATGGTTGTCTCATCCCATTTAGTGTTCATCTTCCCCAACTGCCAGCCTTTATCTCTACAGCAGTTGTCATCACCCCCTATGACTATTAGTTTCCATATTTCTGTCTCTTGAAGAAGACTGAGCTTCCTAGAGAAATACTGCCTAATGCACCACGATACCCCTAACATCTGCCACAGACATGTATTCAATGTGTATTGAAAGCATAACAAGTGAAGGTTATGTTCAGCCACCTGCAACAGTGACACAGACGTGAATTTTTTTCTGTGAGAAGTTCGGAGGTTGGGACGCCAAGGCTGCTGCACTACTATCAGTGGCATCAATGTCCCAGGTGCCTTTCTCTTTTTACTTCTCTTCCCTGGGCTTGGTAATCTCAACTCACTCAAAGGCTGATCTCCATTCCAGGAGAAAGGGGAAAAGAAAGATGTGGCAAGGATAAAAGGAGTTCTGCCTACGTCATAGAAGCAAAACTCTCTGAAATAGCCACACTAGCTTCTCTTTACACTTCACTGGCCAGGACTACATGATATGGCCATTCGCAGCCACAAGAAAAACTGAGAAATACAATCTGTTCACTGAGCATATTGGTCATTCTGAAGAAAACCAGCATTTTCTTAGAAAGAAATAGAGATTTTACGTGGAGTATGCAATGAATACAGAATGTGTTCATGGGAACATGCATGAGAAATTGAAGTTCACCAGACACTTAAGATAGTAATATAGGACATCAGAAAGGTGAACTCATGAATTTAAAGCATCTGCTGCATCATGAGGCAACACACTGTTACAGGACCACTGTTGCAAGTGCACACTGTTGTCAACACAAATGTTATGTGGCACATTACTGTATTAATTAGGTTTACAACTAAATGTTATCTCATCCTAAAAATAAATTCTGATGTTTATGGTTAAAATTTTTTTTAAAAAAAGACAGTAATATAGGGCTGGGGAGATGGCTCAGCTGTCTAAGTGTCTGCCTGGAAAGCACAAGGACCTGGGTTTGATCCCCAGTGTCACATGCCCTGCAACAGCTGGAACACAGCTAGACATGCTGGGATAGCCACTGAAACCAGGTGTGGTGGCACACACCTGCAATCCCAGCACTAGGGAGGCTGAGTCCGGAGGATTACTATGAGTCTGAGCTGCATAATGAGACCCTGTGTCCAATAAATTTAAAAAATACATTTTTTAAAAAAGATAGTAATATATTTGTCTGATCAGAGTTAAAGCCTCTGAAGATCAAAGTTCTCAGTTCAGAATGAAGCACAGAGAATAATTACTCTAAGAATTTTCTTCTGAATGGTAAAGCCTTTCAAAAATGCAGATCCACAGACCCAGCTGTTGTGCTCTGGAGGCTGGGAATCTCAAATGCACATCCAGCAGATACAGCTGTGTGCAACTGAGATGACAGGTAATGTGGTTCTGAAGACATTTGTGGCTTTTAAAAACCCTAGTTTTTCTAATGCACAAGCAGAGTTCAGCCTTTGCCGAGACTCTTGCCCTTTGGTTTAAACCATAAAGTCAAACCTCCCATGAGAAGATGGGTCCTAATGCAATGGTTAAGTACATCCAACTTGGAGTCACACTATCTCAGCTCTTCCTGTACCTAGCAGTTCAGTCTTAAGTAAGTCAGTAGACATCTTGGTTTCTCTTCTCATCTTCTAAGTGGAATAAACATAGTATATACCTATTTCAGCACCTGCCAAGCAAGTGCAACAATGTAAATTCAATCCCAGGTATTCACATGGTTATTAAGAGGACCAAATGGAGTGATGGTTGCTTAGAATTCAGATTGTAGTTTTGCACATAGAATTCATTCAATACCAGTGTTAAGTACCAGTACACTAGATTTATGAGCAAAGAGTTCAGAGATTTCATTGGAGATGCCTTTCAAAAGGTTGAGGTTTCCCTCTATTTCCAATTTGTTCTGGATTTTTATCACAAATGAGTTACAAATTTTGTCAGATGCTCCTCTGCATCTGCTCAAATTAACATTTGATTTTTCTTTCTTATTTTGTCAGTGTGATTGTTGTATTGATTTTTTTCAATGTTAAACTAAAGTTGCCTTCCTGGAATTCCACTCTGCTTGGCCATGTTCTATTACACCCTTATTTATGTTGTTGGATTTGATTTGCTAATTGTCAAGAATGATTGTGGCCACAGTCAGAAGGATATTGATCTATAGCTTTCTTTCCAAGCAAATCTTTTCATCAGTAAAAGTAAGCAAAATATAATAGCTGAAATAAACACCTCAAGGTTACACTGCCTGGGATGAACTGTAGGATCCATTATAGACAAATATAAGACAGTTCAGCTGTCTGTTACTAGACAGCAAGCCATTCCAATACTATGCAGCTTTTAAAAAAATTACTGCACTGAATTGAGCTGGGGATTGTACTCAGGTATAGCAAGCATGTCTCTACTCCATGTGGTGTTAATAAGACTCATGGAGCTGCAATCAGCTGTTGAGTAGACCTCGATGAAGGACCAAATTTGCCTGATCTTAGAACTCGACCACAGTGCCTTCTGTCCTCTGGCACACACTGGTTCTCTTTCATGTGGCCTCTTTTTGCACATGGACCAGTTGCTCATTCTCCAGGAATGTTACTACACAGAGATCTATTTCCAGCAGGAGAGCCTGGAATTCTCCATGTAGACATTCAAGGCACTAACAGAAAACAGAATATGTGTGACCCCACAAAGCCATCACAGGGGCCTGGGAAGATGGCTCAGTGGTCAGCGCCTGCCTGGCAAATGCAACAATGTAAATTCAATCCCAGGTACTGCATGCCATGCCGGCCACCAAACTGGGTGTGGTGGCACACACCTGTAATCCCAGCACTGGGGAGGCTGAGATAGGAGGATCACTGTGAGTCTGAGTTGCATAATGAGACCTTGTATTAAATAAAGAAAGTTTTTTAAAAAAATAAATAAATAAATAAATAATAGACAAAGCCATCATCAGAAGTCATACTATCTTATTTTCTTGCATTCTGTTGTCAAAGCAAGTCACAGACCAGTCAAGTTAAAGGAGGAAAATAAACTCCCATTCTTTATAGAAGACACAGTCACTCAGAGAAAGCAGGAAAGATTGCTACCAGAATCTTTGAGTACAATGCTCCACAAACAAATGAGCAATTTATTCACATGCTCTGTGCCTTGGTTTCCCCATCAATATGTAGAATAATAATAATTTCTAGATTAAGAAGAGTTAGCCAGCTACAGTGGCATACTCCTGCAATCCCAGCACTCAGAAGGCTGAAAAAAGAAGAATATTGACAGTTTGAGACCAGACTGGGCTACAAAGTGAGCTTAAGGCCAGCCTGAGCTGCATAGCAAGACCTTGTTGCAAACAGACCAAAAAAAAAAAAAAAAGAGGTATGAAAATTTAAATAAGAAAACAGCATGAAGCACTCCTATGTGTCTAGTACAGTAAATAAGATTTCCAGGAGCTTGCTTTAAAAGATCCTTCTATCCCATCCCATAGAGTTTCTGATTAACCAAATCTGGGATGGCCCCAACATTTGTGTTTTTAAGAAGTTCCTAAGGGATGCTGATGCCCCTGGCCCTTAGCCACACTTCAAAAAGCAGTGCTGCCACACACAATAGGCACTTAGAAACTGGTAGCTATTTTCATTTTTTTAATAATTTTTTTTAAAAGCAGGGTAAGAGAAATTTTTCTCTTTGGAATCTAAAGGCCCTAGGAAGCAAAACTTACTGTCTTCCATTCGAAGGAGATAGCTTATGCATATTTGAGGGGAAAGTTGCAAAGAAGGACTGCAGTTTGTGGAAAACTGGTCAGCTCGGGATCTCTGCCTGAGGAAGCGGGTTTGAAGCTGCACAGCAAAGGATGAATGGAGACGAGGCTGGTGGAGAGGAGAGGGGTGCCTTCCCGGTCGGGCAGCACATGAGAGACACTTCTCAATCACAGGCTCATACATTTAATTTAATGGATTGGTTTTTTTAAAAAATCATGCAGTGTGGCAGAACTGTAAAGGCATAAGAGAATATTTATTTTTACCCAGCCCTCAACAGCCCTGTTTTTCTCATCTAGAATCAGGATGGCAAGCTTTTCAGCTCCACGGTACCATTAGCTGGGCCTCTTCAAGTTGTCATAGTAACAGCATATCCTCATCCTTCTTGTTTTTTTCCTCACAAACTATTCAAAAGAATGAAATGGCATGGCATTAGGGTCTCTCCCATTTCTCAGCTGAATTTCTCTGGAAACCCTACGTTCTCAGAAATTGATTGGAGGTTCCCAAGGTTGGGTCTGCTTCTGTGCACAGCCCTTGGCAAAATCCACCTTGGTGTTTTAAAGCAACACAGGACCTTGTGACCTAATATCTATTTCAGCTCTGGGAGAAACTGACTTCTGCATGCTGCCCTACCTGTTCCCTGTAACTTTGAATGTTTCTGTGTTTTCTCAACAAGAAAGAAATACATGCAGTTTTTATATCAAATTTATTCTAGCCATATGCCATACCACCATGTTTAATAAAAGTTCTTAGACAAGAAAAGGAAAACATAACTTATCCTCTATGCTGATACAGTAAGGCTTAGTTGGCAGAGTGTTTTGGTCTTGGGTAGGGTTGGGTTTGGCCTTGAAAGGGTTGTCATAGTACCTGGAGATAGACCCATTTTACATCTATAACTGTGTCCCTCTCTTGCTTCCTCCACAAGCCGATGGTCCACTTAGGCCAGTCACAGAAGCTCTCCAGACCTCAACTTTACCTGAGAAAGTAGCAGGAATATCCTCTGATTTAACTTTGCAGCCATTGTTCCAGTTAAATAAAGCAAAGTATGTGAGGCTATTTGGTAATAGAGAAAGAACAACAAATACAAGGAGCCAAGAGGGTTGCAGTCAAGACTAATGTTTTTTTAACTATTGAAGTAAATTTCTATTATTTCTTCAAGGTCGCCTCAAAGGTTACCTCCTGAGGAATATAACCTCTAATCCTCACAGACAGAATTTACCCTTTTCTCATTAGTGTATCGATAATCTTTGCTTTACGTTTTTCTTTTGACAATTCTTGTCATAATTTATTATAATTTTAATTAGAAAATCTGAAAGATTACATAGCTATCTCATCCAAAAATTCTGAACTCCATTAAGAAAAGATACATATTTGCTTTTAATCTTCCTATGCCCTGTGCCTCATCTTTATGTTTAGCACAGCACTATGTACTTATGGGCATTTAATAAATAATAGTATGAATTAATGAATTTAAAAATTAAGATTAGATATCCTGGCTTCTAGATAAGATGATAACATACACATAGCATCACCTATATCTGCCCATATGACCTTCTCACACAAGTATATATAATAATTATATATTATATATAAAATATATATTTAGTTTATTATATATATTATGCACACATATGTACATACACACAATAAAATGTAGATTCAAGAAAGTAAAAATTGAGGCCAAGGAGATAGCTCAGCAGTCTAAGTGCCTGCCTGGCAAACACAAGGACCTGGGTTTGATCCCCCAGTACCATATGCTGTGCCAGACCTACTCCATGCAGCCACTGAAAATGGGCATGGTGGCACACACCTATAATCCCAGCACTGGGGAGACTGAGACAGGAGAATCACTGTGAGTCTGAGCTGCATAGTAAGACCTTGTACCAAATAAATAAATATTTTAAAAATAGAAAGCAAAAATTATGACCCAGCGCTGGCCAAATAGCTCAGCAGATTAAAGAGCCTACTTAGGCAGATGCAGGGCCCAGGGTTCAATCCCTGGGCCTGCTGTGCTGGCCCTGTCCCCTGGGGAAACGATTGAGACTGGGCGTGGTGGTGCATGCCCGTAATCCTAGTTCTTGGGAGGCTGTAACAGGAGAATCACTACGAGTCTAATCTACACAGTGAGTACCTGTACAACCTGTACACCCTGTCCTAAATACAAAAAAAAAAAAAAAATTATGACTCATATGGCTGACCTGAACTGGGCTTCTAGATCCAGCATGACTCAGTGGTCTTGGTTTAGCACTTTCAATGTAGGCTATGAAAGATAAAAGAACACTTAGTAGTGAGCAACTCTCATTCCCAAACAACCCCCTCAAGGGTATACCCTCAATGACCAGAAGACCTCTAAGCAGGCCCTCTCAATTTTCTCCCAGCTTCTAATTGCACCAAGCTAAGGACTAATCCTCCAACACATGGGCCTATAGAGGACATCTAAGATCAAAACTATGGCAAACAACAATACAGAATAGATAATAGATAAACAAACTTTTCAAATCCAGTTTGTTTCAAAAATATTTTCATCAGATTCATCAGACTGCCAGGGAGACCTAGTAGGCTAGCCCTGCTGCCCCCCATCCCAGCTGGCCTGCCAGAGTTCTGCTGAAAGCTGTCTATCAGTTCTCATCCTGAAGACTGCTGTGGGGACCTGAAACCAGGTGCCCAGAAGACTGCCACAGGGACCTATGGGAGCCTTGGAGAACCCTACCTCAACCCACCCACCATCAAAAGAGCCTTGCAGAACTTCAGCCTGCTCTCATCATCATCAGATCTGTCTTGAACTGTGGCCTTGCCCCCCTCCCATCAATGAGGTAGAAGCCACATGGAACCCCACACAGCGAGAGCTTTGGTGAGCCTACCCTGCCCTCTCACTCACCTGAGAGCCTTGATGACCTGCACCCTGACCAACTACCATCACTGCAGAGTCAGGGAGGACACTGGTGGCTTCAACAAATGACAAATGAAAGGAACAAAAGGCATATCTGTCATGGCGCCCTGGCCCATCCCAACACTCAAAGGTAGCCTAACCTTCAGGAAAATGCAAGTCAAAACTATACTGAGCTTCCATGACACCCCCCCCCAAAGAATAGCTACTATCAAGAAAACAAAAAAATAACAAGTGCTGATGAATATACAGATCTCTTGCCCACCCCACATGAGTCCAGGGGACATGGTACTAGAAGAACTTGGAAGTCACACACCTGAAATTTCTGAGATGATAGCAACTAAAGTAAAAAAAATATTTCCATCAACTAGGGGCCTTGTCATGCAGAGTTGAATAGCACTTTATTATTGTTATGTAAATAATCCCAGAAATACATTTCCTTATTTAAAATACTACAGGAAATAAATTTAGAGGGGCTTTCATTTGTAATTGTTATTCTACTCCTCCAGATACAGCAGAATATATGAGTTGTGGAACATTGTCTCTGTTTTCAACTTTAGTATTTGCTCCCCAAATATAATTTTTACTCCATATTATAAAATATGAAACAGGAAATTTTCTTTATTCTTCTTAAAGTGAATGTCTGGTGACAGAATAACAATCCTTATAAGATTCTCCTTCCAATTTTTCTGGTCTGGAACACTGAGAAATGTTTAAAACATTCTCAGCTCTCCAAGTTCTTTGGTGAATGTGTTTACTGCATCTATTATTGTCATTAGATTCATAACCTTCCCTCAAAGATTATTTTTAAAAACATCCAACAGTATGCACAAAGCTTTGTGAGTTTTCAGAACCTGGATTTTTATTCTATCAAGCTATTTTAAATTAGCTTCTTCAAACCAGCTAGAAAGCCAACAATTTTGGAGTGACTCAGAAAAAAGAAGACAAGGAAGCCGTAAGAAGGAAGCTCATTCAATTCGAGGCATATTTTGCTCAGCTATATTTTACTTGGCCTCAATAATAGATGAAAGGGAAAATAAAAAGAAGGAATGGATACATAAAATAAGTAACACGTAGTATAGGTCTGTCCAAAAGAAAAGCAAGGATTTGATAGCCACAACATTTTGCATAATGCTTCTTACTTTTCAAAATAATTTCACATAGTTATTTCTTCACGTTTATCTAGATGACATGATTGTTTACAATGGGTTTTTCCCACCTGTTATTTATATTTAATGGAGACCAAAGTCAAGGCCAGAAAAACACCTAGTATCTCTAGTAGATTTGTCCTCAGAGACTTTTATGGTTCATGTTTCTGTTTTATATGTCGTATTAGCCCAATAACAAACATCTGAGTCTGGATTATTCAACTAACAAAGGATTAATATCTA
>NW_004524634.1:6334107-6336368 GCF_000260255.1 Octodon degus | reverse complement strand
TGCAGGTGAATGCACTCTTCTTGTGGTATTAGTCTCTGTCCTTCCCTCAGGATGTATTGTTCTTATTTTATGCCCATAAGAACAACCTTGACTACCTCGTTTGCTGGTCCAAAGCAAAATGAGAAACAAACTAATAGAAAAGGAGAACAAGATTTAAAATAAGCAGACAGAGGATCAATTCATAAGCACAAGTTGAAGCTATTTAGTGTAATATTAGACTGCTCTAATTTGTAACAATGGCGTCCAGTAATTAGTGCACACAATGATTAAATTGTGTCCTATTTCTTCTGCTTCAGACACAGATTTGTCATATAAGGTAATTCAGAAAGTATAGACCCCGGTTTATTGCTAAGGTCTCTCTGTTGTGTTTTAGCTTGGGCTTGGGGGAGGTGTTTTGTTTTGAAAAAACAAAGAAGCTGTTTCCCTCATCCAGAGAACTCTGGTCCTCAGGAGAGAAGGAACCAGATCCTCCACATGTTGACCTTGCCTCCAGGAGCACCTGAGGGAGGGGGAAGGATGGGGCTTACTGCTGAAAGGGAACAGAATTTCTATTGGAAATGACGAAAGAGCTCTGGAAACGGAGAGTGGCAGTGGCTGCACAGTCCTGTGACTGTGATTAGTGCCACAAAGCTGTACATTTGAAAATGGTTAAATGCCAAGTTTATGTTCTATTTCACACAGTTTTGTCACCATTTAACTAATTAAAGATTTAAAGGTAGCCTAGCCAAGGGGTGAAGACAGAGGCTGGGGGAGAGGGGAGAAAACTAAAGGAACACTTCCTCCATGAGAACCCTGTGCTCTCCAGTCTGAGCTCTCCTTTCCGCATTGCATTTGCTGCCTCTTCTCAACCAGCCTTCAGCTAAAACCTGCTCCAAGCTGCTCTTGAGGGAGAGAGAGTGGGTCAGTCTTAGGTTGTGATTTTTAAAAAGAGAACAGCAGGCACCTGGAGAAACCAAATGAGAAGTGCAGGCTGTTAGGATGGCTTTGGGCAGAGGCCAAAGGCGGATTGAGATTAGAGGTGGAAATGAAAAAGAAAAGAACAGCAAAGCAGCCCCAGGGCCTTTGGGAAACTCTAAAGAAGGAGACTCTCTCCTAGGCCAGCCTTCCCACCTCCTACAGGCTGTGAGCCAGGCCCTGGAGGCTGAGCCCCTGGCTCCCACCCTCACCTCTTCTGGAATGGCACTCCACTTTGACAGTGGCACTCACAGCAGCTGTGCCAGGCTCCCTGCAGCTGAAACCTTCTTCCCTCTGCTATTCATCCCATCTCACAGCCCACTGCTTGACAAGCCTTCTTTCCTGGGATCTCCACTGAGGCTGGCTTTACCCAAGTTCCAGGAAAGAACACAGCATTCAGCAGTGACTGTTACCTTCTCCTTCAAGTCCAGAGCCTCTCTGCTGGCTCAGAGCTCCTCCTGCACAACCTTCTCAGTGCCGCTGGTTACTAAGGGCTACAGGACACGCGGAGCCCACCGCTGTAAGATGCCATCATCTCTAACTGGCCCTGGATGCCCATTATTTCCAAAATAGAACCCTCAAGCTGTGTATAGTGGTGATGGTACCTGTCTGTAATCCCAGGTACCAGGGTGGCTGAGGCAGGAGGATCACAAGTTAGGCCAGCGTGGGCAACTTAGTGTGACTCTGTATCAAAATAAAATAAAAAAAGGGCTGGGAATGTAGCTTAGTATCAGAACAATTACCTAGCATGTGCAAGGCCCATGTAATACAAGCTCTGGTAACACAAAAGCAAAATAAGTGACCTTACTGTCCCTGCTGTACAGGTCAGTATGTACCAACTGGTCTGGTTGCCATGTTCAGTAGATCCTTTGGAGTTAACTGCAAAGCTCTAAAGCTACCATGCATGTGGTACAGGTCAGTTTTCTTCCTGTTTAAGATGCACTGGCATAGGTAGGCACAAGACATATATATCACTCAGGAGGCCAGGAAGAAATTGCTATGGCCTACTGTCTTAGTTACTCTTCTTTTGTTGCTGGAACAAATACCTGACACTCAAAATGAAGGAAGGAAAGGTTTATTTAGCTCACAGTTGCTGGAGGTTTCAGTTCATACTCAGCTGGGTCCAACACAGAGCAGCACAGAGCAGAGGGCAACCTTTCATGGTGGCGGCAAAGAGCAAGAGCGCAAGGGAGGGGTAGCAGCAGCTCAAGCAGCTAGCTTCTCTTCCCACCTTACATTGTAATGCAAATTACCTGCCCCAGGGTAGGGGAAGTACTCCTATGGGTACTTCCAGTATTTACCCACCT
>NW_004524634.1:6324927-6334007 GCF_000260255.1 Octodon degus | reverse complement strand
AGTATTTACCCACCTATGGGTAATCCCAGCAGTACTAAGACCCATAATCCCAGCCTTGGATCACACATAATCCCAGTGGATCATGAGTTGACACAAACTCTAGAAGTCCTCACCCCATGACTACATGAGGCTTTGGGGGGACAACGAGACACAAACCATAACACCTACACAACAAAGTGTAGTGAAGGGAGCCCACATAGGAGGAAGTGGGGCTCACAGAGAGCTGCCGAGGGCCAAGTCCTTTGGCCAAGGAGCAAAGTAGCCAGTGGTGATCATGCAGGAAGGGAAGAAAAATAAGTTGGCTTTGCTCTCCTCCTCCTCCCCTCCCGGATGCTGAGGGGCTCCCCACTGAGTGCACACAGCCAGGCACCCTTGATCAGGGCACAGAGGTTGGCTTCCCTGGGCACAGAGCAGCAGGGAGAAGGGTAGAGAGTGGACTATACCTGCCATGGTGCCTATGCCCATCCCACCTGGAATGCCTCGCCCACACTCTTCTGGGCAGCACATGCCCAGAATGCTAGAGACACTCACTGTGAGGAAATGGGGAGGAGCCAAAGTGGTAGTCTACACCCTGCAGTGTTGTCTCGGCTACTTTTCTCCCATTGCTGGGACAAATACCTGACACCTAAAATGAAGGAGGGAAAGGTTCATTTAGCGCACAGTCAGTGGAGGTTTTAGTCTGTACTCGGCTGACTCCAAGGCAGAATGGCACATGGCAGAGGGCAGCAGTTCATAGTGGTGGAAAGCAGGAAGAGTAAAATGGAGGACTGATAGCAACAATGGCCAGAGAGAGCAAGTCTTTCTCCCTTATGTTGCATTCATTCTATCCACCCCCGTCTGGGTATAGTATTCACACCCACAATCCCAGTGGATCATGAGTTAATCACAAACACTAGAAGTGAGTGCATGAGGCTTTGGGGGGACAACTAGACACAAACCATAACATTCCACCCCTGCTTTGTGTAAAAGACATTTTAGATCATCTCTAAGAGTTGCCAAAGCCCCAACAGTTTCAGCATTGCTGAAAAGTCCAAGTCTCAAGTCTCTTCCAAGATCTAAGGCAAAGTTTTAACTGTGAATCCCTTGACAAATGAAAAGTTAAACACTTCCAACATTCAATGGCACAAGATAAGTATTACCATTCCAAAAGGTACATGCAGCAGGATACCAAGCACTGGGACCAAGCAAGTCCAAAATCCAGCAGGGCAAACATTAAGTCCCATCGTTCCATGTGGAATATCCAAAACAATCTGTGGCAAATTGTGAGCTCCATGTGGCTCTGCCTCTGTGGCACTCTTGGTGGTCACTCCCATGGCTTCTCTCTTAGGCCTACTTTGCTTCTTCCTTCCAGTTTCCCTTAGATGATCCATGTTCCTGGCTTTCCAAACTTCTCTCACAGCTTTACACACTGCCCTCTTAGCAGCACACTGCCTGGCCTCCCAGGCCTTCTGAAATCAAGGTGGAAGCCTTCTTAACCTCAGAACTCCTACATTCTGTAAGCATCTAAAATCAGTGCTACTTGAATGATGCCAAGCTCTGCTGCCAGCTAAAACAATATCCAGGCTTTCCTCCCTCTTCGCTGTAGGAGTGGAGTGCCTGGATCACTGAACACTCTGACTCTGACTCCAAGGAATAAATTCTCTATTCCAGCACCATTCTGAAACCTGATTTGGCCCCTACTTCCATTCTAGAACATGGGGCTCTGCAGCTTTCCTTTCAAGGCAAAGTCCCTCACCTTTGCAATTCTGAGGCTGCAAAGGGAGGAGACCTGCTGCCTTCAGTGATGCCATCAGGCCATCCTTCTCTTGTTCCTTCTTGGCATTGGAGGTCCTCTCAGCTCTGTCTTTATATTTCACAGCTTTATTGTAGCTTCCTTTCTCACCAAAGTCACAACATTTTAAATCATCCTGCTGGGCTCTTTGCTCTTGATTCTCAACATAAATTAGACTGAAAGCCCCCAACAACAGCCATGCCACTGCCTCAATATTTGGATGCTTTGAGATTTGTTTTAAAAGATTAATCAGCCCACCATGCTTAATCTGAGTCTCGGGCAAAGTCTTTGTACACAAGAAAAATGCAGATAAACATTCTGCCAAGCCAAAACAGATATCATCTGGAGTCCAACAACCAATGCAGTCCTTCTCCCCAGCCTGATCTTTACAGGCAGGATTCCTATCAGCCTTCTGGTCTTCTGAGCTCTGCCCAGAATCTCCCATACAAAACAGCTGAATCTGTTTCAGCACTTCTTTTGTAGGTGACATCTCTGAACCTTTCCTATCTCTTCCTATAAGCTGTTCCCAAAAGCTTGTAATCCACATGGTCAGGCTTAGTTACCGCAATGAGCCCACTCCTCCAGTACCAAATTCTGTCTTGATTACTTTTTCTCTCGTTGCTGGGACAAAATCCTGACATCCAAAATGAAGGAAAGGAAGATTTATTTAGCTCACAGTTGGTGGAGGTTTCAGTCCATGCTCAGCTGGCCCCAAAGCAGATGGGCACATGGCAGAGGGTAGCAGTTCATGGTGGTGGAACACATCAAAACAGCAAGAGCCAAAGGGAGGAGTGACAGCAACGGTGAACACAGAGAACAAGTCTGTCTCCCATGTGCTGCATTCAGGTTATCTGCCCCAGTCTGTGTGCAGTATTTATACCCATAATCCCTGCAGATAATGAGTCAGTCATAAACTCTAGAATTCTGCCCAATAACTGCATGAGGCTTTGGGGGGACAACTAGACACAAACCATAACAAGCACCTCAAACCAAAACATCCAGGCATAAATTCAAAGAAATGAAGGGAGCAGATTAAAAATTGAGTAAGGCAGGTTATCCTGGCACATTTTAATACCTGGCACTGGATAGAACTCCTCCCTTATTCCTTCTCTCCCTCCCCATTTCCTTCCCTTTCGCAAGCTCTGTTTCACAGGCTCACATCCTACTTCTTACTCAAAAACACAGCTAAACCCAAGTGTGATGGCACAAGCCTGTAATCCCAACACTTTGGGAGGCTGAGGCAAGAGGACCACAACTTTAAGCCCAGCCTAGGCAATTTAGCAAATCAAAAAGGGAACTTTTCTCAAATTTTAAAAAGAAGAGCCAGACATGGTGGTGTCTTCCTGTAATCTCAGTACTTTGGGGGCTGAGGCAAGAAGTTGCCATGAGTTTAAGACCAGCCAGGAATACATAATGGTTTCAATATCATCAGGGGCTCTATAGCAAGATCTTATCTCAAAAAAAAACTTTTTTTTAATCTGTAAAGTGATGTGGATGTTTCTAGAGATATTCCTCAGTGTGAAGGCGCTAGGTTCAATCCTAAGTCCTGCCCACCCCACTCCCTAAAACAGAGCTAACAATTTTAAAATATACAAACAAGCAATTTATAGGGGAAAAATGGCATACAGATACTCAGTGTTATTTATAACTTATGAATTACAAATTATAAAATTTGTCTTCTTTTTAACCTCACACATTCACAAAGATTAAAACATTTAGCAAGACGGTGTTTGCATAGTTATGGGGAAAATGTTGCTAGGGGTATGTTATGGCTTGTGTCTGGATGTTCCCTCATGCAGCCACATGGGTCAGCTTTTCACTGATAGGTTCTGGCCCTAGTATGAATTGCTGAATTATTATGTGGTCATCTAATATGGCTGAAGCCCTTAAAACAACAGCTTATCTTCCCAGAGACCACCTCCCACTTCTTTTCCATCCCAGCTCAGGGTGCTGTTTCCTTTGACCTTTCCTGCCACCTCAGGGAAGACTCCAATCAGCTCCTCAGATATTTCTAAATGTCCCCCTCAACAAAAGTCCGTAAAAGCCTCAGCTTTCTTTGTCTTGGGCCAGAGGATCTACCTGCCCCATCTGCCCTCGATCCTCTCTGTGTCTATGGAATTAATAAAGGCTTCCTTTATCTTTCCTATCTCTTTACTGCACTGCTGAAAAACCTACCATTCAGAGGTAGTTGAATCTAGTTTGTGACTGATTCACAGTCCAGTGCTGGGATGAGGCATGTAAGTGTCACACGCACTGTAGGGCCAGTGGCCTGCACACAAATATAAGGAACAGAATGTCTCCTTTCTTCCCTTGCTTGCTTTTGCTGTCTTCTGCCACGGTGAACTGGTTCTCCTCTGGGATGCCCCTGGGCCAAGCCATCCTTCCTGGGAGCCAGCTAATTATGGACTGAAACCTCTATAAATTGTGAGCTAAATAAGCTTTTCCCGCTTTAGCTCTGGGTGATGGTATTTTTTGTCCCAGCAATGAGCATAATAACTAAGATAAGATATATATTGGCATAATTTCGTTGTTGGCTTATAAATTTAAAATTTACATTCTTATTAATTTAGCAATCCTTCCTCCAGAAATTCATTCTGTAAATACACTGCCACAAGCAAACAAAAATCTGAACAGGATTCTGATTGCAATCTTGCATCAAAAAGCAAGGGTTCATAAAAATCCTAATTGTTTATCAACACAGGATTTAATAAATAAAATACAGAGTTCTTCCAGTGAAAACAATATAGCATAGAGTTAAAGACAGACAAATACATGTGTTCTGGTAAGAAAACATCTTCAGAACTTATTAGGTCAAAGGCAAGGTACAGAACAATGACTATGATATTCTGCTAGTCACGGGGGTTTTTGCTTTTTAAGTCATATTTGTGTGTACAGCTTCAGGGGATAATAGAAGGAGCCAGAAGAAGCTGGTGTAGAGTGCAAGAAACAAGCACTGTCCTTCTCTTCCACCTCTTATTCTTAACCCTAGGGATTTGTTCTTTCCATGTTCCCACTGGGCATGGTGAGCAGGTCTCATAAGTCTCCCAGCCACCCTCAGAGAATTAAAAGTTCTCCCAGTCACAATTAATCATAATAAATCCTCCTTTTAATAATGCAACCACCCACCCAACATACTGGAAACTCCAATCCAGCCCAATGTAAAGCTCATCTCTGTCCACCAAGTCTCGTGGTGGCTGAGACATCTGCAGGAGGGTGCTCTTGAAGGAGGGGTGTGGTGAGACAAGGCGGCTTCTTCTCTCCTCCCTGTAAAGCCCAAATAATTTTAAGATCACATATAGAAATAAATAGATAAAATGTGTTTCAATTAAAAGGACCCACTCACTGGTTTACGGCCCTAGAGTTTGAGCAATCCATGTTCCTAAAACAAAGAGGACATAAGAAAACCTTGGATGGGGTCCTGTTACTTGGAAAACAACTGAGTCAGCCAAGAAGTTGCCCTTGGCCCTCCCCTTGTTTAAATTCTTGTAGGAAACATACATTCCCAAAACCCAAGGCCTCACTATTGAAAGCCATAACAACAGGATGTCCCAGGTCACAATGCCTCGATTTCTTAAAAATGTTCCCGGAACATGGCAACCACAAGGTTAGACCCCCCAGCTACCCCCGGACTTACTCCATTTGGTCATCCGGTATTGTAACTCACCAATTATTGTAAAGGGCAACCTACACTAACCAATGAGATTTGCTTCTGTAACTTGCTTGCTCCCCCCCCCATTTTGTGGTTTTTGCCTTTAAAAAACTATGCCTGTTACACGGAAGGCGCGCTCTGTTCCTGCGTGTGCAGACCGCCCTACGTATACGTAGATAATAAAACTTCCCCTTTGCGATTTGCATGAGAGACCAACTCTTGGGGTCTTCCTTTGCAGCGACTCGACCCTTACACTCCCCTTTCCCCTTACCCCAGTGCTTGCTGGTTCCACTTTCTCACCCACCCCATCTGCCTTAGAGTACAAGGAGAAGATCTAAAGGCAGAAGGCAGGCTGTGCCTGGGGCAAAGGTGACTTAGCAGGCCTCTCTTGAATGACAGAGGCAGAGTCCTTAGATGTTTGACAGGGAGCTGAAGTCTGGGGCTTCCTTCTGTTTTGCCTTTGAAGTTTCTCCCAGTTGAGACCAGTGCTGTGGGTTGCTTCGCATAGGAGTTGCCTCTTGTCTGGTCGTGTGCAGCCACCCCTTAGGTCCACAGATTCAGCCTGTTGGGATCTTATGATGCATCAGGAAACCCCTCTTGTGTGACCCAAGAAAGTCCAATGCTCTCCCCAACCCTGCAGAATCCATCTCTGTTCCCCTTAAAATATGCAGGAGGCCAGGGCAGCCTCCTTTCTTCACACAGCCCCCAGGCACACAGCTCCAAAACAGTGTGGTAGGAAGAGATTCCCTGTTCATTTCCAGGCTGCAAGGTTCAGCTCTCCAGAAGATCCCCTCAAGGCCCCTCTCATTTGTCCAAGTACATTAACAGCACTCTCAAAAAAGTCTCTGGGCCTCTACACCCCTTGACTCTTATTGGCCAGTGGAGAACTGCTAATGCCAACAGTCCTCACATACAATGTCTGAGCAGAGGTATATCAAAACAAGTTTTGGAAGGATTATACAAGCAATAAACCCACAGTAAGAAACTATAGGGATGAACTGGGGACCTGAAGGAGAGGAAATTTTGATTTTCATTCTGTAATTTTATATTGTTTTAAAAATTTTATGAATTACCTAAAAATGAAATCAGAATCTAGTCCACAGAGTTTAAGATCTGAGGGAGACTTATACACAGCAAAATCAAAAGACCTTACTAATACAGTGGCAAATGAAACCTCAAATATTTGTAAGGTATATTAGAAAGAAGCTGGGTATGGTGGCACATACCTATAATTCCAGCACTCAGAAGACTGAGGCAGGAGGATTGTTATAAGTTTAAGACCAGCCTGGGCTACAAAGTGAGCACAAGGCAAGCCTGAATTATATTATAAGGGACCCTGTCTCAAAACCCCCCCCAAAAAAATTATATTAGAAGGAATGATCTTAAGTACAATAGCAACCAAAGAAATAAAATTCAGGACATTGGCAAAATCTCCAAGAAGTGAACTATAAAATTGTACTGAAGAACATAAAAAAAAAAAAAATTAAGTAGAAAAGCACATGTGATTAATCAAAGATTCAATAGTTTTAAACTGTCGATTCTCCCAAAAATTAAACTATAAATTTAATATGATTTCAATAAAAATGCAATGGATATGGGGATTAAACAAGCGATTATAAATACCATGTGAAAGAAAATGAAAAATGGAAAACTCTTTTAACTCCACCAGGAGGCAGAACATTGTGGTGATAATTAAAATTATGTGGGAAACTTCTGGGCAAACATTATCACTGAAATGCCTCTAAAAAGACAGTGAAGTAATGAAATTGTAAACCAAAAATCTAAAGAGAATGGGAGGAGCTGATGAAGCGCAAATGAGCACATTTATTGATCAGAGAGAGATTCTACAACAGGGAGGAGTGGTTTGCCCCCACGAACACAGGGAAGACGTGGGACACAGAAGAACAGCGTCCTGGAGAAGATGGGAAAAGACAAAAGCTGAAATCAGGGATCTTGGTTGAAAGGTCATGTAGAGCCAATTAGAAACCCTAGCTTCCTTCCCCGGCCCTTCCTTCCTTCCAAAGGAAAATAATGTCTCTGACTCCTCTACCATGGTGTACTCATAGAGAAGCCAAAATTAAAAGCCAAAAGGGTTTCAGCTTAACATCTATATTCTAACCAGCCAAACTATGAAGTTAACATTGGACAATGTTCTATCCCAACAACCTTCCCTAAAAGCTACTGGAGAAATGCCTCCTAAACATACATGAGCAGAGGAACAGTTGGGGATCTTAGGAAATCACAAATTCTGGTTCTACAGTTCTTAAGATCCTGTGTGATTCTGACACCGCTGGCCCCTGAACCACATTCTAAGCAGTAGAATACTAGAGGAGCAATTTTCAACCCATGACCAAGGGATTTCTGGGAAACCCTGGAGTCCTTTCAGGGATCTGTGAGGTCTGTGTGAAAACTGTATGTCCTCCCTACATGTCAACTAAAATGAGCAACAGGTGTGAGCGTCTAGGTGACTTCTAGTAAGTAAGACTGCAAAAGATTTGCAAAAACAAATAATGCCTCTCTTTCCAGTGTTTATTTGCTTTAAAAATAGTTTTTTTTTCATAAAAATACTACTTATGTTAGTATTTTATGCTTTATTATTTTGATGTTGATTAATGAATAGTTTAATGATCTCTCAATTTGAATTCCTAACATGGTCAGTACAGATAGATATCACCACATCAATATCAAATGTTCTTCGCAGTCTTCAATAATTATTAAGACTACCATATTAAAGGATCCTAAGATTAAAGTGTTTGAGAACTGCTGTACTAGAGGGTAATCCAGGAGAAAGATGAAGGATCTAGAAAATAGGAACCGCAAAGTAGGACAAACAAAGCCCATGACAACAGCAAGGCTATGCTTTCTCTTGCTGAGGCAACAAACTCTTACAATGCCACTTAAAACAACTCAAGTTTATTATTTCAGTTTTCATAGGACTGAAAGGAGATGCAGCACAGGGAGATTCTGCCCAGCATCTCACAAGACTAAAGTCAAGATAGTAGCAAGACATTTCCTTTCCGGATGCTCTGGGGGTGAATGTGCTTCATGTTGTTGGCAAATTTCAGCTCCGTATAGTTGTAAGATGGAGGTCCCTGTATCTTTGGGGTCTGTCACAGCTTCTACAGGCCATCCCGGTCCTCAATGCATGGCTCTCCTCCATCTTCAGAGCCAGCAACAGTAACTCAGTAGTTCCCATTCTTCCAGTGTCTCTTCCCTCCCTCTCCTGCCACACCTGATTGACTTTTCTGCCTTCATGTGATTACACTGGACCCTCTAGAATAGGTTCCCTATTTTAATGCCATCAGATTAGTAATCTTAATGACATCTGCAAAGTCTTCCATATTAGTACTTCTATTAGTGTTTGACTAAGTCACCTATAGATGAGAACATTAAGGAAGATCTCTAGAAATCTGCCTACCACCACAGCAAAAGGAAACTTCCAGATCAAAGCAGGTAGCAGGTTTAAGACCCTGCCAATCTAGGCTGAAGAGGAATCTATGAAACACTTATGTTTGGGCATATTGGAAATATTATTGGCAAATACAGTATATAGATGTTAGAGTGTTTGGATAAGCTTAGCAAGAATTTCATTTTTAAAAATGAGCTAAATGAAAACTCAAAGTACTTATTACTCCAGAAAAAAAGTGAGGAATTAAAAGA
>NW_004524634.1:6308789-6324827 GCF_000260255.1 Octodon degus | reverse complement strand
ATCCCCCAGCACCACATGCCAGCCAGCCCCGCCCCCTGGTGGGCTGAGCTGGCCACACACACACACACACACACACAAATAAATAAAATTTAAAATAAAATAAAATAAAATAAAATAAATAAATAAAAGAGACTCAATTGCATAAACCCCTTGGCCCTGCAATGAGCCACAGCACTATATCATAAATACTGGCTACTGATTGAATCACAACCAAAATATGTTTTAACATAAATTATATGTGTACATATCACATTTGTACACCATTATATGGCTTCCTTTTTGTCTTAAAATTAATCTATGATCAAAGTATGTTAGAAACATGTATGAAAATACTATATATACTAATAAAAAAATCTATGTATGAATACAAAACTGCACAAAACATTGCAGGGCTGATATAGCAAACTACTTAATAGTTGTTACCTATAGGGATGAGAAGTTTTACAGAGGAATTGGCCAAAAGAGCACTTTTGCTTTTTAATTTATCTTCTTCAGTAATCATAGATTCATGTGCTCCCTGTTTCAATATTTGAAAGCATTTTTTTACACCTGTCTTCTGTTTGCTTTACACCAGACCCTGAGTGGAGCCCCAGGGTTAAAATACAGAAGCATCCAGGCCTGTCACTGTCCTCAGGCAGCTGGCAATCTAATGGGAATGCACACTGAGAACAAGCAGATAGGGCAGCACAGAGGCACTGTGATGGAAAACAGGAATATGGGACCCCAGCATGAGCATCCACCCATCTCTAGAGGGAGGGCATAGAAGGCTTCAGACTTCAACGGGGCAGAAGTGAGGGAGCCAAAGGGTATAGAGAGAGGCAGAAAAGCACGCTCCACAGAGGGAACAGTGCGCCAACCCCAGAAGGCCACAGCTCCCTCCAGAATCCACACAACTGGGGCATCTCCAGGGCAGGAAGAAAACCACATAACAAGGTGGGGCAGAACCCATCTCAAAGGAAGTCCTATCAAGCAATTTCAGGGCTATTGTGAATCCCACAGATAGAGAAGGACTACAAAGTCAAAGGGTCTGACCAACCTGCTCTTTAGAATCAAGTAGTATTTTCTCCTTGGAGTTACACTCAGTGTCTCACATCCATAAAATTATTTTTTAGAATATCGGGCAGTATTTTCCCGAGTTTGACTGAAAGGACAGCCATTGATGTGTGGATTCCCCGCTTTTGACTCCTAGCTTTTAGGACCAACTTTAATAGAGGCATCCCCTCCAGGAAGACCACACCATTATTCTAAACTTCTAGCTATCTGAAGATCAAATCCTGCAGAAACCCAGCCTTCCGGAGAAGTTCAGCACCATGTGAGCCCTTGCCAAATCCTCTAAGGACCTGTTTGACCACTCTAGACCCTGCTGGGCCCCTAAAACTTTTATCCAGCATTCACCTAGTGGGTATTTGGTTATCTCAAAGTGCTGAATAGTTGCTTAGAGCAGGTAAGACAAGTAAGACTCTCACCCTTTGTTTTGAAATAGTTTTACCTTTGCTCACTCTGAAATGGTAGATGTTTAAGACACATTGAACATCTTTAGAGAATTCATCAGACTTACTTCTGCAATTTAAAAAGCCAAATGTTGATCTCTGCTTCATGACTCTCTGGTGTGACATCTCTGGGAGGAGGACAGATGGTTTCTACAAGTGTCACTGCCCTGCAGCAACCTGATCAGTCTCCATTTATCTTGTTAATAAGGCAGAGATGTGCTCATTATCAGCTTCTCAGGAAAACACCCAAGCTGTTTTTAAAAGCATAGACTTAAAAAAAAAAAAAAAAGTCATATCTTTTGCCATTTGTAACACTGAGGTCTATGTGGGAGTGGGTAGTGCAAAGGATCTATTGTCTGTCTTTGGCAAACTCTCCAGGTCTCTCCAGAGGCCCTTCACAGTAACATTAATAATCTCAGTGAACATTTCTCAGACTAGGAATCATAGGATTGTTAGCTCGTCCAAGCGATTGTTTTTCTCAGAAATGAACACTCATTAGCCAGCTCAGTGTTGGATGTGCAGACTCGCTCCCATTTACAGTGTTTCCCTTATGAGTGCTTGAAACAGCTCTCATCTATTTAGAACTTTTGTGACCATACACAACCCACATTCAGAGTAGGACAGTCTGGAATGCTCAGTAAGCACCGCTGAAAGCCAAGATTAGTGGTAATAAAATCACAGTAACAATGTTGTGCTAGTCAGCTTTCTGTCACTAGAATAAACGTGATGCATTTCTCAATTCCAGAAGCTTCTATGAGTCATTTCTCATTCACCACCTTTTGAACTTTGTGGCACTGCAATCTGTCCTCTCTTGGTTACTGTCTCAGTTACTCTTTTCTTGTTGCTGGGACGAATACCCAATGCTCAAAATTAGGGAAGGAAAGGTTTATTTAGCTCACAGTTACTGGAGTCCATACTCAGCTGGTCCAAGGCAGAGTGGAACATGGCAGAGTGGCAGCTCATGGCGGCAGCAAAGAGCAAGAGAACAAGAGCAAAAGGGAGTAGTGGCAACAATGGCCACAGAGAGCAAATCTGTCTACCTTAGGTTGTATTCAGGCTATCTGCCCCAGGCTGGGTGTAGCACTCACACTCATAATCCCAGCAGCACTCACACCCATAATCTCAGCAGTACTCACACCTATAATTCCAGTGGATCATGAGTTAATCCCCTCTAAAGTTCACTCCATGACTACAGGAAGCTTTGGAGGGTCAACTAGACACAAACCAGAACAACTATATTACTGAAATAAAATATTTTGCTAATTGTTACAAAATTAGCAGAGGAAATTTTATTTTTTAAATTAGGCATTAGAGAAAGGAGACTCAATTTGTGGGGTATCACAAACTATCCTGACCTACATAGATATATGTACCCTCAGCTCACTAAACAGTGTTGCTTGAAGATCCCAACTCACCTAAATTTTATGGACCTGGCCAGAAAAAAAGATTCATATGAGAAAAAAAGGGAAGGAAAAAAAAAATCCCTAAAGAAAGTATATTTATTGCTTTATTTTTATGTATTTGGTAAAGGGTCTCACTACACAGCTTGGACACATAGTGATCCTATTTCCAGCCTCCTCAGCACTGGGATTACAAGCATTCACCACCATGCCTGGATGGAGAAAGAATTTTTTAAATCCAATATGCAATAGAGATACTCTGGACCAATTAATTAGAAAAAAAAAAAAAAAGAAAGAAAGAAAACATGCTTTAAGTACTGATGTTCAGAGCTAGTTAGCCTTAAGTGGGAAACATCAGCTTCCTGGCTAGATGCAAAGAAGGAATAGGGGCTATTTTCCAGTAGCTTGCCTTTCTCCATCCCAAACATGATCAATCCTGCCAGGAAATTCTGCGCCAGCCAGACACAATGGGAATGAGGGCTGCCTCTGCCATATTAGCCCATCAGAGTGAAGGAGGAGGGCACAAAGGAAGACCCCAGAACTTACAAGGAAATGCGGAAAAGCAAGGAGTCCCCTGGTGAGCAGATAGATTGTGGTACACACATCCCATCCAGTGAAATGCTACTCAGCAGTAAAAGGAGCAAACTACTGACACAGCACAGATAAATCTCCAATGCATTATGCTAAAGAAGCCAGAATCAAATGACATGTTATTTGATTCAATTTATAGGACATCCTGGAAAAGCAAAACTAGAGACAATAAATAGATCAATGATCCCAGGGGTAGGGTTAGTGGGAAGGGCTGACTACAAAGGCACTGCTTGAGAAACGTTTGGAGGGATTAAGCATTCTTCTGTCTATTAGCACATGTTCGCAGATGTTTATATTCTTTGTGGGGTTTGGTGCATGTATGTAACTCACCTTAATTCCTTTTTTTTTTTTTCATTTTCTCCTCTCACTCCCTCTCTTGACCTCCTTCCCATTTGAGCTCTACCTCTCTCTGTTATCTTCTTATTTTGGTCTTTAATTATATTTTGTCTCTCTCATCTAAGAGCAACCATGAAGCATTCTACTTGGTGTGACCAAAAAACATGGTGAATAGTTAAAAAATTACAACATGGGCAACGCACTTTCCTGGCCTTCTGTCCCTCTTAGAAGCTTTTTCTCTCAATAAATTCTTCCTTACTCTTAAAAAAAATTACAATAAGACACACTGCCATTAATCATGCTCAAAAGACTCCTTCATTTTAAACACACTTATCCCATTACTCTTGTCACTTTCTGAAGCAGTTCTGGAAGTCCTCTTTTGTGTCTTTCTGTGCCTGCTTCAGCACTCAAAATGTTTACAGCAAATCTGTCAAGCCAAAGCATTATGATATTTGCTCACCTACCCTTCTCACTAGGTCTGGCACCAGGGCACTTCTGACTCTTTCCCAAAGTCAAAAATGTCCATGGAGGGTAAATGTTTTACATCAATTTAGGACATTGAGATAGTCACCACAACACAATTAAAGACACTCACAAAGGGGAACTTCCAGAACTGCTTCAAGAAGTGGCAAAAATGGCGGAATGTATTTTTAAAGTGATGAGTGTTTTGGAAGAGATTAACAGCAATGTATCTTTTATTGTAATGTTTTTAAAAATTTAAACATTCACCTAATTTTTGATCACACATCATACACCTTGATTATAAAAATGATTGCATGAATTTATTAAAACTCATAGAGCTACACACTAAAGGGCATACACTTGTTGAAAAACATCCATAGATGTCACATGGGACATGGGAGAAATTTTATAACACTCAGCTCATAAAAGAAATCTCAGGAAGGACAAGTGATTTGTGCATCATCTAAAGTAATCAGAGTAGGGAGAGAACTGAAGCTTACTGACCCCATCCAGGATTTTCCAATTTTTAACCTTAACTCTAAATATGTCCTAGTGGTTTTCTGTTCCTGACATAATAAAATTACAAGTTTAGCAACTTAGTACTCACTTACTGCCTCACAGTCCCACAGGTCAGAAGTCTGGCACAGAATCACTATTTTCTTCTGAGGGTCTCAGGAGGCCAGTGAAGACGTCAGCTGGTCGGGGCTCTTTCTATCTGAGCCTCCACAGGAAAATACATTTCTAAAACCATACAAGTGACTAGCAGAGCTCAGTTCCCTACCATCCTAGCCTGAGGCTGTTCCTGTGCAGGCCACCACCATTCTCAGCCCTGCCGGCTGCTCATAGGGCTTAGCTCACAGCTCTGCACCTTCAGTCAGCAACCGCAGGTCACAGGCTTTTTATGTTTGGATCTGGCATCCTTTTCTATCCAGAACACTGCTTTCAAGGAATGATCATGTGATTACTTTGGGTCTTCCCAGAAAGCCCAGTATAACCTATCTTAAAGTTTATCAATTAGTAACTATGCTTACTCCACATCTTTTTTACAGGCATTACATGGGGAGATGGGGGTGGGGACTGTGAAAGACACGAGGGCCAAAACTGCTAACACATGTGTTTTACACCATGACCTAGTACACAAACAGAAATGAAACAAAAAATTAAAATACTTATCTTTACAGAATTCAATACTAATGTACTTTTTAAATTGATCACATTATCTTTAATCACGTACATTTCAGTACTGACAATCTAACATTCTCTTTTCAAAAATACAGTATACCATTAAGTATAGTCATTTTGCTGTATTAAAAAAAATCCTGGTAACAACACATTCATTCCACATTCCACGTATCAGCTGCAACCTGTAATTCTGACAAAAAGCCATCATACCCTTTTAATGCCTGTACTCCGTGTAATGCCCAAATTCATATGCAAAGTTATGAGACTAATCAATCACAAAAGAAACAAATCCAGGCTGGGGAACATCCTATAAGTAATTTAGCCAGTATTAGTCAAGTCTACCAAGGTAATTAAAAAATAAGGAAAAAATGAAACTATCACAAACCAGAGACTGGAGACACATAACAAATAAATGCAATATAGTATCCTGGATTATAGAACAACAACAAAAAAAAATGCTAGCAGGAAAATTAGTGAAGTCCAAAAAAAAAAAAAAAAAAATCTGAATAGGACCAGTGAGATAGCTCAGCAGTCTAAAGTGCCTGCTTAGGCAAGCTTAGGCAAGTGCAGGGACCACGGTTTAATCCCCGACACCACATGCCATGCCAGCCCCACCCCCAGGGTGGGCTGAGCTGCCCCCCTCCAAAAAAAATCTGGATAGTAACCTACAAAGGCTCCTTTCTGAGTCTTGACAAATGTATCTGACAATGGTTAAAATGCTAGCAGTGGGAAAACTAGGTAAATAAAATATAAGGAGTCTTTGTTAACTTTCCTATAAATCTACCACTTTTTTGGGGGGGTGATACATTGCAAATCAAACTCAGGACCTTGTGCATGTGCTGCTGAGCTACATCCTCAGCCCTCAGCATTAATTTCAAATAAAGCTTATTTTTAAATATTACAGGACTGAGCATCTGTGCACCATTCTAGAGAAAAGATACTGTGGACTTTGATCTCCAAAGTGGTCCTCAATCCAAACATTCTTAAGAACCATCGTTCAAGACCCTTATGCTTTCCTTAACCACTGCTTCCCAAGAACTCTGCCTTCTTCCTGTACCTCCCACACCTCATTAAAATCAGAAATTAGCCTGGGCCTAGGAGAGAGGGGAAAAAGGAATTACTATTAAGCTGAATACAGAGTTTGAGTTTAGGAAGATTTTAAACATCTGGAGACAGATGGTGGTGATGCTTGTATAGCAATATGAATATGGTTAATGCCACTAAGCTATATACCTAAAAATGGCTGAAACAGTAATTCTATGTCCTTTACCACAATTTTTCATTCTATAGCATGATGAAACCTTAAAACTTATGTGGAAAAAAAGCCAGACCCAAAACACTACCTTATGTCATTCCATTCAGAAGAAAATGTTCCAAAAATTCACTGTGGTAAGAGTTGCATGTATTCACAAGTATACTAATAAACCATGGACAAGTTCACTTTAAATTTGTGAACTGTACAGTATATGAAATATGTCACAATAAAACTGTTAGAAAAAAAACTTGAACTGTTTTTCAGTACAGGACATTTATTTGACTCCAGAAAAAAGGCCATTCCATACATTCTGGACCCATATTCTGGTAACATGACAGAAAAGTGAACAAAATAAATGAAAGGACTGTGATATAGAAGGCTGACAGGGACAGGTGGGAAGGTCTGCACCACAGCATGGTAACCCTTCCATCATGGGGCATGAAGACCAATCATAAAGATTATAAAACAAAACATAGAATGAAATTGACCAGAGACCTTTATTCTGGGCCTCATCATTTATTAAGCCCCCTGTACAGAACAATTTCTGCCCTAAGCAGCAGCAGCTGCTTCCAGGCCTGAAGTGGAAGACGGACACTAGTGGAAGACCTTGTAGTGAGAAGCTGTCAGATGAGATCTTTGCTTATGTCAGTTCAGGTAAAGGTAGAACAGGAAGAGGACATATGTGTGCAGAGGCCCTGTTCTTCAAAGCTGAGGCCTTTAGAGAGGGCTGAACTGAAAGATGCAGAGATTCTTGAAACTGTCCAGTTGAGCAATCAATCCAAAGTACCTAAAATACAAAGAGCAATGTGTAAAGCAAGGCTTTATCAACATTTGGATTATTATAACAAACTGGGAAAGTTAAAATAGAAGGGGTTTTGGAATTGGCAACAGTTCCAATTCTGAGGAACAGTTATCTAAAAAATACCCATGGGGAAAAAAAGGACATAATCAAATGAAAGCAGTTAAAAATTGAGCATATCAATCTAGAAATTAGAATCAGAGGTGGGAAAAGTGGTAGGAGTGTTGCCTAACTAAGCATTCACAGAGACCATACTCTGGGAGATATAAAATATATAAAATAATCTCTCTAAGCTTATAATCTTTTCAAACAGTTCCAGTTTAAGATAGAGACTAAGCCCACAAGCTGTATGTCATCCCGCCCAAATTTATATTCATAAGGAAAATAGGTTTTTAAAAGGTATAAATTGCAAGAAAGGAGAGCCACCAGCAACTAATGTTAAAAAAAATATGAATTACCAAAATCTGAATTTAGTTTATAAATAAAACAGGGAAAATGAGCCTGGAAGAACACAGAGGGGGCTACACCAAAAAGGGGAGCTCAGCTGCCTAAGAGAACCACAGGGAGGCTCTCGACCCAAGTCACCAGAAGAGACAGGAAGAGATATGTAGCATGAAAGCAGGTTAACGACCCATGTTTCTGAATGGCAAACAGCTGCCCCCACCTTCTCCTCACTATGCTCCTCTGTGCAAAACCTAATGTGTAGAAAAAATAAAATAAAAGCATAGCACTGTCTTGTAAAAAGCAAATGAATCATCAGGAGGGGAGAGACTCTACGCACAATGCTGCTCCTGCAACAAACCATTCTGCAGTCTGGTCTTTGGAAGCCCTGGTGTACACCACACTCCTGTTCACCCTAAAGGTGCCAGGGAACAACCACCTCTCCTGCTACTGCACAGGCACAGCTTCCAAAAAGCCTTCCTACTCTCCCACTCTAAATAGAACAAAAATCACTGGGTACTGGAAGAAGGCCTACACAAGTAAAAGGAGAAAACAAAATTCATTTATAAGTCCTAGAATGAAACATAATTCAGGAAAAAGAAAAACCAGAAAGGTCTCTAATTTATATTAAAAAAAAAAAATATGCACGCATTCAGAAATGCCAAGTTCCTACTGAGATCAAATGACAAAGCTAAATAGAAAGAAACAATTAAGAAAATCTTTGGTATTGAATAATTAAGAAGAAAAGGCAAAATCCAAAGGCTGGAGATGGCATACACATAAAATAAGCCTCGTACCCAAGCTCCTTTTTGCCCTGAAGGCATATGCCTATCTGAAAGACAGCACTGAGAAAATGTCAAGCGATTCTGGCAAGCTGATGGAACTAAGCGTCAAACTTTACTGTCTGCCTTAGTGGGGAGGTCTAATAAGCCCTTCTTTTCTGCTGGAATTACAAAAGGTGACACCCTCAGAGTAGGGTGAACCAAAATTAACTCATCTACCTGCACTCTTGGGTTTGTGTCACCATGATAGTACAAAAACATTCCTTTTAGATCCTGATTAAGGAGACTGATAATGCCCTTAGGAACTTCACAGGAGTAAATGAAATCCACCTTGGGACTACGCAGCCTCAAATTAGCCTACAAATAATTTTTTTCAAATGTAACAGCCAGTGTCCAAAGATAGTACAAAGAGAATAAACAGACCAAGAAAGACAAATTCAAAAGATTGCACACTGGATTGGACTGACTACAAAAGCTTCAAAAAGCTGTGAATATTACATGGGATATTAGGTTGGACACGGACCAAAAACAATTGTGTTTACTGTTTAAAGGAATAAAAGACAAGCTTCAAAGGCTCTGTAGCAAATACAAAAGAGTAAAACAGATTTTTAAAAGAACCAAATAGAACTCACAGTATTGAAAAACATAATACTGAAACTAAACAGAAAAAAAAAATTAAGGGATGAAAGAACTAAAGAGAATTAAACTGAACGTCAGAAGATTAGAGAAAAGCAAGATTTGGTATGAATCTTTATATATGTTTAATAGGAATCCCAGAGAGAAAGGAAAAGCAAGAACAAAGTAAATATCTGAAGAGATACTGGCTAAGAATTTCCAAGGCATATGAAAGACATCAGATCACAGATTTAAGAGTCCAAATGAACTACACAAAAAGAAATCTACATCTCTATACATCAAAGTGAAACTGATAGTAAATTTATAAATATTAAACAATCATGAACATATAAATTTGTATACATCTAATCACATGGTCTTATATAATGAAAAATAGATCCAAAAGTGTACATCAAAATACAGTAATCTTTGGTTATAGTGGTACACTTTTAAGACACTGCTCCCAGTACCTGATAAAATAAGCAGACAAAAGAACTTCAGTAACAGAAAAATTTGAACCCCACAATGAAATGTGACACTGTACCAAATAACCACAGAATACATTTCAAACACTGTAAAGGCTGACAATTGGCTATAAAACAAAGGGACAATAACAGAAGTTATTTTTTAGGAAAAATTAGTAGGAACTAGGAGAGGCTAAACAAAGATCTACAAGTAAGAGAATCCTCATTAATCTAGACTTGCCATGGGAATGTATCTTTACAGACACTTAAAAAGTATATTTCAAAAGTGCCACATACCTAGGTTGATGGACAGTGAACATAATAGTAAAAAGACCAAAATAAATGATGAAGAAACTTAGGGTAATCATGATGCTTAAAGGAGAGAACAAAAACACCCTGTTAGAGTAAAGGTGACAATGAATTGATGGCACATAGCTTTCAAAAAGCTATTCAATCAGGTTTATGAACTGAAGAGTAAGATTTAGGTATTAAGAAACAGAAATTGCTCTGAGAGAAGGTAGTTAATTAAGGGTTCAAAACCAGCCTGAGCTAGAAAGTGAGTTCAAAGCAAGTCTGAATTGCATATCACGACCCTGTCTCAAAAGGAAAAAAAAAAAAAAATTTAAGGGAATGTTTCAAATATTTGCTATTTCAACAAGATTCAGATAGTGCCCAAATTAACCCAAAATTCCTAAGAACAGATACAGGCAAATGGATAATCTCCCTATAGCAAAATAATCACTTTATGTGGACTACTGAAAAAGAAAAAAACAAAAAAGGTGGCATTTTAATTGCTGACAATTGTTTCTGGTCTCTAACTTTATGACGGTGGAGTAAGATTTATACTTCAGATGGAAACCTAGCAGGAATCATTTTTGAATCCAACTAACTCCACCAGTGTTTTTGTATTTTGTCCCACTTTTTTATGGTTAGCAATTTTCCAGCAGAGGTTCTAATTACCCAAAGGTGGAAACTGAATCTCACTAAACAAGTCAGTTTCTTCTATCCCAAGAGGAAGCACAAAGAATTACCCCTACACAAACAAGAGAGAACCAGGCATCTGTTTTTAAACTCACACTATCAGCATGGAAATGACTAAGAAATAATTGTCTCCAATAGAGAACTCACCTTCCAGAAAAGCAAACTCATCCACAGCTTCTATTGCATTATCTGAAACACAGGGTAAGGGCAAACCTTACTAACACCAGTCATTTGAACATCAGCCCCCAAACACCACAATCCACACAATAAAGGGCATAGGACTATATCACATATGTTCTTCACTGTCTTCAGATATATTCCCGGGGCATCACTAACTCCTATATGTTTGCTGTTTCTCTACAGGTGTAAAAAAAGCCAAGCAAACCATTCCATCACTGGAAAAACTAGAACCCTCTTACAACTGAGGTCTTACACCTCAATTCAACTATTCCCTTTGTTCTGAGCATCAGAGAAGAGTTTGGCAACAAAGCAGGAAGAGTGTGGCACAGAACATCAAAATTTCCGCATGTCAAAAAGGGGTCCAATCAAACTTCCAAGTTTCAGTGATGCCTCCTCAGCTAACAAAGGATAAGCCTGGCCCAGTCAGTCTGGTCTACCCCCAGTCACCCAGTGACACTCTACCCAAATCTCTCCTCTGGAGGGTTTTCCGCTTTCCTTGTTGTGCACAACAGTAAGCATCTTTTGCAATGGTCTCCACAAACAGTTCCTGCAATGAAAACAAGCAAAGGAATGATAATGGGCTCCTGGCCACTGAGAGGTGAGCATTCCTGTTAGGTGGGGAAAGAAGTGAATTCCGTCACAGGGAGAGGTTCTAGAAGCCAAGGTTGCCCTCTGCCTCGCACTCCCCATTAAGCCTCCTTCCTCAGTTACCTGTAAATCCACTCATCCATTCACTACATCCCAACAAGATCTGTATGAGCCACGGGCCAAGTTAGAGACTTCAACCAGCGCTCATAAAGAGGTAGGAGACTAACCGACACAACTCCTATCTATAACTTGACGCCCCTCTTCCTCAGCTTTTCCTGTCAGCCCTCAGAACGCGCGGGCCCCAGCATCCCCACTTCCGGGTCCTTAGCAAGCCCCGCCCCTGGGCGCTCCACCCCTCGCGCGCGCCGCGCCCTTCCTTCCCCGAGAGCCCTCGCGCTCCCGCCGCACCGCGGCTCGCGCCAGAACGAAGATGGCCTCCTGTCCCGCGAGCGTTACGTCGGGGTCCGCCTTCACCAAGGCCTTCACTCGCGCCAGAGGCAGCCTCGAGAGTCGAACCCCGGGCCCATTCGTCGGGGCTTGGGGCTGCGAGGCTGCCACTTCCCCTGCGGGCCCCTCCTCCTCTCGGGGCGTCCCGTTGCTAGCCGCCGCCGCCATCCGCGCCCAAAGCTTGCTGCGCGCGGCCGCCGACTGAGCGCGCGCATGCGGCGACGGCCCTTTTCCCGCGGGCTGGCGGCCACGCCCTCTGCGGGCGCGTGGCTCCACCCCTACGCGGGGGTTAGGGTGGCGCCCGGAAACCCGGCGGGCGTGCATGCTCCTCTTGTTTGTGTTGTGTCCGCCTGGCTCCGCCCATACTCCTTGCGCCTTTCCGTCTTGTTTCCAAATTACCCTTAGACTTGACCAGCCTAGTTAGGCCCTAGCGGCAGCGCTGCTTCTTAGTCGCGAAGACGGCGGCTATGCCGGGTTGGTTGGCCTCGTGTTCAGCTCTTGCTGTGAAAACCAAATGTCATAGGGAGACCCCACCCCCATGTTCTCCAACAGGAATGAGAATGAGCCTGGGAGATGGCTCAGTAGAATAAGCGCTTGCCTGGCAAGCGCGAGGCACTGAGTTCAATGCCCTGTTCCGCCAAAAAAAACAAAAAGGTTAAACGCTCTTGGGTAGGAATTTGGCGGGCAGAAATTTTAAAAGTTGAGTCTGGGCAGAGAAAATCACTGCACAAGAAAAAGTTCTGAATCGTGGAAAGCTGGAAGCTTTGGGGCAGGCACCAGGGGTCCATATTGGAATAGGGATTGCATTGTATCAGTAGGTCCTTTTACACTCCCAGAAATTAAGAACCCTTTCGGATCTGGGGAGATAGCTCAGTGGTCTATGCACCTGCCTGGAGCATAATTCCTGGTAGTGCCACCCTGTACAAAATAACTTTAAAAAAAGAAATAGTTCTGAGCATGGTGATGTACTGCCAGCCTGGGCTACACAGGGGAGTTCATGGAGACCCTAGCTTGAAAAAGTAAAATTTTGACCTCACAGACCCCTAAAAAAGATCTCCAAGAAATTCCTCTCCCAACCACCAGGGCGCTGGCATAGAGGAACATTTAACATATGCAAGAAGAGGTCTAGTCTGCGGGCATGTTGGGGTTACACACCTGTAACCCCACCTACTCTCAAGGCTGAAGCAGGAGGATCTCACATTTGAGTCCAGCCTGGGCAATTTAGCAAGACCCTGTCTCAAAGAAAAAGGGCTGGGGACAAAGTTCAGTGCTGAGACCCTAAATTCTACTCCCAGTCCCCCATACATGCACGCATAAATTCTAAATCAATTTTAACAAAAGCTCGCTTTTTAGAGAACTATACACATGGTTCAGAATGCTTTAAATTTGAGTAGAGATGCAGGTGAATGAGAATACATCTGAAATCATTCAGTTCCAAAATTGCAGAACTGAATTAGAACAGATTCTATCAGAGCAAAATAAGTCTTGGCCAGCAATTAAAATCTTCAGAGGGGGTGGTATACATCATGGAACACTTAAGTAGTGCTGATGTCATGAATCTTCTTCAGTCTACAGTTAAGGGGAAAAATAAATGAGAAGACTAAAGATACAAAGGAACAGTTTACTCTTAATCAGTTCAGTATTTAAAGAACTGATTTAGGAGTGCTTTCTGCTCTTTTTCACCCTCAACTTTGATTGAAATGATAAAAACTCAGTGAAGTCTACAAGGCTTTCCACAGTTGGGCTCCTTGCAACATCTCCAGCTAAGAGACAAGATTAGGGCATGGCAACGCTGACTGGGGAAGTAGATGTGCCTGTTAATTACAAGATTCTGGACTCATAGGCAGAATAGTTCCCAAAGCCCTGCATGTGGACTTCTTACAAGATTTCAAGCAGGTTTGCAATAGGATGGTCTAGACCTGAAGTCAGCCTGAGGTGTGGAATCCCAGAAATGCCTCTCAGAACCCAAATGTAGTTCTCATGGGTTTCCTTGAGATTTGGACTGCGTATGAGGATGCAGATGATGAGGAGCCTGCTATTGATATTTCCCTCACAATGGCCCACTCTGCTTTCTCCAGGGTGTTCTCTTAGCTTACTTATTCCTCTTTTACTTGGCCCAAGCTTGTACTGCAGGGACAGTTCCTCTGTAACTTTTTTACTTTTTGAAGTCAATGTTACCACTGCTTTTTGCTCAGTTTGGGTCTTTGTTGAAGATGAGAAAAACCTGGAATCCAACTCCAGAAGAAGAGGTGAGCAACCCAGAATTTGTTAATGCTCATTTGGCAAGCCGCTTTTTGAAGGAGCTACCTAGCAGCACAACAGTATTTCAGGCCTCCTCCCTTCCTTGCATAGGTTTTGACCTTCACAGTTTCCTTCAAACTACAGCCTCTCAGGAAGATCACTGCAAGTTTCAAGGCCAGCCTAGGCCGCATAGTGAGTTCAAGGTGAGTCTGAACTATGTAGCCAGATGCTGTCTTAAAAAAATCACAGAACAAAAAACCCAGAGCCTCTCTTTTGTGTATGTGGAAGCTTTCCCCCACTACCTCACCCTTCCACAGTTGAAATAAATCACTAGCACTACTAACACCTGTCCTTCATAGTATTGATTGCCCTGTGTAGTCACATGATCAGTGTTTCACTCCTCCTTTCTCACTTATTCTAGATTAAAACTCCATAAGGAAATTGTCTGCCTGATCTTGTTCATTGAGTTTCCAAACTGTGATAATGTTTTTAGCACCTCAAAGGTGCTCAGTAAATATTTACTGAATAAATGAACTATTAAAAGTGGCACAACTTCTGGCTATTCCCCAAAGTCTAAGAAGGCACATCAGAATCTGGGGAGAAAAAATTTGAAAATACTTACCAGGTGTTTTCAATAATTGTCACATGGGTCTGTCTGTCCCATTGTATCTGTGCATACTTACAGTGGTACCTTGGTTCACAAACTTAATTCATTCCACAATTTTGGAAAAGATGGTCACATTCATGTCCATGCAGGAAAGGAAGATAGCTGTGATCTATTTGTCATCTGATGCAGAGTTTACAAACAAAATTTTGCCAAATGCTTCTATTTGTGAACCATTTGTTTATTTGATGGGAAGGAAAATGCAAACCTTGAAAAGTATCTTCTATAACTTTCTATTTAAATGTTTACCCTATTTTTTATACTTTGGTCACTGTGTTTCTTGTCTTTGTTTGTTTATTTGTTTGTTTTGATACAAGGTCTCATTATGCAGTTCAGGCTGGCCTTAACCTCATTTTATAGCCAAGGCAGGTTTTGAACTCACAACGATCCTCCTGCTTTAGCCTCCAGAGTGCTGGGACTACAGGCATGCTCCACCATACCTAGCTCAACCATTGTGTTGAAAGGTGGAAGTTTTAGTTCTTCTTCAGGTGGTGAAACTTCATATTTCTGCTGCCAAAGAGACTAGTGTGATATTTGTGAAAAATGATCATGCACTGACACATGCCATCAACATCTCAGCTTTTGAGGGGTTACCAGTGCTAGTCAAGATGGTCATGGCTATCTCTCATTGTTATGGTTGTCCCCCCAAAGCTTCATGCAGTCATGAGGCAGACTTCTAGAGTCTGTGATTAACTCATGATCTACGTGGATTATGGGTGTGAGTGCTACACACAGCCTGGGACAGATAGCCTGAATGCAACTTAAGGCAGACAGACTTCCTCTCTGTAGCCGCCATTGCCACTACTCCTCCCATTTGCTCTCTTTGCCACAAAACAGCCATGAAAGGTTGCTCTCTGCCCTATGTCAGTATGCCTCAGAGCCAGCTGAATATGGACTTAAACCTTCAGTAACTGTGAGCTAACTAGGCCTTTCCTTTCTTCATTTCGAGTGTCAAGTATTTGTCCCAGCAATGAGAGAAGAGAAACTGAGACACTCATATGATCCAGAATTTCACAGCGTATCGTACTGTAAATCACATGTCCATACAGGGCTAAAAGAGCTTGTTTGTATAGGTATGTTCTACAAGAACAATTTCTTTTTTTTATGAGCAGAATATATT
>NW_004524634.1:6289993-6305949 GCF_000260255.1 Octodon degus | reverse complement strand
TTTTTTCCTTCTCTTTGTCATTTTGTATACCACTGTCTTCTGACCTTTGGTGTAGAGCTTAGATAGAGTTATTACCTTAGCACCAGGTCCGGATCTATGAAGTTCGGATTCCTCCAGGTGTGTGTTGTTTGGATCTGGTTGCTGTGCTCCACTTCTTTCTGCTGCAGCTGTTAGAGTTGAACCCTTTGTGTCTCTCTGGCAAGATGTTCTTCTCCTGAATCAGCTGGGTGGGTCTTGCCTCTAGTCTCTTTGCAGGGAGTTCTGCTGAAGGGTTCCTCACTGGGCCTGCACTCTGGGTGGTCTCACTCACATGCCAGACCTGGGCTCTGGGTCCAGTCAGGATCCAGCAGTCCCGGGTCATCTCACTCACTCACCAGGCCTGCGTTCTGGGTCTATTCAGGATCTCGTGGGCCCCGGGTGGTCTCACTCGCTGGGCCTGTGCTCTGGGTCTATTCCAGATCCTGTCGCCCGGGTCGGTCATCGCACTCATTGGTTGGGCCTGCACTCTGGGTCTATTCAGGATCCGGCTGGCCCCGGGTCGTCTCACTCACTGGGCCTGCGCCTTGGGTCTGTTCAGGATCTCGTGGGCCCCAGGTCATCTCACTTACTCGTGGGGCCTGCGCTCTGGGTCTATTCAGGATCCAGTGGCCCTGTGCAGTCTCTCTCACTCTCCGGGCCTGGGCTCCAGGTCTATTCAGGATCCTCGGACCCTTGGTTGTCTCCAAAAACAATTTCAAAATTAAACTGGATGAAAAATAATCCCAATAACCTAAATCTTCTCTTAGAAGTAGGGATAGGGCCAGGGAGATGACTCAGTGGAATAAATGCTTTCCTAGAAGTAGGGACAGTATATAAAGTGTTTCTAATAACAAGCAATTGTGAAATAATATTTTACTATTTGTTTACAGAATAAATAAATACATACAAAAGAGTAATTCTAACTGAAAGTTCATGACAATTTGCATTCACATATTATGAAGATTTTATTCTTGGCCTCTCCTCCCTTTTCAGTGATTTTAAAGACTGCATATAGTTCACAGTCATTCTATTGCATCTTGAGACTGAAATCCAATCTTCTGGACCACTGAACTAAAAAGGAATATTTCGGAAATGATTTAGGATCACCTTTGGCTCTTCATGATTGCTACTCTTGCTGGCTCATAACCCATCCCAAGGACAATCAAACTCCACAGATTAAATTGTAGGGCAAGTTGAGTGCTGACTTCCTGAAAGGCGCAACTCTGCCTGTTGTTCAAGTACAGGAGACTGAACAATGAAGGAGATGAGCCAAAGGCTATTACAAGAATTCTCTTATTTTCAGGCTGTTTAAGATTATATTAAAAAAAAAAAAAAAGTTGCTTTCTTGCTTGCTTTGTACTTCCCTCTCCAGCAAGTAAAACTTGGCAAGGATACAGAGATAGAGGTAAGGACAGAAGTTACATGGTGTGAGACCTAGTGAATAGGGAGGATGAGGACCAGAAAGCAGCAAAAACAATAAGGTAAGTGTTTTAAACAGATGGGGAATATTTTGAGGGGGCTTACTGACGATGTATATTAATTTTATGAACGAGGGTTGGAGTTCTCTTTCATGAATGTCTTTTTGTGGCTACTTCAAATTCCTGAATGTATTCAAAACATGTATGGCAATATCTATCAAATAAAAACATCACAATGGGTCCTTTCTCTCTTATTCTCTAAATATGGTATTGTTTTCTTTTCTTTTCTTTTTTTTTTTTTTTTTTTTTTTTTTTTTTTTTGATACAAGGTCTCATTATGCAGTTTGAGAGAAATACGAAGTTTTACCATCTGAAAAAGAACTAAAGAAATATTTGAATTGATTCAGAACACCGAGGCAGCCACCATGACAAAGCAACTAAAGACAGGAGAAAGGACTTCCAGAACTGCTTCAGAAGTGGCAAAAGCCACAGAGTAAGTACATTTCAAGAGAAGGGGAATATTTTGAGGGAGATTAGTGACAATGTATCTTTTACTATAATTTTTAAAATTTAATATTTGTCACAAATTTTTAAGCATGCTTAGATGTTTGATGAAGCAGAAGGGTCAATGTTACTGAAATAGTGCTAGCCACTATATTTGATGGGTGCTGGGGAGAATAAAGGTTTTGAGGTAGTCAGCACATGAAAGCCACATTTCTTGGTTGCTTTTCTCTCTTTGCCGGGACAAAACACCTGACACCCAAAATTAAGGAAGGAAAGGTGTATTTAGCTCACAGTTAGTGGATGTTTCAGTCCATACTCAGCTGGCTCCAAGGCAGAGTGGAACGTGGCAGAGGGCAGCAGTTCATGGCAGTAGAAAATGGCAAATAGCAAAGGGAAGAGCAGTAGCTATGGTAGCTAGCAAGCCTCTCTCCTTCCCTTCTATTTTATTCAGGCTATCTGCCCAAGGGTGGGTGTAGTGCTCACACCCATAATCCCAGCATTGGATCATGAATTCATCACAAACTCTAGAAGCCGCCCCATGAGTGTATAATGCTTTGAGGGGACAACTAGACACAAACCATAATACCACATAATTCAGCAAAAGACCTAAGGAGTTAAAGGATTGGGACAGCTAATGTCCTAGTGACCAAACAAGTTGGGATAAGTACTTTTCAAGAAAGAGAAAAAATAGAGGAGAGAAAGGGAGGAGAAAAGGGGGGAAAGAAAAATGGAACAAGGATGGAAGGAATAGCAACTGGGTATTAGGCAGTCAACAAGCTATATTTTGATATTATAAAACATGTCTATAAATTCTTTGATGTACCCCCTTCAAGACAGGGAACCTAAATCTTCCCTTGAATGCAAGCTGACTCAGTAATTCATTTCCAATAAATATAATATGGTAGAAGTGGCACTAAAAGACCTTGAAGATTAAATGATAGATAGCATTGTACAAATAGACTATAAGAGCCAAAATATGAGTTCAACAAGGTTGCAGATACAAGATCAATATTTAAACATCAACTATATATCTTTTACAATAATAATGAACAGTCCAAAATTTAAATGAAAATAATTCTATTTATAATCACATTAAAAAAATAAAATTATTAGAAATAAATTTAACAAAGGAAGCACAACATTTGTATGCTGACATCTATAAATAATCACTGAAGGACATTAAAGAACACTTAAATAAGTAGAAAGACATCTAGTGTTCATGGATTAGAAGCCATTGCTGTTAAGACAACATTTTCTGAACTGATCTAACTTTGCATACAATCTCTGTCAAAATCCCATCTACCTTTCTTGTAAAGATTGATGGTCTGACCCTAAAATTCATAGGGACACACAAGAGGTCTTAAAAAACTAAAGCAATTTTGTAAGGAAGTACTAAGTTAGAGTATACACATGCCAATTTCAAAACTTGATACAAAGCTACAATAATCAAGGCTGAGTGATGCTGGCTTAAGAAAAGACATACAGATCAATGAAACTTTGAAAGTCCAAAACATAAATATACAAATGTGGTAAATGGATTTCTAAAAGGATACCAAAGCAATTTGATAGTGCAGTTTGTTGAAAGGACTACCTTGACTAATACAATTGAATAGCCACTTGCAAAAGAAAGAAATTGGATCCCTGTCTCATGCCAATTACACAAATAAAACCAAAATAGATTGAAAGACTAATTGTGTGTGTGTGTGTGCGCGCGCGTGTGTAATATTCACTGAAGAAAACATAGGTGTAAACTTTTATGATTTTTGAGTGTAGCCATGAATTCCTAGATATGATAGCAAAAGCATGAGCAAAAGTTAAAATAAATTTGTCTCTATAAAAATGTTTGTGCCTCAAAAGACTATCAGAAGAATATAAAGACAAAATATTTGCAAGTCATATCTCTGATAAAGTACCTGTACCTAGAATAAAGAACTATTACAATAACAAATAGTACAACTTAAAAATGGATGTAGGATTTATACAAATACTACTTCAAAAAAGATATACAAATGACCAACTAGCACATTAAAAGATGCTGAGTATCATTGTTCCTTAGGAAATGAAAATGTAAGTAAAAACCACAATGAAATACTACTTGCACTAGGATGGCTATAATAAGACTTAAACAAACTAACAAAAAAAAAGAGTATTGGCAACAGTGTGGAGAAATTGAAACTGCATATATTTCTGGTCAGAATCTAAGTGCTGCAGCCACTTTGGGAAACAGATTGACAGTTCCATATAAAGTTAAATGTATGGTTACCACTTGATCCAACAACTCCATCCTTTGATATATACGAAGAGAATTGAAAAGATGTCCACATAAAAACTTGTACACATATTGTCTTAGAAACATTATTTATAATATATAAAAGACTGTGAAAAATTCAAATTTCTATCAGTTTATGAATAGATGAACAAACTATCGTCTATCCACACAATGTAGTATTGTTTGGCCTTAGATAAGAATAAAGTACTGATACATGTTGCTATGTGGACAAACCTTGAAAACATTATGCAAAGTGAAGACCAACCACAAGACTATGTCTTATATGATTCAATTTATAAGAAGTGCCTAGAAGCCAGGTGTGGTGACACATAATTGTTATTCCATCCCTCAGGAGGCTGATGCAGGAGGATTGTTGCGAGTTCAAGACCAGCATTGGCCACAAAGTGAGCTCAAGGCCCACTTGTGTAGTGAGACCATCTCAGAAAGAGACGCCCCCCCAAAAAAAAAGTGCCTAGAATACACAAATTCATAATGACAGAAAATAGATAAGTGGTTATGAGAGTCTGTGGAAAAGAAAGAATGGAAAGTCTTAACAATGACTATATAGTTTCTTGGGGGCTGATGAAGATATTCTGAAATTAGAGATGATTGCTGCACACAACCTGATGAAAAGAACAACTAACTATGCACCTCAAAAAGCTGCGTGTTGTGCAATGTGAACTGTTATTAATTTTTTAAAAACCACTGTACTAGTTGATATATTGTGTCAACTTGAGAAGTTTAAAAGTGTAATTAAGGGACTCAGCAGAGAGCCAGGATTCTTAGTTTATAAACATTCTCAGCCCGTTCAAGAGGAGGGCATGAACATTGTGTGAGTTCTATACCCCAGCCCAGAGTAGCTTGTTTACAATATAAGGTGGAGAGAGAGGCTAGCTAGAAGCCACAGCTGCTGCCCTTCCCTTTGCTCTTCACTGTTTTCTGCTGCTATGAACTGCTGTCTCTGCCATGTGCCATCTGCCAGGGAACCAGCCAAGTATGGACTGAAACCTCCACAAACTGTGAGCTAAATAAACCTTTCCTTCCTTAATTTTGTGTGTTGAGTATTTTGTCCCAGCAATGAGTGAAAAGTAACTGAGACAATAACTTACTTTTTTTAAGTCACTGCTGCAAATCTCTTTAATCTCTTTTTATCCTTCCCTTCCTTTTGCCCTCTCTCTTCTACCTTTTCTTCCTCTTTTCCTCCCTTCCTCTTCTATCACTCACTAGGAGAAGCTACCTGACATGTCAAAAGGACACTCAAAAGTCCCTTGGAGATGTGCATGGAGTAACAAATTAAGGCTTTCTGTGAATGGTCAGCAAAAGAACTGAAATCTGCTAACAGCCATGTGAATGAACTGCCTTAGAAATATATCCTTCAATCCTAGACAAGCGTTAGGATGAATGTGTTATGACTAAGATCTTTACTAAAATCTCATGAGGGACCCTGAACTGAACTACCCAGCTAAACAACTCCCAAATTACTCACCCACAGAAACTTCAAGATAATAAATGTTTGTTGTTTAAAATTTAAATGTGGGGGTAATCTCTTATATAGCAATAGATAGCTTATAGTAATAACCATAAGTAACAGTCATTCATTTATTCTTAAAGAATTTGTTAAATACTTACTCTCTTAAGCTTTGTGCTAGTCATTGGAATCCTCTGGTAAGCAAAAGTACCTATAATCCCAGTCATGTGTAGCTTAAAATATAAGACACATGACAGATATTAATCAAATAAGTACACAAATATGTCATTACAAATTTACAGGTAATCAAAGAAAGCTATAGATTTCCATGGGAACATAGAATAGGGAAGCCCTCATCTCAGTAGCTTTCCTAGAAGGTATTATTCAGAGCTTCCTTATTTCCCAGTTTACCTGCCTTCCACCCATGAGCCATAGACAGGACTGGGCAAATTCATTGAACAGAACCAGATCTAGGGCCAGGGAGATGGCTCACTGGAATAAGTGCTTCCCTGGCAAGCGCAAGGGTCTAAGTTCAATTCCCGATTCTGGGAAAAAAAAAGTAGACCCAGATCAAGTCTCCAGCTGCTTCCCATCAAGTAGATAATATATCTGCCTTATCACTCTACTATTGTATCCAAAAGAACACACTCTACATTACCGATGGCTTGTGCCTGTATATCAGAAACTATCACCCAGCTACTAACCAGCACATGGAGGAACTATAGGCAGCTGACAGCATCAGTCACCCTCTGGCACAGCAAAACAGTGATCAGTTTCCAGCTCTGAGCAGGTACTGAAATAATATCTCACATTAAAATTGAAAAGTGGCTGTTTGATGCCATGCAAAGTTACAAATGTGGGAGACACAACTACAGCAGGGCTGCCATAAAGCTGGGTAAGAGTCCACAGGGACTTACACAATCCACAGGGTTTACAAAATCTTGTTCATCTATCTTTGGCTTAACCAATTTCCAGTTTTCATCGGCTATCAGCTCATCTTGAACCTCACAGGCCTGTCAGATCCTACCTGGGGGCTGTTTCCCATCCCTTTGTCCGCAGCAGTACCTGACTTCCCCCCAAAGCTGATACAAATGTGGTTCTGCCCTTCTGAGGAAGTCCCTGCTCAGGGCTACCCAGTGGCCTCCACCGGATCATTTTCATCACTTCACATGTGGTGTGCAGTGGCACAGGATTCCTGTGCCCTATATTCCCCACCAGGGACCCTTCCTTATATCCACTGATTCTTTGCCTTATGTAAAAACCCCCTTGCCAACTTCAATCATGAACAGACTGTCAGGCTGTAATACCACTAGCTCAAGGATTACAGACATTCTTACCTCCACTGATTGCTGGACATGACTGCACCGCTCCCTCCCAACTGCCTCTCAAGCCTGTGTTCTCCCTCTCCGGTCTCGTCCCCTTGTCTCTTCCCCACCCTACCCAACCAGAAAGTGGAGCAGTTCAGATAAGCCATTAGCAAACATAGATATTACTTTCCTAGGCCTGAAGTTACACTGGGTAAAATATTCAAGGGGTCATGGTGAAAAGAAATCCAACTTTGAAAAAGTAACCAGATTAGCTGGGCTGGTGTAAGAGCCTCTAAAAGGAAAAAGGTTCCTTCCTTATATACTTGCCCAAAGACCTTTACCGTCCACCCATCCATAGAGTTACTTCTCTGTCCTTTACAGTGTTTTGGCTAAAGCCAGAAAAAGAAGTATATAGAAATAAAGTTAGTAAAGAAAGTTCACCAGGTTGGCCAAATAGCTCAGTGAGGGCTGGCCAAATAGCTCAGTGGATTAAAACATCTTCAAGCAGGCACAGGGGCTGGGGGGCTCAATCCCCCTGGCCTACCATGCTGGCCCTGCCCTAGGGTGTGCTGAACTGGCAAATGAGACTGGGCTTGGTGGCACACACCTATAATCCCAGCTGTTGTGAAGCTATAAACAGGCGGATCACTACTGAATCCAATCTAGTAGTGAGACCCTGAACACCCTGTAGACCCTTCTCTAAAATAAAATAAATAAAAAATAAAAATAGCTCAGCGGATTAAATTACCTGCTTAGGCAGATGCAGGGATCAGAGGTTCAATCCCCAGGGTGCATGGAAACTGGGCATGATGGCGCATACCTGTAATCCCCGCACATGGGAGGCTGTAAACAGGAGAATCACTACAAGTCTGATCTGTGTAGTAAGACCCTGTGGACTCTTATTAAAATACAAAAAAAAAAAAAAAAAGTTCACCAAAAAACACACATAGATCATTGTTACAACAATAAAACAGAAAAAAGATCTGAAAAGCAGAATGAATCTAAGAATAAATACTCAGTATAAAAACTAGAGAGCATACATTTAAGGCAAAATAGACAAAGAAAATAACATTGGCTAAACAATATACTAGAAATACAAACAAAATCATGTTATAAAACAGAAAAAGTTAAATGTAGTCAAAGAGTGTGACGCCCAACCTCCTTGAATAGAGCAAATGGGTCCTCCAAACTGCATCCTGCATAGCCTCCTCTTAGTTAAGGCCACCGAGGGCATCCCAGAGGCCTGTTCCCTATGAGGACCTCCCCAGGTCAGCAAAGTGCAGCACAGAGAACCCAGGGCCGCAAGAGTCTCCCCATTCATCTCAAGACACCAGGCACTTTTGAATATCTTTTAGTTCAAAATGCAGAAGCTTTGCCACTGGACACAAAATTCCTCCAACTGACTTTTTAATGTAGCACCTACACATGTGCAAAACTATAATTAATGGAATGATTTTGCCATAATCGGACAGTATGCCTGTCAGTATCTATTAACTACATCCATATTTCAGCCTAGTAGGCCAGACTTAGGAAGTCTATGAGATCCTTGTTTACTACCTTCTCTCTGACTCTGGTCTGGGTTGCTCTAGGTTGGACCAGGGCTGCTCTGCTAATTCACAAAGTATTAGGTTCCAGGCCTCTAGTCAAAATACAGGTGCTCACTATTTTCCTATGGCTATAGCAAAGAAACAAAGATCTGATACTATTTGCCAGTTCATTCATGCTGAATTCCTGACAAGTCACTGTCCATCTGCCCCGTGTAGTAGGAACCCACAGCTTATGCTAAGCTGCAGAACAACCTACTCTGATGTCATGGGATGAACTCTTACTTCTTCACTGTGTGTGAGGTAGTATGTTCTCAGGATGGAAAAGAGTAGAAAAGGTGTAAATGGAAGGCTAAAAAATCCACGGAGCCAGGAATCTAAGGGTAACTCTAAGGGTAACTTGGTTTATTTTATCACTTCTTCCCATCCCTAAACTCACTCTCTCTCTCTCTCTCTCTCTCTCTCTCTCTCTCTCTCTCCCCACACACACTCCCTTCCTCCCTCCCTTTTCTCTGTCTCCACCCCTGGTTACAATAAATATATGTTGCTCTTACAATTTAAAAAAAATAATAAAATTAACTTTAATTTGAAGAAGAAAGGAAAATTGTCCCACTAGAAGACTGCAAAGAAGAAATTGGTTATGAAGAATGACTAAGGGTGTGAATTTGCATTTCCACACCAGCAGACTATTCCAGTAAATAAATTGCCCACACAGATCAAAGCCATAGACATGAAACACATCTCTTTTCTTCCAGACTAGACCAGGTCCTGCAGGATAGTGATATGTCACATATCACTCTAAGGGCAAATTTGGCCTGACCTGACCAGATAAAAAGGAGGAGATAATTACCTTAGCAGGCAGAGGTCTGTACAGACTCCTCTGACTTTGAGGCTTTAGAAGAGAATATTGAGAAGGCAGTTCTAAAGAGATCGGTCACCATGAACTCTCTGCACAGGGTCAGGGGAGAGGTGTGTGAGAGAGAAACAGCAGTATGCATGATTAGTATAAATATGATTAATAAATATATTGAAAAAATTCCATGAGCATTAATCTTACTCTCATCTATCTTTTAAAATATCTCATTAAGATATCCCGTATGTTTTTAAAATCATATTTGCCTTTTTAAAAAATATCTCATGGAAGTAAGGGTATAATTTGTTCAAGATCATGAAAACTCTAACAAAAAAATTGGCCCTACTTTTTCATATCACAATTGCCACTTCTCTCTCTCTCTCTCTCTCTCTCTCTCTCTCTCTCTCTCTCCCTTTTTATTTAGGGAAGGGTCTACAGGATGTTCAGAATCTCTCTACTAAATCAGACTCGTAGTGATTCTCTTGTTTACAGCCTCCCAAATGCTGGGATTACAGGGGCACAGCACCATGCCCAGTTTCAGTTGCCATCTCAGCAGGCCCCGGGAGTGAGGCTGGCATGGCAGGCCTGGAGATCAAACCCCTGGGCCCTGCACCTGCTTGCAGGTGCTTTAATCCACTGAGCTATTTGGCCGGCCCAAAATTTGAGACGAGTTTTTTGTTTGTTTTGTTTTTTGTTTTTTGTTTTTCTGGGTACTTCAGGCTGCCTTAAGGATGGGTCTGGTGCAGCTTCTGGAGCTGGGAATCGAACCGCAGTCCTATGTGCCTGACTGCAGCACTTTAAACAACTGAGCTATCCCACAAGGCCCACCACTTCTTTTTAAATAGTCTGCAAACATCTAGAGTTTCAAAGTTCCATCCAGATACTCAGGCCAAAAAAATCTAATTTCTGATGAAAGGGGTGGTTCTGTGGGTCCTGGTATCTTCTGGGACAAAGAGAAGCAATAAAACTGAGGGAGCTGTGAATGCCAGAAGCCCACAGCACTGCCCAGACAAGACCAGTGAGAAGAGGTGGGGCACAATTTCTGACCCAGTGGGCATAGGCTTTACCTAGCAGCCCCTGGCATAAACATCACAAGATTTGCTTTTAGGATCGCTTGGCTTCCCCTGGAGGCAACCTTGCTGCTGGACTCAGAACCTGGTCTTCATTGGACCTCAAGAGCTAAAGTCACCTCTTGTCCTGGCTCTCACCTTCTTCATGTAACATTTCCACCATAGCTGCTGCCTGAGTCCTTGCAAATGGTCACCCCACTACACTTGACCTTCATCTGTACAACCTCCCACTGCACTTGACCTTCACCTGTACAACCATCACTTGTGTGGTACATCAAAACTCTTTCCCACCTCAACTCTTCTCCCAACTTAGATCCCCTGCTGATTTGCCCTACTGTTCTGCTTTTTAAAAGACATTCATACTTAGATGAGGGAAATCTAACAAATGTAATTGAGGACAAACACATAAATCAAATATGATAAGCAGAAATCAAATAAGTTTATCCTTGTTCATGCCAGCTCTTTCACAGTTTCCTCCCAACCAAGTGACTTTACATTTTCTTTCTGTATTTGAAAATCCTAGTAAGCTCCAGTATCCTGGGTTGTCTCCCAGTTGCTTTTTGAATTCTACTTGGGTTTTCCCAAAAATAGAGTTCCTGAGGCAGAGATGACATCATATTCTTTGGGTATGCACACACAGCACCTAACAGATGGCTTTGAAGTACTTGCTTGGTAAACAGTGTTTAGTTGGTTGTTTGATTAACTTAGAATTAAATTATTCTCTAGTTGTTAAGCATGTCCACAAGGAACTTAAGCACAGCATTTAAATAGCATTGAGAAGATGCCCAGAAGAAAGTTATTATTTCAATGAACTACTTATCAAGTTGATGAGCCTTTTATCAAATGTACTATTTATCAAATTGATGAGCTCATTTGATGAGCTGAATTATCTCACAGAATACTCCACAGTATGGGCCATTATACAGATATAATATATTAGTATCTTTTCTTTTTCTTTCTTTCTTTTCCTTTCTTTTTTTTGAGACAGGTCACCATACAGCCCAGGCTGGCCCTGAACTCACTTTGTAGCCAGGCTGACCTCAAGCTCCCAGTTATTCTCCTGCCTTAGCCTCCCAAGCGCTGGGATTACAGGCATGCACCATCACACCCAGCCCTACATAGTATCTTACTACATATAAATAAGTAAATCACTAAAGTATGTTACTTACATAAAAATACTTCTCACAATTATTCTTATTTTTAAGGCATTTAATTGAAGGATAGTATAAACTAGTAAAGCACATGAATTATATGTGTATATATTTTATTGAGTATGTCAATGAATTTTCACAGATCAAATACACTTATGTAAGCAGTTCACGCTGTAAAAAATCCCACAGAGCCTGTCTCACAGCCCTTCCTTCTTCCATAACCACTGCCCTGATTCCATTGACTTTATATAAATAGAATAATACACTGTGTTCTTTTGGAATCATATTATATTTTACATTCTTTGTGGCTCCTGAGTCCTTCTGTACCTCCCTCCTAACCCACTTCTCCCCAAGGAGGTATATTTCACTTGTTTTTTATCTCCCAGGTGCCTAGACCTAGCCATTGGCCTCAGGCAGCTGCTCATTTTCATTAAATACCTAACAAGTGAAATTATACATATCTAGCCAATGACTAGGCCAACTTTAATATCTAGACCGTGTTACTCTAAACCAATGACTCTACCTTTTGTAAAAATTTGTGTACAAATAGTCCATTTGTTTCATACAAGAGACATTGGAGAACCTATTGTGTTCTGATAATCATACTATCCTGAAATAGTTGAAGGCTACAGGGCTCATGGAAAGTTGGCCGGGACAATACTCTCATCCAGGGCCAGCCAGATAGCTCAGTGAACTAAATACCTGCTTAGGCAGAGTACAATGGCCAGGGTTCGATTCCTGGCCTACCATGCCAGCCCTGCCCCCGGGGCACACTGAGACAGCAACTGAGATTGGGCGTGGTGGTGTGCGCCTATAATCCCAGCACTTGGGAGGCTGAAAACAGGAGAATCACTACAAGTCCAATCTATGTAGTGAGACCCTATAGGCCCTATAGACCGGTACTAAATACATTTTTAAAAATTCTAATGCATTTGTTTTAGTCTATATATAATTTGCAAGTATGAGACTGGCTAGTAGGTATCTGTTTTTGAAGGATGGTATGTTTGTCAACTTCCATTACTGTGACAGATCTGTGACAGATAATCAACTTAAAAGAGGAAAGGTTTATTTGGGGTCATAATTTTTTAAAGTTTTCAGTCCATGGTCACTTGGCCCTGTTGCCTTGGACCTGTGGTAGCACAGGACATCATGGCAGGAACATGTGGCAGAGGTGGCCTGTTCCTGTCATGGTGGCTGGGAAGCGAAGAAATGAACAGCAAGATGCTGGGGTCTGAGCACCCACAGTACCTAACTTTCTTCTTCTAGACCCCCACCTCCTAGAGATTCTACAACCTCCCCACAGTGCCGCAGGCTGGGGACCCAGGCTTCAACACATGAGCCGTAGGAGGACATTCAAATCCAAACTGTGGCAGATGAACATCTGCTGATCACCGAGTCTGCTTTAAAGAGTAAAGACTCCCCTCAGGCAGCCTATTATATAAAGGGTCTAAGACAGTCTGAGACTACAGAAACCACCCTTATCTGTGCTATGGTGCCCATCAGTGCCTGCTGGAGGGGTAGTGCTGGACAAATGTTACCTGTAACCATACCAACTGTAGCAATGCATCCCCAACTGGTTCCTTGCCATTAGTATGCATTCACTCAATGTGCCCCACAACTGAAATGAAATAACAGCAGCCCTTACCTTCTCTCTTGGCCAGGGTCTCACCACTTTCATAAAGGCAGCATTATCGCATGCCTTAAAACATGCTTACCCATGTCTTAAGAATAAGGTAAGGAAATGAACATGCTTCCAAATCTAGAATGAGAAACTTAGTGAACAACAGGCTCAGAGGAGGAATCTATGGATAGATATGGAAAGTGGCTGAGTGGTTTTAAGCATGGACAAAGCAGAATTGTATTTTAGAAAAGTCTGGGGGGGGGGCCTGGGGAGATGGCTCAGTAGAATAAGCACTTCTCTGGCAAGCACAAGAGCCTGAGTTCAATCCCTGGTTCTGAAAAAAAAAAAAAGAAAAAAGAAAAGAAAAGAAATGAAATGAAATGAAAAGTCTGGGAACTGGTGAGGTAGCTCAGCGGACTACAACACCTGTTTAGGCAAGCACAGAGAACAGGGTTCGATCCCTGGAACCATATACCTTGCCAACCCCACCCCCAGGGCAGGCTTTGCCAGCCAGAGTCTGGGCATAGTGCTGCATGCCTTTAATTCCAGTGCTGGGGAGGCTGAAAGCAGAATTACCACAAGTCCAAGCTGTGTAGTGAGACTCCATAGCCACCAAATACATTATAATAAAAAATACAAAGAAAAGTCCGTCTGTCACATGATCAGGGAGCAAAGTAAAACATGAGAAAGTCAGCACTTCACAGAATCAACAACAGGGATCTTGCCCTAGTAAAAAGCTTTTGTACATCAAAAGTAATCATTAAGGGGAGCAATAAAAAAATTAATAATTAATACCATGAAAAGACAACCCACAGGGCTGGCCACATAGTTCAGAGGACTAAAGTACCTGCAAGCAGGTGCAGGGGGCTGGAGTTCGATCCTGGGCCTGCCCTGTCTGCCCTGCCCCCAGGTGACCGGCGCTGGGAAAAGACGAGACGGAGCTTCCTTCTTAGTTCTCGATCTCTTTATTTTCACGTGTCCTCCTCCCTCTTCTCCTTCTTCCTTCCTCCCTCCTCCTTCCTCTAACCCCTCCTTATATCCCCTTCCCGGACCTATCAGTGGGCGCCAAGTACATCGCCTGATGTGGGCAATAGGCCAATAGTCAGCTGCCTCGTAGGGCTATGTGAACCAATCAAATCTTGCCAGCAGGGACCAAAAGCTATACAGGAAACAAGACTCGTAGCAGAAGCTCCAGCGGGAGGGGCAAGGCTGAGGAGCAGGGCGCCCGCGCCCGACACCCAGGCTGAGATAGCAATTGAGATTGGGCATGGTGGTGCACTCATCTATAATCCCAGCTCTTGGGAGCCTGTAAACAGGTGGATCACTACAAGTCTGATCTAGTAGTGAGACCCTGATCATGCTGTAGGCCCTTCCCTAAAATACAAAAAAATAGAAAAGACACACCACAGAGTGGGAAAAAATTTTAGTTAACTGTCCCTGAGACAAAGGACTTCTATCTAGAACATATAATGAACTGAAAAAACTTAGACCCCCAAATTCAAAAACCCTATTCAAAATGAGCATCTGAGATGAATATGCACTTCTCAGATGAAGAAATACAAATGGCAAATAAGTACATGAAAAAATGTTCAACATCATTAGTCATTCAAGAGACGCAAATCAAAACACTGAGATTGCATCTCATCCCAGTAAGAATTGCAATCATCAAGAAATCAACTCATAACAAATGCTGGAGAGGCTGTGAGGAAAAAGAAAGCCTTCTCCACTTTTGGTGGGAGTATAGACTTGTACAACTACTGTGGAAATCACTGTTGAGATTCTCAAAAAAACCCCTAAAATTAGAGGTCACATTCAACCCAGCTATTCCCCTCCTGGGCATTTTCCCAGAAGAATTAAAAACATCATACCACAACAACATATATGCACATATGTTTATAACAGCAAAATTTGTCACTGTTAAAACTTGGAATCAATCCAAATATCTATCAACTGAGGAATGGATAACTAAGATGTGATAGTTCTATACAATGGGATATTATTCAGCTATCAAAAAACACAAACTCGGGGCTGGGGAGATAGCTCAGTAGAATAAATTCTTGCCTGGAAAGCACAGGGTCCTGAGTTCAATCCCCAGTACTGAAAAAAAAAAAAAAAAAAAAAAAAGATAAACTCAAGGCTTTTATAGATAAATGAATGCAACTAGAGACCATACTCATAAGAGAAATAAATCAGACCTGCATGTGTAAACACTGTATTGCTTCACTAGCATAAGAACCTGAAAGAGTAAATAAAATCTGAAAGGTACAATGCATACTGTGAAAGGGAAAGAATTTATTCAAAGGGAAGGAACAACTGGGATGAGGGAAAGGACAAAATAAAGGAAGAAGGAAGGGGAAAAGAAATATTTATGTACATATACAAGATAGCTTGGGTAATTGTATTGCTAAAAGGAGCAGTTAATACTTAATTAATTTGCAGTTCTTAAATGACCAATGATGTTGAACATTTCTTTTCATATACTTATTTGCAATTTCTACCTCTTCACCTGAGAAATAGTCATTAATTTCAGATAACATTTTTGGATTAGGTCTTTATATTTGGGGTGGCTGACTTTTTTTTTTTTTTTTTTTTTTGCATAACTAGGGATTGAACTCAGGCCCTTGTGCTTGCCAGAGAAGGCAAAAATTTTCCCACATTGTGTTGTCTCTTCACTCTGTTAGTGGTTTCTCTTGCTGCACAAAAGCTTTTTAAAAAGATGACATCCCAGTTGTT
>NW_004524634.1:6275365-6289893 GCF_000260255.1 Octodon degus | reverse complement strand
CATTTTTGGATTAGGTCTTTATATTTGGGGTGGCTGATTTTTTTTTTTTTTTTTTTTAGTTCTTTATATATTCTGGACATTAGTCCTTTCTCTGAGGAGCAGCTGGCAAAAATTTTCCCACATTGTGTTGTCTCTTCACTCTGTTAGTGGTTTCTCTTGCTGCACAAAAGCTTTTTAAAAAGATGACATCCCAGTTGTTGATTGTGATAGTTTCTGTGCAATCAGGGTTCTGTTCATGAAATTTTTGCCTTCACCAATGTTTTCAAGAGTTCCATTTATTCTATCTTCCAGCACATATAGTGTTTCTATTTTAATATTTAGATCTTTGATCCATTTCAATTTTAGTTTAGTGCACAGTAAAAGATATGGGTCTAGTTTTAATGTCCAGCATGTGGATATTTTTCTTGCACCATTGATTAAAGAGGCTAGCTTTCTTCTAGTGATGGTGTTTGGCACTTTTGGCAAAGATAAAGTAACTAAGTATGTCTGGAGTTGTTTCCACATTTTTGAATCTATTCGATTGATCCTCAGGTCTGGTTCTTTTTTTCCCCAAACCATGCTGTTTTATTACAATAGTTTTGTAGTATAATTTCAAATCAGGGATTGCAATGCCCCCTACCTTGCCTTTTTTGCCTAGAATTGCTTTTGTTATTCTAGGTCTCTTCTGGTTCAGAATGAATTTTAGGATTTTTTTCTGTAATTCTATGAAATATGCTGTTGTACTTTTGATTGGTATTGCATTAAATTTGTACAACAGTTTTGGAAGTATGACCATTTTCACTATGTTGGCTCTTCCTACACAAGAACAAGGAATATCTTTCCATTTTTTTATATACTCTTTGACTTCCTTTATCAGAGTATTGTAGTTTTCAACAGAAAGCTCTTTTACTTCCTTCTTTAGATTTATTCTTAGTTATTTTTTTTTATAGTTTTATGAAAGGCATTGTTTCCTGTGGTGTATTGACAACTGGTGGTCCACTCGTTCTACCAACATGAATGGAACTAGTGTGGCACTGGGTAAGGGAGGCCCAGCTGAGAATTGTTGCTGACAGCATAAGATGCAAAACAGGAGAAGAAGAAGTAAAGCTATTGGGAAGCTGCTGGGAAGTTGTGGAAAGGCTCTTAGTAAAGCTGTTGAAAGCTGTTGGAGGCTGGAGGATCTTGTCATGCTGGCTTTCCTGATGAACTCAGCTGTTGTCATCAGAGGACGAGCTTGAGACTTTGTCATGAATTGAGAATGGCTCTAGTTCACTTTGGGGGAGTTTTGGTCCTCACTTTGAGCATTGCTTCCTGGCTCCATTTCAGATCCCTCAACCTGCTAGCACAGATCATTCATCATGCTATCACAGACTTTCTAGCTTCCACCATAAAACCTTTGGGCCTTCCCATAACAGATCTGTGAGACAGGCCTGAATAAATCTTGGGCTCTTTGTTTCCAGTTGGACTCATGGTGAGCATTGTTATGGGCTCTAGATCTTCAGCTGAATTTACGTAAGCCATTATTGTGGGATCCAGGCTTTCAGCTGGATTCTTTGGTCTTTAGTATGTGGCCAGATTTCCTGCACTCTTTTTATATATGACTGACTTTTATAAAATAATCTTATACTTAAGTGTTCTGTATTGTATTGTCCCCCCTTGCAAAACCCAGACTATGACATTTCCCTAATTTCTCTGTGAGTTTATTATTTGTACAAGAAGGTTATTGATTTTTGAGTGTTGGCTTTATATCCAGCTATGCTACTGGATTTTATTATGAAATCTAAAAGTCTTTTGGTAGGGTTTTGGGGATCTTCTATGTAAAGTACCAGTTCATTTGCAAATAATGATAATTTAACTTATTTCTTTCCTATCCTTATTCCTTTTATTTCTTTCTCTTGTCTAATTGCTCTTGATAAAGTTTCCAGAACTGTATTGAATGAGTAATAACACTGGACATCTTTGTCTTGTTCCTGATTTTAGAGTGAACATTTTCAGATTTTGTTTATTCAGTATGATGTTGGCTGTTAGTTTGTCATAGATGGCTTTTATCAGATTGAGATAAAGACCATCTATTTCAATTTTCTGTAGGGTTTTTAATCATTAGTGGGTGCTGGAGTTTGTCAAAAGCTTTTTCTTCACCTATTGAGATGATCATACTGGTTTTGTCCTTGGCTCTGTTAATATGGTATATTACATTTATAGATTGGTGTATGTTGAACCACACTTGCATTCCTAGGATGAATCCTGCTTAGTCATGGTATATAATCTTCTTGATGATTTGTTACACTCTGTTTGATAAAAACCTTTCTACCCACCATGCAGAGGTAACTATTCTAAATATTCCAAATGTATAGAGTACTGATTGTTAAATTTTAAAGATTCAGTTGAGAGATTTAAGAGTGCCAGTAAGGTTCAAGATAGGATGACATTAGAAATTCTATGGTGGATCTGATAGAAGTCCTCAATCTACATATACAATGAAAAGTAATGGAAAAGTGTTACCCTAGGGAGCCACTGACTGGTGTTTAGCCCAGGTCTACAAATCATTCTCTAGAGAGTCTTAGAAAAAAGTCATTAATTCGGAAAATAGAAATGGATAAAGTTTTACCTCTTTCCCTAAGGCCAAAGACCTAACCATCCAGGTAGATATGAAATCCCTACCAACAACGCATGCTTCACTGATAAGCTTTCCACCTGCATCCATAAGGTTTGATCCTTATATCTTCCTGCTTCTCAATGATGATATGTATCAGAGCCTAGCAAACTATGGTGTACCTCTTTTTTTTTTCTTTTTGTACATAAAGTTTTATTGGAATATCACCACATCTGTTCATTTATGTATTTTCTATTGCTACTTTTGTGCTACAAAGGCAAAGTTAACTAATCATGCATTATGCTTTGTGTCTAGGTGTCTCTTCTGTCCCAAACCAGCGGATCAGTCAACGAAGGTCACCTGGGGGAGGAGCGGGGAATTGAAGAGGGGAAAAAGGACAGAAGACGCGAGAAATGGAGGGAAGACAAAGATTCTGATCAAGCCTCGTTTATTTAGGGGAGGTTCTGGATATATATAGGGGGTGATGGAATGAGGAAGGCTTGGCTCTTGGGGGTCAGCAGGTATCTAGGCAATGGGGAGCGTGCAAGCCCTAGGGCATAGCACGTGATTCACAGGGAATGGGCAAGGTGAGAAGGGCCATAAACTTGACTCAGCAGGGGAATAGAATGGATACCGGTTAATGGCCTCCAACAGATCCCCCTTTACTTTTATATATGTATGTAAAATATGGCTTTTGTAGATGGCTGATTCCCTTGAGGGGGGAGTGCCTGTCTTAGGTCGAGGCGTCCTCTACATGGACCCAACTCAAACCTTACCCGTCATAGGAGACCAGGACAGCAGAAGATCCCATTCCTGTCTTAGGTGGTGAGTGGTGTCTCGTGTATGCCCCTCATTACCCGTCTCTGGCTAGCCTGACCATCTCACCAAGGGTGGGAGAACTAAGAGGTCTCCAGACCTTTATCATCATAAGCTGTTTGTATTCCAGCGCAGTTTTCCCTTTGAGCCATCTCAAGCCTGTGATAATGAACCTGAATAGGTTGCATTTTAATGGCATCCAATTGTTGTTTAACGAAAGGCATCAGCCTATTGAAAAGATAGGGTCCTATTGATAAAAGTATTAATAATAGATCATCAAAAAAGGGAAAAAAAGGAACAGCTGTTCATTGAAAGACACACAAACACAATGACACATAAACCCCTTAAAAAAAATCGAGTGCACTCAAATATTTGGTCAAATTAAATTATAGTAACTATATTACAAGCTTTAGAAATTTTATAAGTAGACTAGTCAGATTTTGTTATTTGTCAATTATTATAGATCTCTTATTAGAAAAACTTGGAAGGAAATCTTTCATCTATAATTAATATGCATATTTTGTATTTTTATGCTTTTTGTCACCTATTCCACACCTTGGAATTCCATTTAGTCAGTTTCTTGAATAGGCTCCACGGTGATGTAGCCTAGTCGCTGTTAACTTCTTCTTTAGATCTGGCTCCATGGTACAGCTGACAGTACACTCTGGTACCCAAATAGGTCAGTTAGCATTCTCTGGAAAAACACAAGCATACCCTTTGCCCCAGGTTAGTTGTGAACTGAGTCCCTTTTCATTGTCCAGTATGGAGAGTTCTCCAAAGGACCTTTTTTAGCCTTTTTTCTCTTACCTAGTTTGTCTTTCTGTTGCTGTAAAAGTATAAAAATTTAATAGTATATATTGACAAGTGAAGATGTCAGGATTGACTCTCTTTTGCTTTAACAGAATTTTGATCCTACAGTGGCCTTTGGAGGCCATGATTAGGCCTTTTATTATTTAAATGAATGTCAAATCAAGTGACTGTTTAAATCCCATGGCCTTTTACACATTATTTTAAGCCTTTATATTTGTTTGTAAAATATCAAAGCCCTATTTTAATGCCATGTTTAATTTAGGACAGTAAAACAAGCAATCAAACTTATTAGGAATTAAAAGGGGGGAACTACCCGCTCGGGCCCCCCTCCTGTCCCTCTCTCTCAGGACAGAAGCTTTCTTTCTCTCAATAAACATATTCTGGGCTGGTGAGATGGCTCAGTCGTCTAAAGCACCTACTTAGGGGCTGGTGAGATGGCTCAGTGGTCTAAAGCACCTACTTAGAACAAGCTAAGCTAAACAAAGCACAGGGACCTCGGTTTAATCCCCCAGCACCACATGCCAGCCAGCCCCGCCCCCTGGTGGGCTGAGCTGGCCACACACACACACACACACACACACACACATACACACACATAAATAAAATTAAAAGAATTTTAAGTAGTCTTTTAAAATATGTGGGGCAGTGACCTTTTACCTTGGTAGCTGCTCTACCTGGAAGCCACCCACATTTGCATTTGAAAAGCCATTAAAATGTTTTTCCTTTAATTTTTATTTTCTAAACCATTATTTCCTTTTAACAGTTTAAAAATTTTTAGCAAAAATAAATGATTAATTGTGCAATATAAGAATCTGTGTGGTTTAAGCAATGGTTTGGTTTGATAGAATTATAACTTTGATTTCCCTGTATAAACAACATCGATTATACTAAACAAAACTTGCAGACCATTTAGCACTGGGGCTCTGTCTTTGGTTGATTTTACTCCATAGGTGTGCTGCCCAGCTGCTAGGAGCAGCTTAATGGTCTTAGTACCTACAAAGGATTTTCTTGAGCCCACATTACCTTCTGAAGTACTATCTTGAGCCTTAAGAACTTGCGAAGCCAGCCACACACACAGCCAATGCTAGTGCCACGGCCTTTGATGGTCATGACCCACCTACTTAGCACCAGGAACACAGGCCTCTGCAGCTGAACCTATCTTGCAGATGTCAATCTGGGTCAGCCTAGGATGAGAGTGGATGGGAGCTTGAGGCCCGTTTGTCCCTTCCCCCAGGTGTGTGCCTCCACACCTGGAACCAACCATTTGCAATTTAAAAGAACCGCTTTTTTACAAAACTTTTGTTGTTTACTGCTGACAATAGGGCCAGGCAATGTAGTAAGTGTTTTAATATACATAATAAAGAGAAGCTGACTTCTATTTTTAATAAGCAGTTAAGTTTTAATTTGAAGAGTTTTAGTAGTAGATATCATAAGTCTGAAAATTCAAGTTTTAATTTTGTAATCTAAACTGGGAAGGGGTACGGGATCATTACCAGAGATGACATCCATATCAGGCAATACAATTGCCATGACACACAGTCCTGTCCAGTTGGTAGGTAAATATGTGAAGGCTAACCTTCCTCTGCATACAAACACATGTCCCTTTTTTGGGCAAATAGGGCTACTGTAGTTAAGTATTTGATCGCAGCTGGTGAAGGTAACAAATTCTACGTCAATACTGAAGCTATCACTGTGGAAGTTTCCTTGTATATAAGAATTCCAGAGGCGATAATCCCCCCCAGAGAGGGTGGCTCTGGCTAATGCCTGCCAGTCCTCAGGAGTAAGCTAATTGTCAGCCACAGTTTAAAATGGCTGCGGTGTATGGAGCCATGGCTCCGTATTGGGCAACCACTGCTGCCATTCTGGAACAGGGACTCTGCGGTTTTCCCCTCAAGGCAAAGTCCCTGACCTTAGCAGTTCTGAGGCTGTAAAGGGTGGAGACCTGCCTCCTCCTGTGATGCCCTCAGGCCGTCCCTTCCATTCTCAGGCTTCATCCCAGCAATGGAGATCCTCTAAACCCCATCTTTGCAGTCTACAGCTTTCTTGGTGCTTTCTTTCTGGCCAAGCTCACAACATTTTAAATCCTCCGGCTGGGCTCCTCACTCTTTATTCTCAACATAAATCTGGCTTCCTGGTTTTGATTTCAAGATTCTGTTCCCTTACAGGAAGGCACACACCCTTAGGGGGTTCTTTGTCCTTTAAGATGAGTTTTACCATTTTTTTTTATCACATTAACAACAACAGGGTCACAGTGTCTCTGGGATAAAATTTTATCAATTAAATTCCAGTAGGAAAAAGCTGTAACTGGTGTTATAGGTAGCCAAATTAGATAGAAATATTAATAGGCAGTCAGACAGGGCAAGGCCTTTGAAGGAGACAGCACAAAGGACAAGTTCTCTTGTAACTGTGGGAGGAAGGGATGCTCCTGTCCTCATATTGCCCTGGGCTTAATCAACTTTACCTGAGCAATGCTGCTTGCAATCCCATTGGTTGACCATAGTTTTGTCCCACCCCACATTGACCTAAGCAAGACCTCTTCCTCTCGCGTGTCCAGCGTGGCCTCTCCTCCCACCCCAAAGCCATTGCCTTGGGCGGCCAGGGATGGCACCTCTTCCTCTCTACCTTAACCCTGTATGGTTTTGCTCTATAAAAATAAACTGAAAGAGACGTCTTCCTGGGCAACCCGCTCAGGTCCCCCTTCTGTCCTCTCTGAGACAGAAGCTTTCCTTCCCAATAAAATATTCTACTCTCAAACTCTGTTTGTTCTTAAAATCCACTCCTCGGTTCTAGAGAACACGAACTCCTATTTAGATAGATCAGGTTGGGAGTTTTACTTCCCTGTATCACTGGGGCCTTATTAGGTCCAAAAGTCTCATAATAATCCTTAATTTTAACCTTTACTCCTCACGCCTTTAATGCTTTACTCAAACTTTCTATATATCTCATTCACTTAATTCCTGTCCATTGTCGAAGGGAAAGGGGAAAGGGGTGCTGTCCGCTTACTGAGGTTCAGACGTCACAGCAGGCAACTACATCGCAGACCTCTTTTATTCTCTCTTTTCCCTCTTTTACTCTCTTGCCGGTTCTCTCTTTTACTGGCTTTCTCTTGCACACGCTCTTTCAGACGGTTCTGTCACTGTATCCTCCGTACCAGATGCCCTACTCGCTGGGTGCCACTTGTCCCGAACTAGCAGGTCAGTCAAGAAAGGTCACCTGGGGGAGGAGTGGGGAATTGAAGAGGGGACAAAGGACAGGAGACGCAAGAAATGGAGGCAAGACAAAGATTCTGATCAAGCCTCATTTATTTAGGGGAGGTTCTGGGTATATATAAGGGGTGATGGAATGAGGAAATCTCGGCTCTTGGAGTCAGAAGGTATCTAGGCAACGGGGAGGGTGCAACCCCTAGGGCACAGCACGTGATTCACAGGGAATGGGCAAGGTGAGAAGGGCCATAAACTTGACTCAGCAGGGGAATAGAATGGATACCGGTTAATGGCCTCCAACACTCTTCAAAGTCTCATGCAGTCATGGGGTGGCTTCTGAAGTTTGTGACTGATTATTGTGGATGTGGGTGTTACATCCACCCTGAGGCAGGTAATCTGCATTACAATGTAAGAAGGGGAACAAGGCTAGCTAGAAGCTGTAGCTGCTGTCCCTTCCTTTGCTCTTTGCTCATTGTCACACCATGAACAGTTGCTGTCTTCCACGTGCAACTCTGCCTTGGAGCCAGCTGAATGTGGACTGAAACCTGCACTAACGGTGAACTAAATAAACCTTTCCTTCCTTAATTCTGGTTGTTGGTATTTTATCCCAGTGACAAGGAAAAGTAGCTGAGACATCATGATAGAGATCATATTTATTACATAACCTAAAAAGATTTATTAATTGTCCCTCTCTGGAAAAGCTTGCCAGCTCCTGATATAAATGATGAAGCAGCCATAGGGAAAGCTATTTCAAGCTACTAAATTTTCCAGTTTCTCAAGAAAGTCTGGTCATTTGGATGGTTCAATGAAAAAATTTCCTTTTATATGGCCCTGTGGGGCCCATGAACAGCTTCTTAGATATCCTTGCAAGAAACTACAAGCTCCTAGAAAGCAGGGGCTCCATCCTTTCTCTGCTTTCCCAAAGCCTCACACAGTGCTTTGTATGTAATAGGAAATCAGTTCTTCATAGAATACATGTGGTTGGGACTAGATTTCCTCTGATTTCTCTTTTTTTTTTTTTTTTTTGAATCAGGATTGAACTCAGGCCCTTGAGCTTGCCAAGCAAGCACTTATTCTTTTGCACCATCTCCCCAATCCCTGATTTCTCTTTTCAAATTATTGGTGGTTTCCATGTTACCTGAAAGCTTTTAAAATATAATTTAGCTTCCATATCTAGGTAACTTAGCAAAACATGAATGGTCCTACACACTTAAGAAAAAGAGTACAATTTTCTGGGGAGCAGGTTCCTTTCCAGAGCCTTTAAAATGTTAGTTAAAACTCTCCTTTTCAATAAAATGTTCTCAGATTCGCCGTAGGGGTCTTCACTCAATCCTACCTCAACACCTCCCGGGACCTCTGTAAGTTCCAGCAACAAGGTAACACAGATGTTAGTTCTGGCCAAGTCAGATGGAGAGGTACAGGAGAGAGAAAAATGATCTTGCCCCTGCGGGCTCTATAAGCTGCCCAAGGTAGCAGCAGCCTACAGTGAACAACTGGAGAGAAAGCCAAAGCAGCAAGCCTTACCACACAACCCGTTAGTTGTATAGAGATACTAAGAAGGCAAGGTCATGGCTGACGTGCCTACCAGTAAAAGAGAACTAATCTCAGGACAATGGATATGATTTGCCTAGAAGGATTCTCAGAGTTCTCATTTCCAAATGGGACAAAGAGCCTTTCATAACCACCAAATAGTAAACTAACCTTCTTCTGACTGATAAACACCCAGATGATCAAGCAAGTTTTTGTTTTTGTTTTTTTGTGACTATATAACTTAAGAGTGACTTTAGTAGGATTTACCACTGTGGAAGGAAAAGCCCTGTGCCTCATCATTGTCTTAATTTCCATTTATATTATTCTCATGGAATCTTGTGCCTCAGGAATAATTAATAAGAATTTAAAAATCAATGTGGTAGTTAGGTTGAAGATTATCTGCAAAGAGAGAAAATAAGCAAATTGCACTGTGCAAAGATGGGCCATAGAGTCTTTGTTAAACATCCTCAAATATCTCTCTTGAATAAAGTAAGATAAACCTGGGTGTGGTTGAGCATGCCTGTAATCCCAGCACTCAGTAGGCTGGGGCAGGAGAATTGCTGCAAGCTTGAGACCAGCTTGGGCTTTTTTTCCTCACTGGTCACGCACCTGCAAGCAAGGTAAACGTTCCCAAAACCCGGCGAACTTTCTGTAAGAAGTGTGGCAAGCATCAACCCCACAAAGTGACACAGTACAAGGCAAGGATTCCCTACACACTCAGGGAAAGCAACATTATGACAGGAAACAGAGTGGCTGTAGTGGACAGATTAAGCCGATTCTCCAAAAGAAGGTCAAAACTACAAAGAAGATTGTCCTGAGGCTTGAGTGTGGAGCCCAACTGCAGATCTTAGAGAATGCTGGCTATTAAGAGATGCAAGCATTTGGAACTGGGAGGAGATAAGAAAAGAAAGGGCCACGTGATCCAGTCTTAACTTTTCATGTTTTTTATTGTGAAGACAATAAAATCTTGCTATGTTCACTTCACAAGAGAGAGAGAGAGAGAGAGAGAGAGAGAGAGAGAGAGAGAGAAACCAGCTTGGGCTACAAAATGAGACCTTGTCTCAAAAAGACCAAAAAAAAAAAAAAAAAAATAGAATGACAGAAAGTCACCCATCTCTCTGACTATGGGAGAATTTGGTGAGTAAGTGTGCTTTCAACAAATAACACTTGGGGGCCTGCCCATTAGCTCAGTTGTTTAACTGCCTGCTAAACAAAGTAGTCAGGCTCAAGGTGCTCTGGTTCGAACCCAGCTTCTCATAGGATCCCAGAAATGACCTCAAGGAATCTTCAGGCCACCAAAAAAAAAAAAAAAAAAAGAACAAATAATGCTTAACTTCTGAGAATTAAGCTGCACAACTACACAATACAAATTGGACCAGAGATAAAGGCATCTTAAAGCAAAAGAAGAGGTTGGTCTGAAATCTTAGCAAATAAAGCCATTAGAAGACCCACTCAGACAGTGCTAATTAGAATGAAAGTATAGGACAAAGAGCAGAGGGACAGGGAACATCCACCTCGCCCTTTGAAGAGCTGAATTCTGCAGATGACACCTCAACCAAAGCTATGAATACTCTTTTGTCTTTGGAAAGACTTCTTATGATAAAAATGCCAGTGTCAGGCTCTCCAAACTCAGTGCCATTAAGCATTTGCCTCATACAAGCTCTCTTCAGTCAGATGCTAGGTAAGCAGCTTTCTGATATTTCCCTTCCTAGGAAGTCTGTCTTCAGTGAAAGATGATACAAGCAGAGACACGAATTCTAGACACAGAGGCGGTTCCAGTCCTCCTATGAATCAATAAATTGGCATTCTAGCTTCATGCATCAGCTCTGTAAGCTCAATTAATTAGATTTAAAGCTAAGAGATGGAGCTGTACTCACAGTGCTGAAAGACCCAGCTTCTACATCTGTGAGGCAAATACTGGACATTGGTCAGAGATAGTACCACCCTGTGAGGTCTTTCGGACACAGCCAAGTACTCCTCCTTAATACTCCATGTTGCCTTTGGCAGTGAAATTTATTGTATGCTTTGTATTTGTCTGTTTGCTCTGAGATCATTGAGTTACAAGGAAAGAACCAGATACAGATTGGCAAATCTCTGATTCCAATTACAGAGAGGACACTAGACATAAATCAGAGGAAACATAACCTTCCTAACTGACCAACTAAAGCAATTCAATGCAGTTTGTGTCTGAACATGTTATTTAATATGGGTCCACTTTCTATTAATTTTCACCTAGGAAATGCCATATGTATCCATAGATTGAGTATAAAATCTTTTCATAACTCAATTTTTTCCACTTTAACATGAGCATAATAGTTTCAACCCACAGTATCACAAAAATAAAGTAAAAATACGCATAACAATACCTTTCATGACATTGATTTACCAAGCTTTCATTCATTCAACAAATATTTATTGAGTGCCTGCCATGGAAAAGCCACTATGACAAGCACTGTGGTATTTTGGGAAATACAGGTACATAGTTTCTGCTTCAAATAGAGAAGACATAATTTAAATAAACTGTATTACTCCTTTTAGGCTGCTGCAAAAGAATTGTATAGACCAGCAACAGAAACTTATTACTCACAGTTCTAGCAGGAAATCCAAACTCAAAGTGCTGCCAATTTGGTTCCCAATAAGGGCTTTCTTCTTGGCTTCTAGATGCGTGTTAACATGAACCCCCTTATGCCTGCTGAGAGAAGGGCGAGAGACAAGGATAGAGACAGAGAGAGCTCTCTGGTATCCCTTCTTATAAAAGCACTAATCCTAGGGAATCTGGACCCACACTTTATGTCTGCATTTAACATTAATTGCTTCCATTAAGAATTTGTCACCAGAAATTTTTTTAAAAAAATTATAAATAATAAAAATTTTAAAGAGAACTTACCTCAAATGTGATCATGCTGGGGATTAAGGCTTCAACATATGCATGTACAAAAAGACTAATGATGCCAAGTTATTAATACATTACAGGGTGGTCAGAGTAGCAAAGAAGAAGCCGAGAAAAACCCCTATGGGAAAAATAAATGAGACTTCCTACCCAGCTCTTTGCCCACTCCAGTTCTTTAAGTGCTTCCTGGTCAAAGACCAGAAGATGAACAAAGCAGTCTCCTACCAACTTATTTTATGTGTTCCTCTACATTTTCTCTTTCCTACAGAAGTTAATTCTCACCTGAATCAGCAAGGTGAGCTTCCCAATTGGGATAAAAATTTGATCACAGTTGCCAAAATTGAAAAAGCATGCAGGAGGGGAAGCACCAGGAGATGATGATTGGGTACCTCTGATTTCCAATCCACCATGCCTCTGCTACACCCCTGGCACCCCTGAAAAGGGTAACCAGGGCAACAGTAGCCACAGGGGCTGTGCAACCACTGCTCTTGCTACTGCTGGGAGCTGGCAAATCACATAGCCTTCAGTGACAATTTTCTTGCTTTTATTTTATCCTCTCTCTTGACTTGGGAACCTTAGAATAAATTCACTCAAAACCTAGACCAGCAGAACTACAACTTTTTTCTACAGAAAGAGACTTCCTTATATACTTAGAAGATTCTTTCCCCTCCAAATGTTGGAGGAGTCTCTGTTCTCTTTCTCAGCAGCATGGAATTCTCAAGCCTATCTACTCCTCCTCATCTCCAGTGTCAATATTCTTGTTCAAGCCATCATTATCTCTCTTCTGGATCACCCCAGGCATGTCCTAATTGGTTTCTTCTGTTTCTGCCTCAACTCAGTCCATTCTGTGCATAGCATCTGGAATGCTCTTTTTTAAATTTTAAAGATAATAAAAAAATAACAAAATGACACAGAATTCCAAAACATGGTGATAGGAAATTAACAATGGTTGTTACATTGCATATTCTTTTTTTTTCTTTCAAAACTTCATAAACTTTATTGTCTCATCCATCAAGGGCACAGGATACCTTCATCAGCTCCATCTTTTACTTTCCTTCTTACAGATTCCGGTCCATTGCCCTTACCAAGGAATATCCTGTATGGACAGCTTCCTAGAACCAAAAGATATCTGTCTTCTGGGTTAAGTGTACAAGGGACGTTTGGAAGCCTATGTTGCACTATCTAAGCAGCTTCCAGGCTGCACGCTGGGGGTGTACTCAGCAGCATCTCCACTGGGTTCCACAGGTCTTAACTCAATCCCCGCAGCTGTTCCTGCTTTCCACACACTGTCAGTGCATCCCAGTACCTAGAATCTCAATCTCGTTCAAAGCACAACTTAGTCTACCCAGTTCATTACACGGATCCCATCTATGACCTCTCACACAGATGCTCAAGTCACCTATCTTGCCCTTTAAGCACCTTGAATTTGAAACTAACTTTTAGGGCAAGAATTTTAGCTACCATGGGAACTTTTTGCTATCTGGTACTCCTTATGCCCATCTTGCTGATACTAATGTACCGTACTTTTTACAAGTGGTCCTCATAAAGTCGAGAAAACTGGTTTCATGCTAAAAATGTGGTTTTTAAACAATGAATTCAACATCTACAGGCTTTTTTTTTATATTTGTATAAAAATCTCTAAGGCTCCAAGCTCAGGTTGATAAAAAGACACCAGCATTTTAACCTGAAACCTTTCCTAGCTGTTTAACACTACAAAGGGAAGACTTAATATTGTACACTTTGTCATAAGCCCACTGCAAAAGTAGAAGCGTAATAGCCTTTTGCATGCTAAGCAAACACTACCACTGGGCTACATCCCTAGCTCATCACAGCATTTTTATAGAGCAAAGGGCTGTTCACATGCTTCATAATTTTTTGAAAGCAAATGGTTCCTTTGTCTAACACACAAAAGCTGAAATAATCTCTACTCAAACATTAGGATATACATAATCTACATAATGAATGTATTAAAGCTTTGTACATTCAATTTAGGTTTTTGACACTTTGTTGAATAAACAAGTTTTATTTATAAATTTAGTCAACATACATAATTGACCTAAAAACTTCAATAGGATGAATTAAAAAACCCCTTGGAAGGCCGGCTCTATAAAAGGGATTTTCCCAGGACAGTAACCAGATGTGACCTATCCCAACACCATCTTAATTGGCAGAGATCCAATAGGCTGAGCAGTATGCTCCTCCTCCACAAGTTCACACTAACTCCACAAGGAGAAAAACGAACCTTGGTATTGTTTCCTCTCAGTAGATCAAAAAAAAACTAATTATGAGACCAACCACAATACAATGAAAAGCTGCACTTAACTAGATTAGTAACAGATGATGCTGGTGTGAATTAACTTATTATTCTAGAGCCCTTATAAACAAAATCCCCCAGTTAGTGTTTGCATTATCAGCTAGAGGGTTAGTTAATGTGGTAGAATGAGGACTTATGCAAGGTATACACATAGCATTTCACTACTATATAGAAAACAAGTGCAGTCTAGTCAGGAAAAAACCAACTGGATTCTATTACACACACCTTAATGACAAGACTTCCCACCACTTGTGAATGTAAAACATTTAATTTAAAAATGTTGACACTACAATATATAAAATAGCTATTATAAATGCACATAGTGTATTCTATAGCTGCCAGGTTTACTTTTTTTTTCTTTTAAGGAAACTGTAAGTTACACTGTGGTTAAGA
>NW_004524634.1:6256118-6274300 GCF_000260255.1 Octodon degus | reverse complement strand
CCTCCTTTCCCCATCCCAGTTGTTCTTTCCTTTTGAGCAGTTTCTGTTCCTTTAACAATATCTACTATACCATTCATATTCTTTACTCTTTCATGTTCTTATACTGGGGAGACAATAGGATGTTACACATGCTGCTCTAATTTATTTTGCTTATGAGTATGGTCTCCAGGTACATCCGTTTACCTATAAAAGCTTCGAGTTTATCTTTCCTTAAAGCTGAGTAGTACTCCATTGTATAAAAATACTTTTTTAAACACTGCAATGGCCCTTTTAAAACATGAAATATAAATCTTCAGGTTTCCAGTGCAACCCTGCAAATCCATTCTATAACACTCTTGCCACATTTCAGACATCCCTCCTTGCTTCCAGTGCTCCAACCTGGCTGCCTTTTCATTTCTCTAAATATTCCTACTGTTTTTCTCCCTCAGAGACTTTACATGTTGGTCTCTTCCTGAACTGCTTCACCAATAATTTCTCCCATAGGTCATAATTGGTGATAGTCTAAAACATAAAATATGCTGGGTGCAGTGCACATGCCTGTAATTCCAGTACTCAGGTGGCTGAGGCAGGAAAGTCACTGTGGGCGTGAGACCAGACTACATAGATGGTTCAAGGCCAGCCTGAACTTCAAAGAGAAACCCTGCCTCAAAAAGATCAAAAACAAAACAGTAAGAGTCTAAAGCACTTACTTAGAACAAGCTTAGCAAAGCACAGGGACCACGGTTCAATCCCCCAGCACCACATGCCAGCCAGTCCCACCCCCAGGTGGGCTGAGCTGGCCACACACACACACACACACACACACATAAATAAATTAAATAAATAATTTTTTAAAAAATCAAACAAAATAAAATAAAATAAAACATAAAACACATCTGCAAATTCTTTGAACATATCTTACTGAAAATGGGGCCCCCAGGCCCAGCATGTGTGTGGGACCTTCTGTGTCCAACATGTGAGTAGGATCTTCTGTGTGCTCACCTGAACCTCCTTCATCAGACAGGCCCGGTGTTGAACCCTGCAACAGAACTCCCTGCACAGAGGCAAGGGGTGAGATCCACCCAACTAATCCATGAGCAGAAAATCATGTAAGAAGGGCACAGTGGGCCCACTTGCATGGGTTGCAACAGGAAAAGCAGAGCATAGCAGCCAGACCCAAGCCAGGCCCACCTGGAAAAGTTTGAACTTGGTAGATATGGTCCCAATAAGCTGAGACACTTTGCTAGACCCAGATTTATGGCAGCATCCTCTCTCTTTCTCTCTTGATTGAGAGAGGGGTCAACAGGTAACTGGGGTGAACTAGTCTGCCTGGAAAACTACAGGTACAAAAGGGGAGGTGGTCAGATAGAATTTAGGGGAACTAAGTTAGGTACAAATTCCCAATCTAATATCTGCTTAGCTATACAGCCATAATGTTTATTCTTAGGGTCTAAAAGGCAAATCCATTAGATACAAAAGTTTAACAACCGCTAAATCTCACTGTCCATTATTAGTGTTGCTAATTATAGTTCTCTAAATACAAAACTGTAACAGCCTTAACCACATAATCTCTCTTGGATAGCAATATTGGTACATGCTAAGGTAATAACTGCACCAAAGCTCTACACAAGAAGTCAAAAGACAGTGCTATACAAAATGACAAAGTGCAGGAGCAAAATGCATTCTCAGGCCCTGAAACCATCCAGAACAAATGCAGGAGACACGAGCATAGAAGAAATTGAAAATACACACCAGAAATCTCTGAAATAATAGTGTATGAAGAAAAAAAAAAAACCTGCAGAAAAGTAAAGAGGAAATCAGATTAAAAATAATCTCTGAAGTAAAAAAAAAAGAAATGATAACTATAACAAAAAAATTACTAAAGCTTCTAAAGAAGACACTGATAAAAATAAAGGAGAGGGGCCGGGGAGATGGCTCAGTGGAATAAACTCTTCCCTGGCAAGCACAAGGACCTAAGTTCAATCCCCAGTTCCACCCAAAATTAAAATTAAAATTAAAAAAATAAATAAAAGGAGAATAGAAAAATGATGGAATCCTTGAATGGGCAATATAGGAAAGAAATAGAATGCATGAAGCAGATTCAAAGAGATACACAAAAAGTTAAAACCTCAATCGCAAGCTAGCAAAACCGCTTGAATGTAAGATAGAGTTAAGTGAAGATAGAGTTTCAGACCTTGAAGACATCATTGCAACTAGTGAAAAGGTAACAAAAGATCCTTAAAAACAACTAGGATGCACGAAAAAATAATTCAACATCTGCAAGATGATGCCAAGATGAACAACATAAAACATATTTATTAACGAGAAAGAAGGAGTCAATACAAATAATATGAAAAGAATACAGGCAGAGTAATAGCAGAAAACTTAGCAAATATGGGAAAACAATCTGACATTCAGGTAACTGAAGCATATAGAACTCCAATAACATCAACCCAATTAAAGTCATACCGATATATATAATAATCAAGATCCCAGAAATTCAGCACAAGAACAGTATACTAAAAGCCACTAGGGAAAAGAAGCAGATCACATTTAAAGGAAAACCAATCAGAATGGTGGCACATTTCTCTTCACAAACCATCAAGTCAAGAAGAGCATGGAGCAAAGTACTTCAAGTCCTCCAAGAAAACAAATTCCATCCCAGACTGCTATACCCTGAAAAACTTCCTTTCAAGTTTGATGGAGAAGTGAAATATTTCCATGACAAAGAACAACTAAAGAATTTCATAATGGCAAAGCCAACTCTACACAGACTACTAAAAGATATTCTAGAGAGGAATCAAAATGATCATAATTCCACAGATGAGAATGGAAGCAACCCACCAATTAAGGAAAACAAACACAGAAGAAAAAGGGATATACAACAGCAAGTAAATGACATGTCAATAGTAGTCAATACCAATTATAACCATCAATGTAAATGGACTCAATTCACCAATTAAAAGAAATAGACTGGCACTGTGGATTAGGAATCAAATTCCAACAATATGTTGTATACAAGAAACACATGTAACTCATAAAGAAACTCGTAGACTGAAAGTCAAAGGATGGGAAACAATACTACCTCCCCCAGCACCTCAGAAAAAAAGCATGGGTAGCAATCCTGTTTGAAGACAGTCTGAACTTCAAATCAAGAATGATTGAATGAAATAAAGATTACTACATATATTGCTTAGGGAAAAATTCATAAATATGTTCACACCAAACATGGGAGCACCCAACTATATAAGACAAATCTTAATGAACATGAAAATTCTGACATCCAAAACCAGAATCTTAATAGGAGACCTTAACACCCCCTTATTCCAAAGAGATAGGTCAAGCAGACAAAAAATTAGCAAAGAAATAGCAGAACTGAACCAGAACTTGGAACAAATGGACTTAGTGGACATATATAGAGTATTCCACCCAACCATATCTGAATACACATTTTTCTTAGCTACACATGGGACATTTTCTAAAATCGACCACATACTGGTCCATAGGTCATGCTTAAGTATATGCAAGAAAACAAAAATTATTCCATGCATATTATCTGACCACAGTGCAATGAAATTAGAAATAAATGACCAAAAAACCCCATAAATATATGGAAATTAAACAACAGCCACCTCAGCAACTAATGGGCTACAGATGAAATTAAACAATATCTACAATTCAAGCACCACTTATTGGACTTTATGGGATGCAATGAAAGCACTTGTTAGACAGAAATTTATAGCTGTGAACTCACACATTAGGAGAACAGGAACAGGCACAATAAATACCCTAATGCTGAACCTTGAACATCTAGAAAAAGAAGAGCAAACCAAAATCCAAACCCCAAAGAAGGGAGGAAATTATAAAGATTAGAGCAGAAATTAATGCAATTGAGACAACAAAATACAAAGAATTAACGAATCAAAAAGCTAGCTCTTTCAAAGATTAAATAAAATTGATAAGCCATGATCTAACCTCATTAAAAAGGAAAGAAAAAACTCAAATTCAAGCAATAAGCAAAGAAAAGGGTAAAATTACCACAGACCATGAAGAAATTAAGATCATTAATAGCTATTTTGAGAATCTTTACTCTCACAGAATAGAAGACACAGACAATATGGACAGATTCCTAGAAAGGTGCAAATTACCAAAACTGAATCAAGAAGATATAAGAACTCTCAATAACCCAATAACAGCCAATGAAATTCAAAATGTAATAAAAATCCTACCGACAAAGAAAAGTCCTGGTCCTGATGGATTCACAGCTGTATTCTACAAGAAATAATCCCTATACTCCTCAAACTCTTCAATGAAATTGAAAAGGAAACAATACTTCCAAAATCATTCCTGGAGGCAAATATTATACTGATACCAAAACCAGAGAAAGATGCAACTAGAAAAGAGAACTACAGGTCAATCTCCCTCATGAACATAAATCAAAATCTTCAATAAAATCCTAGCAAATAGAATACAGCAAAACATTAAGAAGATTATACAGCATGACCAGGTAGGATTCATTCCAGGGATGCAAAGATGGTTTAACTTATGCAAATCTATAAACATAATACACTATATCAATAGAGTCAAACCCAAACACCACTTGATCATCCCAATTGATGCAGAAAAGGCTTTTGACAAAATCCAACATTCATTCACGTTCAAAGTCCTACAGAAAATTGGAATAGATGGCCTCTACCTCATCTGATAAAAAACCATCTATGGCAATCCAACTGTTTAACGTAATTCTAAATGCGGAAAAACTAAAATCTTTTACTCTCAGATCAAGTGCAAGACAAGGATGTCCTCTATCACCACTTCTATTCAATACAGTTCTGAAATCATTAGCTAGAGCCATTACACAAGAGTGAGAAATAAAATGAATAAGGATAGGTAAGGAAGAAGTTAAAGTATCATTATTTGTCGGTGACATGATACTCTAATTGGAAGACCCAAAAAACTCCACCAAAAAGCTACTAGAATTAATATACAAATTCAGTAGCATAGCAGGATACAAAGCCAATACCCAAAAATCAATAGCATTCCCCTACACAGATAACACACTGAGAGAGAAATTAGAGAAACAATACCTTTTACAATAGCATTATGGAAAATGAAATACTTAGGAATTAATCTAACTAAAGAAGTAAAAAATATATTCAATGAGAATTACAGTACTCTGAAAAAAGAGATCATAGAGGATTTCAGAAAAAAAAAGAAAGATATTCCATGCTCCTGGATAGGAAGAACCAACGTTGTGAAGATGGCCATACTTCCAAAATTGCTATACAGATTTAATGCAATCCCTATTAAAATACCACCACCATACCACATAGACCTGGAGAAATCATTCCTAAAATTTATTTGGAACCAGAGAAAACCTGGAATAGCAAAGGCAATCCTGGCCAACAAAAGGAAGGCAGGAGGCATTACAATTCCTGACTTAAAATTATACTACAAAGCTACTGTGATAAAATCAGCATGGTACTGGAAAAAAAAATAGACCTGAGGATCAGTGGAATAGATTAGAAGATGCAGATGCAACTACAAACACACTCAGCCTCCTTATCTTCAACGATGGGTCAAGCATGTTTATTGGAAGAAAGATAGTCTCTTTAACAAATAGTGCTGAAAAATTGGCTCTCCACATGCCAAAAACTAAAACTTGACCCAGGTCTATCACCATGCACTAAACTAAACTCAAAATGGATTAAAGATCTAAACATTAAAACATAAACACTAAGTCTCCTAAAAGATAAAGTAGGTAAAAAAAATCTTGAAGACATAAGGGTAGGCAAACAGTTCATGAACAAAAATCAAACTGCATAGGAAATATTTGAAAGAATCAATAACTGGGACCTCTTCTTGCTAAAAAGTTTTTGCACATCAAAAGAAATTACCAACAGAGTGAAAAGACAACCCACAAATTTGGAAAAAAATTCACTAATAAGCACTCAGACAAAGATCTTCTATCTAGAATTTATAAAGAACTAAAATATATAAGGGCCCCCAAAATTTAAACACCTGGGCCGGGGAGATGGCCCAGTAGAATAAGCACTTCCCTGGCAAGCGCAAGGGCCTGAGTTCAATCTCCAGTTCCACCAAAAAAAAAAAAAAAATTTAAACACCCAATCCAAAATGGGTATCTCAGATGAACACACATTTCTCAGAGGAAGAAATACAAGAAGCAAATAAATACATGAAAAAATGTTTCACATCACTAGCCATTTGTGAAATGCAAATTAAAACAACAATGAGATACCATCTCACTCCAGAAAGAATGGCTAGCATAAAGAAATCAACCAACAACAACATCTCCACTGCTGGTGGGACTGTAGACTGGTGCAACCATTATGGAAATCAGTGTGGAGACGCCTCCAAAAGCTAGGACTGGAAAACGCATTCAATCCAGCTATCCCCATTCTGGGAATTTTCCCCAAAAAACTTGAAAACATTATATCATAGTGATATAAGTATGCCTATGTTTATAGCAGCACAATTTGTTATAGCCAAATCTTGGAAACAACCAAAATGCCCATCACCTAAGGAATGGATGAAAAAGATGTGGCATTTTTATACAATGGAGTATTGCTCAGCTATAAAGAAAAACAAACTCAAAGCCTTCATATATAAGTGGATGCAACTTGAAGATATACTCATAAGTGAAATAAACCAGACCCACATATATAAATATCATATTGTCTCCCTAGTGTAAGAACTTAAAAAAAGAAATAAAACTTGAAAGGTATAACACAGTTAAATGGAAAGCTAGAATGTAAGGTTTAAACAAAGAAGAGAAAAAGGATTTTTTTTTTTTTTTTTTTTTTTTTTTTTTTTTTTTTTTTTGGCTGCCTCAGGATGCCTTAAGTGCAGATCTGGAAAGGCATGAGAATCTGGGGATCGAACCACAATATCCTGAGCCTGACTGCCTTTGTTTAAGCAGGCGTTTAAACAGCTAGGCTAATGGGCAGGCCCCTTAACAAACAGAGAGAAAGGAGAAAAGTTAGGAAATATGGCAGGGGCAAAACCATACACTTATTTAAACAAGTGGTTAAGGCAACAGTTCTAATAATCTCCATCAGATTTTTGAAGATAGCAGTTAAAGGGTAGAATTATCACCCTGACTAACTCTATATGCTGATATCTGTGAACTAAGCAACTACACTGAGGCTAGAAATGTGTAATACTAAAGCCATGCTTGAAACACCTGTCATTTTGGTCATCTAAATGCATACTGCTTCTAATGTCATACCAATTATTGCTATACTCTCTTTAGAGTAATTTTTTTAAAGTAATAAAAGAAAACAAGAGACAAAGAAAAAAGTCACAGGATTGTCCTGCTATAAGGTTGTATATGGTTTGATTTCTAAATTTCTGTGTAAAAATTTTCAATTTTTTCACATTCTATAAGGATTTAAATTTGAGGATATCCATGTCTGCTGGACAATAGCAGTTCCATGTTATGTCTAAGGTGTTTGATAGTCAGTCAGATAGTGATGTTAAGCTCACCTGCCTCTGTTACAGGGTAATAATATCATTAAGCTTCTCTTCTGGATGTTTAACAACTAAAGTTTGCAGACCAAAAATTAGAGAAATGGAGGGATACAAGAATAGCCAATATTTTGGCCCTAGCACTTCAAGGTTAGTGAGGACTCAGTACATAAGAGAACCTGTTCTGCAATATCCTATAAGTCAGTGGTGTCCAAAATTTTCTGATGAAGGAGGTTATGGGGCCACACAGGAAAGTGACCAATGATGTATAGTGTGCCTAGGGAGAGTCACCTAGAGAGAAAAATTTCTCTCAGGCTTTCACCCAAAGTAAATTGGTCAAGTAATGACTGTGACTCATCCAGATGGCTGACACTGACAAAAAATCTACAAGGTTCTATACATGGTTCCATCGTAAATCCTGAGGGGATTTAACTGACCTTGTCAGATACAAAAGTTACATTTTTAGTTTTATAAGTCTTGCTTTAACTTGATCTTAACCATCCAACAAAAAGTATAACCATGAGGCATAAAAGTAAAGCTAAAGAAACAAATAAATAAATTTTTAAAAAAGTAAAGCTACATTAATATGCTGAGCTGTAAAAGACTCATGTCAACAACTTCAGGCAATTGACAGTTGTGTTGATAACTCACTACTATTATGAGCTATTGGGCTATATTAAGTTATTTTGCTGAAATAACTACAATCTTTGGTCTGGCATCAAGTATGAAAAAGTCCTTTAAAGACTTCTCCAAATACTACAATGGAACACCCATCTCTGAAAAAAACAAAACAGAAAAGGGAGATATGTTGGGAACCACGAAGCTAGGAAATTAATCAAATATATGTAGGTGGGACTTGACCCAGTGCCTAAAGCAAGCAAGTTACCTCACTCCTGAGATGAATATCCTGTCTGGTTAATGTTTGCTATCACTTGCTAAGCAACCTAGTGTCATACATTACTAACTTCACAAAAGTGTAAATAAAAGACAGTTTTGTTGTGAAAAAAAAGGGGGAAGGAAAAAAAATATATATATATATGAGTTAGAATAGATATATAGCTACTTTTTCTCTGGTTCATTGAGAATAAAAGGTTGTACTAATATTGTTTAGACAAGATATCATGTCTGCATCTTGTCCTCTGAATAACTACTACAAAGACAACAATATGCAATGTATTAATTATTGTAAACGTCCTACTAATCTGTTTTGAAACTTTCATTGCTATTTTATCTTTTTCTCATTAAAATGAATAAAAATTATTAAAGAAAAGAAAATAGGAAACATGCTGCCCCTCCCCCAGCTCTACCTAAATTGCTGATTCAAAAGCAAAATAATCATTGTCATTGTTTTAAGCTATGAAGTCGTGGAGTGCTTTGTCACAAGCAATACATAACAGGAGTATAGCTGGTGTGTCTTCTTCCCAGAATGCCCCACCTGAAAATTCTACCTAAGTATCTAGTGGTTCCTTCCTCCACCAAAGAATTATTATTATTAATTTTACTCTCTAGTGCCTAGCATACAGACAATACTCAGTGAATAAGAAAATGAGTCTTTTTATCACATCTGTGTGATAAAATGGGAGTTTTTTTAAACATTTGCATGCAATGATATTGAACACCAGCTCAGGCAGCAAGAAAGACGGCTATGGAGCAGGCTTCCTCACACTGCTACCAAGGGAAAGTGGACGGACTTGATGACCATTGATCAGGGACCTAAATGAACAGAAGACACATTGGGTCTTGTGAAGACAAGTGGAATGGCACCATGCAAGCAAGTCCTGGTGCCACGGCAGCACACAGCCCACCTTACTTGTTGTTGATGAACAAGTGACAACTCTCAGGGCTTGTCATGCCTGCCAGCACAGGCCTTTCTTAGGGATGGGTGTGTTCTCACTTTGGGAACAAAAGACAGCAGGGGACTGGGGCAGGAGAAGTTTCTTAGAGTCACTCTAGCAGAAAAAAAAAAAAAAAAAAAAGCTGCACTTTAGGGGCACTAATAATGACAAACATGTCAGGCAACTGAGTTTCAGGCTGGTTCCTGGGAGTCCTGTTCACCCATGTGTGGTTTCCTTGGTGACAGGAAGGCTGCTGGGCAGATGTCAGCTTTGGGGATACCTGACAAGTTCTGATGCCAACTGGCTCTGACAGCTTTGATTGGGATGAAAAGATTTAGGATCCCTATTGACCTTCTCAAATTTAACTTTCCTTTCATGCTTGTAAACATTGCTTTAGATTAAGGGACTCTCCTGTGAGCGTCCTCGTGAATTCCTTGCTGTAGAAGTGGATGTGCTGGGGCCATGGCAGGGTTTCTGAGATTGAGTTCCTGAGAGCAGCCCTATAAGGGGAGGCTCTACCCTGAAGTGCTTCTCAGAGCCTCCAAGAGAGGTGCATCAGGCAGACCCAGCTAGGAAAGCAGGAACAATGACAGTTATTTGAATAGAGAAAATCTCATCTAGTCATTTGGTTAAGCAGACAGTAGAAGCTGAACAGGCAGAAAGGGAATATCAGACACAGAGCCAGTAACTGTAGGAAGCAGCGTTTCTGGGACTGGGGAACAGTGGAAAGAGATTGGAGTTTTAACAACTCAAAGCTTAGAAGAGGGACTGTGTGCAGCTGGGGCCAGACTTCCAAGGAGGAGAGTCTTCTCTGCCTCTGTGATGTTGGAACATAGAGTAGAAACAACTGGAAGCTGGAACCCATTAGTGCTGGGATAACTGTCAGTGCAAAGTGAAGAGTAACTGGGAAAGCAGAAAGGTGATTCCCAGGACTACCTGTTCTCCTCCCGCTCTCGCATACACAGAGCTCTTGAGTTTCCTGTCCTTTGTTTCGATGCTGGCTTAGAGGTTTATTTCCTAATGAGGACTTGGGGAAATGCAAAAGTGGGCAGAACAGCGTGCTGAGCACACACATACTCGGCACCAATGCTCGGCAATGATGAATCCACAGTCAGACTTGCTTCATCTGAATTCCCACCTACTTCTTCCCTGCCATATTGTTTGGAGGCAAACTCCAAATATCACTTGGATTCGTCAATTAATATTTCAGAGCATAATTCTAAAAAGTATTCTTAAAATATAAACATAATCTCAATACCCTTAAGTCTTCTACATAAAAATGCCTTGGTGTCAGGCTTTGGGAGGGTCAGTGGCAGAAGTGCAATCCAAGGGGCAAGAAATGAGAAGGTCACAGCTAAGCCCTGCTGGGCCCAGACCAGTGGTGTCAAAGATTGCAATGGGGAAGAAATGGGTGTTGCCCACAGATCAGGGGCGCCAACGGCAAGTGCAGAACAAGGCAGAGTCTTTTCCCACTGCTGTCCTACATGGGAGGGTGAGGCTCCAGTCAGTACAGATTGTCAGAGAAGAGCGAGTAACTTCTGCTTCTTGAAAGGCTGGGCAGTGTTTCGTATCAGTGAATAGAAGTGTCAACTTGGCAGGTTCTGAGGATGAGCTTAAATTTTACCAGTAGATAATCGATGTCATAGGGCAGGGGAAGGGGAGGAGCATGAAGGACAGGACTTGATCAGTATCACTGCCTAGGCCTGTGCCCTTAGGAAAAGCAGATTTAAGGGACTTTGCCCTCACCCAAACAGAGTCTCCAAACCTACCATTACCCACACTCGCTGTGTAACCTGGAGCGAGCTGCTTAGCCCACTGAGCTCTTCCTTCATCTCTAACAATAGGGCAAATAAAAGCCCCTCAGAGGATTAGGACCAGTAATATGTGAACTATGGCTAGCGGGTGTGCCCCAAAATGCATATGTTGAAACTTGTTATGGTTTGTGTCTAGTTGTCCCCCCAAAGTTCCCATGCAGTCATGGGGCAGACTTCTAGAGTTTGTGATTAACACATGATCCAATGGGATTACGGGTGTGAGTGCTGCTGGGATTATGGGTGTGAGTGCTATACCCAGCCTGGGGCAGACAGCCTGAATGCAACCTAAGGGAGACAGATCTGCTCTCTGCGACCATTGATGCTGTTAGTCCTCCCTTTTGCTCTTGCCATTTTGCTGCCTTCCACTGCTGCTCTCTGCCATGTGCCACTATGCCTTGAAGCCAGCTGAGTATAGACTGAAACCTCCACAAACTGTTAGCTAAATACACCTTTCTGTAGGGAGCTGCGTGTAGCCGCACCCTAGGATGGCGCCGGTTTCCGCCTTCCACCCTCTCAGGGGGTGAGCGCTCCTAGTAATAAACAACTCCATATAAGGCCAAGGCTTGGGCTAATGCATTGCTTCCGCATACCTGGACCAATGGACAGTACATACGTGGCACCCCATGATTGGAAGCCCTAAGACTTATAAGCTAAGAGCCGGGGCCTCGGGAGAGAGAAGACAGAGAGAAGACAGATGCAAGAGAACAATAAAGAGCTGCGCAGAAAACCAACCAGTGGTCGCGTCATTCTTGCAGGCAAGGCCGCGCGCGACACCTTTCCTTCTTTCATTTTGCTTGCTGGGTATTCGTCCCAGCAACAAGAGAAGAGTAACTGAGACAAAACTTAATTGCCAATGTCATGTCCTAGTATTAAGACATGAGCTCTTTAGAATGTGAATAAGATATGAGGGTAAATTCCTCATGCATGAGATTAGCGACCTCATTAAAGAGGTACTAGGGGCCTGCTCCCCTCTTTCACCTTGTTATCCCTTCTGCCATGTGAGGATGCAGCAGAAGGGAAACACTAGCGTCTGCACCAGGCACCAAGTCTGCCACGCATTGATCTTGGACTTACCAGCTTTCAAAGTGATGAGGAAGTAAGTGTCTGTTCTTTATACATCATCCAGTCTCAGGTATTTGTCAGAAGCAACTAAGACATCACATAAAATGTGCCTTTGGGAAAAGCAGCTTGAAGAGGCTCTGTCCTCACTGCAATAGTCTCCAAACCTGCCTCATGTAAAAACCAGTCAGGACCAGAAAGAAACCTGCTGGTTCCTTCCCCATCCTCTGTCTTCTCCACTGAACCTACATGTGGTCCTGGGTGTAGCTCAAGACATCCATCTAGCAAAAGAGCTTCTCTGTCTTGGTCCACCAGGCCAGGTGCTCCAGGTGACCTTCTCAGGGGAGGAGCTCTGTCTTTCTACTCCTGAGCTAGCCTGCAAGCGAGGCTGGAAGGTTTGGAGGAAATGTTAAGGGACAGCTGAGAAAGTCAAGGGACAGGCAGGCCCACGGGAAGGACTGAAGAGCCAGCAGGCCTGAGGTGACAGGGTGATCAGACAGCCCTGGATGTCACATGAAGGTAGGTGCCACATTTATGACCAGCCAGAAAGATTTCAGGGTGCATGACCAGGGCAGTCTCACAGGGCCCATGCTGGGAAGGGCTCCTCACTCAGTTTAATGTCTGGCTGTCACCATCTTTTACTTTTGATAAATAAAAATCAACTTTTTGTCAGTTTTCATTACATATTAGTATTGGCTTGCATTACATTATGATTACATTGCTTGTGGACAGGTGGTTCATGTGCATAACAAATATCACCTCTTGTTCCGTCTCCTCTTCCTCCCCTGGCATCCCTCCCTCCCTCTTGATCCTCTTCCCATTTGAAAACAATGTATCTTCCTGCTTCCCACTCTCATCTATTGTTTTGCTCTTTATAGTTTGGATTACTGATATAGGAAAAACTCTGTGATATGGAACCCTGTGTGTCTTACTTCACGTAACATGGTGGTCTCAAGGTGGATCCAAAGATGACTCACATTTAACCTTCTTTATGGAAAAATAGCAACTCTTAAAATTTCTGAACAAGGGTCTTGCATGTTCATTTCACACTATATAAACCAAGTCACGGGTCCCGCCTGGCACCAACTCAACAGCTACATGAATTCCTGCAGCAGCCCTGAGCATTCCAGGTGAAAGGTACAGAAACTAGGCCCAGGCTGATCCAGTGTGAGGGACCTTCTGCACTGATATTCATAAGGAGACAGAAAAGTGAAGGTGCTGGCAAGAAAGGGGCTCAAGTAACCAACCTAGATGATACTTAGGATGGGTGGGGGAAGAAACAAAGCCAACAGGAGAGTGACTGATCCAAAGAAAAGGAATCTAGAGTCTGCAGGTTTTCTAGACACCACTAGTTGGAGTGGAGGTAGAAGTAGTCTAGGAGCTGGATGAGAAGGATTCCAGAGGAGGAGCCAACAGAAAGGCTGGCTGGACACAGACTCAGTGGAGGATGAAGCAAGCTATGACTGTTAATGATGCAACCAAGAAGGGGATGGAAGCATAAGTGGATGGGGTGAGTGTCTCATTGGTGACAGTCCCACAAGCCAATGGAGCATGACCCATAATATTTAGAAATCTAGGCCAACAGGTGGGCCCAGAGAAGTTGGTCAGTAAAGACAAAAGTCCAAGACACTGTTCAGGGATTTGAGGACAAGCCTGGAGTAGAGTTACCTGAACCCTGCAGGGCCCAGACAGAGCATGGACTGCCCCCAAAAGAACCCAAACAGAAAATAGACCCAGGGGCTAGGGAGACAGCTCAGGGTCCAGGGAGACAGCTCAGGGGCCAGGGAGATAGCTCAGCAGAACAAGTGCTTGCCTGGCAAGCACAGGGTCCTGAGTTCAATTTCCAGTACAGAGGATAGGGGAGGACAAAAAAAAAATACTCTCCAGAAGAGATACAAGTAGCTTTAGGGCTGGCCAGATAGCTCAGCAGACTAAAGTGCCAGCTTAGGCAGGTGCAGAGACTAGGGTTCCATCCCCTGTGCTGATTTGGTGACTGAGACTGGGCCTGGTTGCACACGCTTATAATCCCAGCGCTTGGGAGGCTGAAAACAGGAGGATCACTACCTATGAATCCGATCTGTATAGTGAGACCTGTACTAAATACATAGGGAAGGGAAGGGGAGGGGAGGGGAGGAGAAGGGAGGGATGGGGTGGGGTGGGGCGGGGCGGGAAAGAGCCCCAAAATAAACCAGGTGGGCTTCCTAAGAAGACAGACATGAGGGCCGCACCTCCTTCCCTGTCTGTCCTTGGAAGCTACCACATACCCTGTTCTTCATTCCCGCTCGCCACATTGACCTCCCCAACCTGTGGTCTCCCCTAACAGCTGAGGGTTCCCGGAAGGCAGACGCTTTCTCCTTTCACCTGCTCAGCTCCGCACATAGTAGATCATAAAACGGCCTGAAGTCACTCGTGTGATAGCTTTCCTGTTGTAGGGACAAAATGACTGTCTCTGGCAGCGCAAAGGAGAGGTTTGTTTTGCCTCGCAGTTTCAGTCCCAGCCCAGAGGCAGCTGGCTTCCAGGCAGATCAGCACTGCGCGGGGGGAGGGGGGAGTGACGAAGGAAAGCGGCTCCTCTCACGGCGGCAAAGATCAGAGCTCAGGGGAAGGCTCTGCGAGGGGGGAAGGGTTGGCTGTTCCCGAGGTCGCACCCACTGCTTCCAACGAGATTCTTATTTTTGAACCAGCAATTTGGCTACGAGCTCTTCCATGGGTTAATCCATTGGTGAGTCGGTGTCTTTCCAACCTAATCAATCACCTCTCTTAAAGGTCTCTTAACCCAGGCAAATTGCCGATCGATATTAGTCAGCACACTCAGCTAGACAGAAGGAAGGAGGCTGGACAGCAGGGAACCTGAAGTCTGGAACAGACTGCCAGCCTCTGCTGCTACTAAATGAGCCTCCTCGGTGCATTATTCTGCCTCTGCTTCAAGTTTCCTGACCACAGAAGACAGGGATTTTTTTTTTTTTTTAACCTTATTGTAAAAAAAAGTCCATGCCTACAGCGCATTTGGGATAGCTCTGGACATGCCGCACATTTGCAGTCACAGTCATTAGGGCAGATAAAGAACATTTTGCACGAGCTCAAGTTAGAGCTAAGAGTCTTAAGAGCGAGGCCCAAGAGCACATTAGAGGAAACACACCCCTGACAAGCTGCACGTCAATCCTACGTTCCCAGCCTCCCCCTGCCCACGACGCACCACCTGGGGGCGCTGTACTGGGCGGACTCAGAAGTCACCACCTTCAGACCGCGGATCCGTGACTGCGCTCCCTGTACCGCTGGGCTGCGGGCGCCACCTGGAGGCCACCGTGAGATCTGCAGGGATGCCCCGTGCATGTGGGAAGGGGACGGGGCGCTCTGCCTTCTGCTTCGAACATTTACATTACATAATCACTGCTTGCGATGGGACGTGAAGAAAAATAAAAAGAGCATTGGTTTCCCCGCGGCATTTGTGGTGTGACAAAGAAGACAGATAATCACTAGATACTCCAATGTTCAAGGCTAAGGGCTGGGTGTCTGGAGGGAGGAGCAAACGTCGTCTTTCCTGGGGCGCCTCTTTGGGCCACTTCCTGTTCCAGCTCCGAGGATACAGGAAAGAACTCAGCGGAGCCCCTGCTCCCAACGAGCCTCGAGTCCTAAGGGAGGATCCCAGCCTGGAAGCAGGGAGCGGGAAAGGGCTGCAGGGAAACTCAGTGCTTGTATTGTGCATGGAAACCTACTTCTTCTACTGAGCCCTGGAGAAGGGGCAGGATCTTGCCTGGACAGGGTTTGAGCTGGAGTGTTTTCTAAAATACCATGGGGGCGGGGCGGTATGGGTTTCAGAATGGCGAGTTCTGCGTCTCCATTAAGGAGGAACATGGACGAGAAGGGCTAGGACCTGGGACAGGGGAGAAGACCGGGGCCAGGGGCAGAAAGCTTGATTTGACAGTGGAGATGATTGAGCCTGCGCAGAGGGCTGCAGTGGGCAACTGGGGGTACTAGAGCGGAGATCTGCAGGAGAGAGGGCTCGCTCCGAAATGCAGAGCGACCACAGGTGAAATGAAGGGCTGCTCACACCTGAGCTCCCACAAGTGCTGGGTGCTTGGCACCTGTTATCGATGTTCATGCTCTCAGTGGGCTGAGGGTGATAAGTGCCGCTGTTATCCTGATTTTACCAATAGAAACAGCTCGCTTTAAATCCCTTGCTTACTATTAGCTCCCCAAACAGACAGTTATCAAGTGGATCCTCCTGTGCTGAGCCCTTCAGCAGGACTTGACAGAGGACGCTGCCACGCCGCGAGGGGGCGCTAGAGACAAGTGTTTGTACACACACACACACACACACACACACACACACACACGTTGAAGCAAGGGCATCTTAAGAACTACTCAGGTCTACAAGATGGGGAACAGGAAGTAAAGAATGAAATGCAAAGTTTGAGATAATAAATTTTTAGACCTGAGAAAAAGCTCAGCCTTCTAAAATAACCCCCACGCTCCCCATGCTCCCTGGATCACTCAGCCCCCTCTGCTGAGGCTGAGTACAGCTTGGCTGTGGGTGACAGTAGCTCTGTTAGGAGTGAAGTTCAATTCACCTCTGACAGACAATTAAAAAAAAAGATACAAAGGAATGATCATTTTGTATTTATATATACAAAATAGGGTAAATTTACAGCTACTTTCACTTAATGAGAAGAAAGAGGTGTACTAACAGTGTTTGGACAGAATATCCTGTCTGCTTCTTGTACTGTGGATAACCACTAAGAAGAAGGAAGCGCTGTGTTCCCAGGCGCAGCCCCTCTGCCGGTGCCCTGGGTCCGTCCCGTGCCTACCAGGAGCAGTACTTCATAATATCAGAATTTTCCTCTCTCACATGTATGAGCAATTTTTTGTCTGTACATAAATGTACAACTGTACTGCAATTTTTCCATCTTAAAAAACCCTCCTTGCCCCCCCCCCAAGTCACCGTCCTATTCCATCAGTCCTCTTCAAAAGCATTATTTGTCCTCAGGCTCCGCTGTCTCTTCGCTTCACACTCATATCTGCTCTGTTGAAAAATCTGCTGACTACCTTTGGAGCATACCTAGGCCCTGACACTGTCACCTCCATGGACTTCCAGTAGTCACCTGGCCCTTTGCAAAAGCCTCAGAACCGATTTCTCTGTGTCTGGTATTTTCTACGGCAGCTAACATCCTCTTCTTAAAAGTACATAACTCAGACCTCAGCACTCCTTTGCTAGGAAACATTTCCTTCTCGCTTTGCTTGGTGAAGAGTCCGTGCACAGTTTGCCTCCAACTCTCCCCTGCCCTAGCTCTCTGTGCTACTCTATGTGGCCACACCAGCCACCTTCCGCTTCCTCCACAGCTCTTGCCCCTCCCTCAGCCTAGAAGGTGTTTGCCCACCACTCATTTCTGCTCTAGCTTTACCTAACAGAAAGGCCTTTCTTCACCCCACTGTACAAAACAGCCACACTGACTGGCCCCCTCTGTCTTCTTTCCCTGTTCTATTTGCTTTTTGTTGTTGCTGCTGCTGTTTTTGCAGTACTGAGACTCAAATCCAGGAACTAGCCAAGTACTCTATCACTGAGCTATGTCCTGAGCCTCTATTAGTCTTCATAGCATTAACCACATGGAACGTAGTATATGTTAGATGTTCTTTCTCACATTATTAGGATGGGATGTCTCTGGTATTCGCTGTTATATCCCCAGTAGTTATATCCCCACAGCCTGCTAGACTGTGAATCACCTTGAGCAGGATCATGTGCTGTCCGCAGTGCACCCATCTCCTTACACGCTCAGCTCCCAACCCTTTGCGGACTGTTTCAGATTTACAAGATGTGTTCATTGCCAGTTGCTCCCATAAGCCCTTCCAACCTGGAAAATCCTGAGACAATAGGCCAGCTCACCAGACTCAAGGGCCATAAGGTGTTAAGAATTCTCCCACTACTGGGGCCGGCAAGAAGATGTCTCCATGGTCTAAAGCACCAGCCTTCAGGCAGGCTGAACTGGCAAAAAAAAAAAAAAAAAAAAAA
>NW_004524634.1:6246416-6256018 GCF_000260255.1 Octodon degus | reverse complement strand
TATATGTTTATCAATAAAACTTTGAAAAGAAAAAAAAAAAGAAAGAAAAACTGTGGTGCAAGGGGCTGGGGAGATGGCTCAGTAGAATAAGCGCTTGCCTGGCAAGCACAACGGCCTGAGTTCAATCCCCAGTTCCAAAAAAAAAAAAAAAAAAAAAACTGTGATGCTCAGCTGGTCCACCCTACAGACACCTTGCAAATGCAGAGATCCAGTTGCGAAGGACTGCTCCCCGCTTCGCCTCCGTGCTCTGACCGCTGCTGTCCTTCTGATCCAGAAAGCTGACAAGCTCATCTTAGGCAGAGACTTCACTGTTTGGGTGCCACAGACTGTACTGGGGTGAACTGTTCTAAAACCTGGACCCCCTGACAGAGGCTGAGTACAGCTTGGCTGTGGGTGGCAGTAGCTCTGTTAGGAGTGAAGTTCAATTCACCTCTGACAGACAATTTAAAAAAATGATACAAAGGAATGATCATTTTGTATTTATATATACAAAATAGTTAGGGTAAATTTACAGCTACTTTTGCTTAATTCAAAAAGAAGAAAGAGGTGTATTGACAGTGTTTGGACAGAATATCCTGTCTGCTTCTTGTACTATGGATAACCCCTAAGAAGATAACAATGTACAATGTATTTATTATCAAAACTGTCCTATTAATCAGCTGTGAAACTGTCTCATTCATATTTATTTCTGAATAAAATTTTTTTTTTAAATGAGAGACAGACTTTCTGTAGCCATTGCTCCTTGTTGGTGTTGTTGCTGCTCTTCAGCCTCCATGAACTGCTGCCCTCTGCCATGTACCGCTCTGCCTTGGACACAGCTGAGTATGGGCTGAATCCTCCAGTAACTGTGAGCTAAATAACCCTTTCCTTCCTTCATTTTGGGTGTCAGGTATTTGTCCCAGCAATGAGACAAGAGTAGCTAAGACAACAATAATGCCAAATATGGGAAAAATTATTCTGTTCAAAAACGTTGGAAAAGTGGATATCTACAAGCCAAAGTGTAAAAGTCAACTCTTATATTACTTTGACAAAAAATCAACTCACAGCAAATGAAATACCTAAGTGTGTGCCTAAAATAAAATTTCTACACAAAAACACAGGGGGAAAAAAAAAGGAGTGAAGTTCAACAGGTTCATACGCTGTGGTCACCTTGACAAAATTGTTTTGGCCGAAACTTTCCTGCAGGAATGATCTGCACAGCAAACTGCTTCCGGCTGCTGCTTGGAAATTAGACATCAATAATTCAAAATAATTCAGTTCAGAGGATTAAGCTCCCTCCGGGATCCACTTGACTGAACCAGCAAGTTACCTAGTATTCCCTGAAGACCTACCCCCACCCTTTGTTCTGCACATTCAAGCCGTGGGACTGGCACCTGTGCCCCAAAGCCAACTCAGGCTTCAACATCTGTGTCACTGGTCCTGACCTCATGCTTTATAGTGGACTCTCCCCATTTAAAGATAGAGAGACAGATTACATAAACATAACCCTACAAAAACAGCCTGTAACCAGTTAAAAGGCCAGCTAGGTCGGTAGACATTCCTGCACCCACACATAATAACCTAGTTACATACTAACTGTCTCTACAAGTCTCAGAAATCCTGCCTCAGATCTGCTAGAGAACCTACCTCGACAGCCCTTCAGAGGCTTACTCTGAAGAGACAGCACACTCAAATCCCCAAGCTGGTCACTCTGGATGCTGACCAGCCGTGTTTGGCTGAAGCCTGAGGACATTGCTGAAAGGATTGCTCCACACCTAGTCCCCTTGATTTTTGTGTCTTTTCATGGTGCTTACCCCAGTCCTTACTACCCCACCCCCTGTTAGCTGTGTTTTCTTGCCTTAAACTCTGTGGATGGTTGCCCCAAGAAAATAGATCTATTGAAACTGTCCTACCAATTTGGTTTGAAACTGTCTTATTGCTATTTATTTCTTAATAAAATTATGGGAAAAAAAAGAAAATAGATCAATCAATCAAACACTTGACCAAAATTTAATGAGTATTCAGGGCACATCAGATACTTTCCTAGATCAGATTAACTCCCCCACTACCTTGCCAGAGTAATGCTGCAGAGCAGGCAGGCCTAAATTGTCTCTTCCTGAAAAGAATTTCAGAAAAAAACTCTAATAAGAGAGTCTTGGGGAGCTTGGCTAGGACCATCGTAGGATCACTGACAACCCAAATGTTACTGCTTCTAGTTGGACCTTGTCTCAAAAGATCATATGTAATACGCCAGGAAAACTTAAAGGGCAGGGGCGGGGGAGGGTAACAGAAAATAGCCCTGCCCCTAGCCTGTACATTTCAGTGTCATAGTGCCCAGGTAATAGTTCCTGTTCCAGTTCCAATTGCTTCTATCTCGTAAAAACAGCCTGTCACTGTGATGCACAGCTGGTCGTTACAATGCACACTGTATAAACCAGTCCCCAACTGCCAAGGCATTCGGCCTCTGTAGTTTCGGCTTGCTTATCCCATATAAGCCCTAGACCACCCAAGATCAGGGCTTGATATTATGGGACTGGCCTTATTCGGTGCCCTTCCATGTAAGTAAATCTACCTTCACTTCCTAGGTGTCATTTCAGCATTTCTGTTTGTTGTTGCAGGAGCAGAGATCATTCGGGTGTGAAAACGCAGTGGTTCCCACAATGGCCACATGAGGGAGCGTCGAGGCGGAGTTGCTGATGAGCGCAAGGCTAGGCGTTCGCCGCCTGTGGTGCTGAGCGCCGTCTCCAGGGGCGCCTTCTTGATGCATCTCTGAGCCAGCATCTGTGCAGGGTGGGATGGATACAGGCTATCTGTACAACAGGCTGGGGCAGGCTAGCAGGCACTGGGAGCTCTCCAACAGGTTACCCGGGCTCAGAAAGCAGGGGAGCTGAGTGGGCTGAAGACAGGAGGTCCCTCCTCACGTGGCTCAGTCCTGCCTCATTTCTCAAGGATTCCTGCTCCATCCTGGGGATCATCCGATATGAGGCACCTCATCTCCCTGGTGAGGGAGGGCTCAGAACTAGATTCAATTTGATTTCGGTACCGTGACATTTTCTGCATTGAAGTATTTGTGCAGTAGCTTCATACTGCTTCGTGCATAATGTATATAAACTGAACAATGCACACTGCACAAACGCCACTTCCCTAATGTTTTCATTCTGTGGAACATGGGAAACTAGCTTTGGGGCAAAAGCTGGCTAGGAATGTGTAGAAAGTTGCCAAGGAAGGGGTTGCTTGGTCCTGGCAGAAGTGGAGCCCTGTGTGGACAGAAGGCCTGGCTAGTCTCTTGGGGCATATCCAGTACCCCAAAATGAGGACATTCTTGGCACTAAAGAGCAATGAGAAAATAGAAACACTTGTTGAGCCACAGCAGTCAATCAAGTCAGCAGGCAGCTACAGACGACGCTGGCATTTGCCACTGTTTATTAAGATAGAAAACATTTAGTAAAATGGAGCACATGCTTGTCCTTCAGAGGACCTGAGGTCCAGGAACTGCTGAGGAGGATATTTCTTGCTTATTTTAATGCTCTGTGTGCCATGGTTCTTGTCAGCTTTCTGTGGAAATAGGCTTGTAGCCTGGAGAGCAGAAAGCACAGCAAACAACTGCGCTCCCTGCTAAATAAGTCAGGGAAAGGCCACCTCACATAACGATCTTGCAGTGAGAAGGATTTTATGCTTGCCCAACCACCCAACAGGGCTGCCCACTTCCTCCAGGGCCACATTCATGAGATTCCCTGCCACTGGTGCCTGCATGCTGTGCTGTGTCCCATAGTCCTCGCACTTTCTGGCCACCGCACCAGCAGCAGGTGGAGTTTACATAACACAAGATATAAATGTTCAAGCTGAGAAGGAGCTTCAGTCCTCTCATTTTATAGATGGAGATGGCAGGCCCAGAAATGTGGGCGTTGGCATTTGCTTATGTTTTGTCTTGCAAAGGTTCATGAGACTAAAGCCTGATCCCCAACATAATGGTAAGGAGAAGTGGTGGACTTTCAAGAGGTAGATGCAATTAGGTTTGGGGTGCAACCTTGGAAGAGATCCGTGTCCTCCACAGGGAGTGGCTTAGTTCCCACAAGAGCGGGTTGTTGTAAAAGAGCAAGCTTGGTCCTCACTGATGTCTGGCTTCCTCTCTCTGCGTTGGCTCACTCGCACATCCCCCCACTTGTGATCCATCCACCACCCTGTGATACGCCCTAGGTCCTTACCAGATGCACAACCCAATCTAACTGGAACTATAAGCTAAGTGAACCTCTTGTCTTTATAAGCTCAACCTCAGGTATTTTGCTATAGCAACACAAAACAATGACAGTGAGTCACCCAGACGATCTAGTGGCGAACAGTATTACCCCTTGTCGAAGCAGGATGATGGGTAAAATCTCTGACATGTTTTCAAGATGAGTTGGAAAGACACAAATTAAGACAATTGCTAAATCAGGATAAAATGTAATTCCACCATTAAAAGTCTTAGGAAAGGCCGGCCTGATAGTTCAGCAGATTAAATCACCTGCTTAGGCAGTTGCACGGACTGGGTTCAATCGCAGGCATGCCATGCTGGCCCCACCCCCGGGGAGTGCTGAGGGGATGACTGAGACTGGGTATGGTGGCGTGCACCTGTAATCCCAGCACTTGGGAGGCTGAAAACAGGAGGACCACTACCAGTCCAATCTGTGTAGTGAGACCCTGTAGACCCGGTACTAAATACATTTAAAAAAAGAAAAACAGAAAAGATCAGGATCTGATGGATTGATGCCAAATTCTACAAGAACTTCAGGGAAAATCTAGTGTCAATACTCCTCAAACTCTTTAATGAAACAATGGAATAGAAAATTTGTGGGATTATTTGAACTTTTCCCTACCTCTTATTTCTTTCTCTTCTAATTTGCTCTCTTTTATATGCATACATAGTTTCACTTACATGAAAAACTCCAAATGTATGCATATAAAAAAGAGAACATTAGAAATCAATTTTTGTTTAAATTTAGTATATAGTGGGACACATGGGAGGGGTCTAGACTCATTCTTCTGCATGTGGATACCTAATTTTCCTATCACATTCATCGAAGAGACTATCTTTACTCCTGTATATATTTTCAGTCCCTTTGTAGAAGGTCAAATGATGGAACACATCCGATGTTTCTGCTTCCTATATTGTTTCATTGATTCCATTTCTGTTTTTGTGCCAGTACCATGCTGGGTTTTTTTTTTAATATCACCATAGCTTTTTAATATAATTTCAAATCTGGGATTGTGATGTCTTCTGCTTTTCTGTTTTCATCCAGTATTGCTTTGCTATTTAGAGTCTTTTCTGGTTCCATACGAGTTTTGGGATTATTTCTTTTAGATCTGTGAGGAATGCTATTGGTATTTTGATTGAGATTGCATTAAATTAGTTTTAGAAGTGTAGTTTTTTGACTGCATTAGTTTTGTCTATTCATTATCAAAAGTATCTTTCCACTTTTTTATGTCTTCTTCAATCTCTATTCCATTGTTTCAAACATATGTATGCTAATCTATTTCACAGATACTAGCTTCCCTTCGTCCACCGAAAATAAAGTTTTATGCTATTATCTAGATGTTTCTTTTTGGTAAGGGAGGATCGTTTTTGTCTATGACTTGCACTCTGAGTAACATTTTGGCCATTCTTTTAAGATAATACACAGACTGTATTAGCTATTATTATTCTCTACTTTGTTACAAAATTTTGTTTTATCTTTTCATATAAGAAGAGTGCTTTTTATACTTTATCAGAACCATATGCATTACATAAAAATAAAGTATTTCTAGGCCAGGTGTGGTGGTACACACCTGTAATCTCAGAACTCCGGAGGCTGAGGCAGGAGGATTGCTGCAAGTTCAAAGCCAGCCTGAAATGCAGAGGGAAACCCTGTCTCAAAAAGACAATAATAAATTTATAGATAAAAAAGAAGTTCCAAATAGATTAAGTATACAAAGAAAGAGAAGAAGTGTTGTAATCAGGGTTTACAGGGCAAGGATTTAACACAAGACATATAGTTTATAGGCTTATTTTATAATATTCAACCAGTGCCGGGGAGATAGCTCAGTAGAATAAGTGCTTGCCTGGCAAGCACAAGGTCCTGAGTTCAATCCCTGGTACTGAAAAAAAAAAAAAAAAAAAAAAGAGTATAATATTCAACCAAATACAAAAGAGTGCTGGTAATGTGCTGGGTGGATTTTGTTGGATTCTGATTCAAGCAGACAAGCCTTAAAAAAATTGACTGGGAACTTCTTGATACTGGGGAATGATTAACTGTTGGGAGGCAGTGGCATGGTGAACAGGTTGAAAAAACAATGTTTCTCTTAAAAATTTCTTTCACTGCAGTACTCAATAAGTTACATTAAATATTGAACACTTTATGAAACAGGTTTTGTGTTTTGGGATTTCCCCTAGCTGGCGGCTCGTGTAAGCACTCTGAGTACGCTGAAGGTAGGCTAGGCTAAGTGATGGTGTTTGGTAGCTGATGTATGCTGAATGCATTTTCAACTTAGGGTACTTCTAACTCATGATGGGTGTTTTGGAAAGTAACCCCACCATAAGTCAAGGAGTAACTGCCCTATAAGACACCAACACGCATCAAAGAAGTAGGAATTGTAATTATATCTTCTCACCCTAAAGTTCCAAGAGAGTTCTACAAATGTGTTCTATCCAATGTTCAAGAAATGGATACTATTTATCTCATTTTAAATAGTTCTAGCAAATGAAAAACAAGAGAAAAATACCCAACCTTTTCTCTAGGAAGCCAATTTGATCTCACTTGAAAACCCAACTGGGACAATGCAAAGGGAAAAAAATATAAGCCTGTTTCCCTTATAATTGAGACTGCAAACACTAAATAAAATATCAGCTGAACTAAACCAACTATGGACTGAAAGTTAGACATGGGTCATCCCTGCAATACAAAGAGAAGTTTGGCAGAAAATGTCCTTCATCACAAGAAAGAGTAATAAAGGGAAGATTCCTTTCCATGACATAGAAAACCCATTTTAATAAAATTCAACAGAGAGAATCTAAGATTCTGCAGCTACAAATCTTAGCCAATCAAGCGCTGTGTACCACATATCTGGGCCCTCCCCCAATTCATGTGTCGAAACCTGGTCCCCAGCTTGATGTTATTAGGAGGTGGGTAGGGAACTAGGTCATGATGTAAAGCCTTCTTGAATGGATTAGTGCCCTTATTAGGTGCTGAAATAACCACAGTTTTTTCTTTGCCAGTGAGGGAAGACACCCTCTATGAACAGGGCCACAGACCCTCACTGGACGCCATCTCCCAGCCCCTTGATCGTGGACTCTTGGCCTCCTACTCGCGGTCACCAGGACTGAGAAGTGAAGTTTTGCTGTCTACAAGTTGCCAGTTCATGGTACTTTTGTGATAGCAAAATAAAATGCTAATAGTGGAAAAGAAATTTCTGAAGTTCATATTAAACATTTTTCATGTGGAGAAAATGTAGGTCCATTCCCTTTAAGATTGAGAAGACGAAAGTGCACTGTAACATCTACCACCGAATGTACCTTAGTACTAACCAATGTGGTTAGAGAAGGAAAAGAGTAAGTTTATCAGTTTAAAGAAAAAGAAAGACAAAACCTATTATTATCTGTAGAGAACAGAATCAACTAAATGGAAAAGAAGCATGTACCTATCACAATAGCAAGATTCAGCAAGTGTCTCGCATATAAAACTCTATCATTCCGCTACACCAGAGGTCCTCAACCAGGAGAGGCTTGGCTATCAGATGTGGTGAAAGTTTAATAAATAAAAATATAGGCTGCATGGTGAAATTAGAACTTCAGATAAAAATCATTGAGCATAAGTCCTGTGTAACAGTTGGGATAAAATACTGGGATGCTTGTATTTTATCTGTCGTTCACACCTCCAGGGGACATTTAGCATCTGAAGACATTTTGTCACAGCTGGCGTTGGGGGTGCGACTGGCATGTGGTGGGACAGAAGCCAAGGATTCTGTTAAACACAGCCTGCACTCCGCGCAGCAGCCGCTGTCTTCCCTCCCCACCCCCACACCAGAGCAGTTGTGAGGAGGTGAGAAGGCTGCCGCACACCAGCAATGACCAACCAGCACATACAACCAAAACCAAGGTCTGCGCCCAACAACCATGAAATGTGTGGGTCTTAGAGAATTCATAAGCTCTCCATAAATTGGAAACTCTGATAAAAGGCAGAAAAGATTTTGCAGTTATGCTAAGAGCCACTCTACACCCTTATGAGTATGTTAAAGGCTCATTTTACTCCCTAAATCAGTAAGACCATGGAAGATCTAGTCAAAATGTAAGCAAATTTTTTAGAGATTAAAGTTATTCTAAAATTTGCATGGAAACAAGGAAGCAGGCTGGAGGGAAGGAAAGAAGGGACAAGGAAAAAAAAAAGAGTAAAGGCTGGGGATACAGCTCAGCAGCACAGTGCCTGCCTGGCAAGCACAAGGTCCTGAGTTTGATTCCCAGTTGCAAAAAAAAAAAAGAATAGAAGAAAAAAATGGAAACAAAGATTTGTACATAAGGAAGGGAAGAGCAATTGAAGACATACGAGAGGAGTGGCGGAAAGAAACAAGATATATGACATACAGGTACAAATTATCTGTGATGAATGTGATCATTATGTTTATCTAAAATGTACCAGTGAGAAAAAATAAAATTTTCATAGAGTAATAAATGGCCAAGAATGGTGGCAGATTTGAAAATAAAGGAGAGCAGCCCTGCTAAACATTGAGGCACACTACAAAGCCTGACAACAGAAATAACGTGCCATGGGCCCAAATGCAAACAAAAATCGGGTCCACCAGAAAGAAATGAACCCTCAAAAATAAACCCTTGTAAACTTAATGTACGTTAGAAAAGTTATATCAGAGAAGGCATGGTGGCACACACCTGCAATCTCAGCACTTAGGAGGCTGAGGCAGGAGGAGGATTGCTGGGAGTTTGAGGTCAACCTGGGCTACATAGTGAGTCCAGACCAGACAGAACCACAGGGAGACCCTATCCAAAGGGGGAAAATGTGATCCTAGATCAGTTTAAAAAATAAAAAATCTTCACTCACTAATAAAATGGAAAAGATAAAACTAGACCTTACTGTTGGAGACCACAAATTGTAAGTTGAGGCTAGGGTCCAGAGGCCTTAGCAGAGGAGGCCTTCCTCTCCCCATGATGCTGTGACACTCCAGCTCGAGACTACATCAACGTGGGATTACTGCTGCCCTCTGAGTCCCCCGAACTGACCCTCATCAACGTAAGAGCTTCGCCTGTTTAAGATCACTCAACATCACCCTCTAAGTCATCCAATACTCCCTCAATTATTCTATGCACCCCATAGAAGTAATGACTAGCTCGGGGTGTCATTGTCGTTGCCATCCTGAGGCACTGACCGCCCAGCCCCCTTCATGTACTAAATTTATCTCTGTCTCTTATTTCATCCTTTCACTGTACCCCTCACCCAGGCAGTTGGGGATCTTGGCCAGATCCGCAACAGCTTACCTCATGTTATACAGAAAGATAGACTCCCTAAGGGTTTTATTAATCTGTTAAGATATAAAATACCTATAAATAAAACTAATAGAACACCATATCAGTGGACTTAGGATGAGAAAGTTCAAAAGAA
>NW_004524634.1:6205126-6245306 GCF_000260255.1 Octodon degus | reverse complement strand
GTGGTGCCGGGCATCAAACCGCTGTCCCTGCGATTTGCCTAAGCTTGCCCTAAGCAGGCGCTTTAGACTGCTGAGCTATCTCACCAGTCCCAATGTAATTTTTTTAAAGTCACATAGAAACAGGTGTGTGTAACTAAAGGAAAAAAAAAAAAAACCCACAACAAAAAACAGGAAAAAGAAAAAAAAAAAAAACAGGAAGAGGCTCGGCAGAACTGGGAAAGCTATTTCTGCGCTGTCCACTTGTTTGGAAGAGACACTCTTCCCCTGGTGAAAGCCGCGTGGGAGTGGCGAGAAGGCAGCCCCGGCAAAGCTGAGCTGGGACTGCTGGGCGCTGAGGCGCTCACCTTGAACGAATCCGTCTTGTATTACACACTGACAAGAGCCTCCCCTGAGGGTCTCCTTATGGGTCCATGGGGAATCAAGTGTCTATGCCCAATCCAGAATCCCGAGGAGAAATGACGGAGCAGCTCTTCCCTGAGCTTTCAGGAGGCCGCAGTGAACTGGGGAGCGGGGCTAGGGGCAGCGCAGTGCTGAGCAGAACCTAGTACAGGAGGCGCAGGGCTAGGATGCAGCCTGGGTGGGCGAGGTGAGGACAGCTGCTGAGAAAGAAGGCTGTGACCTTCACTGCAGCTCAGTAAGACAGAGGGGATGCTGAGGGAACCCTACGACGGAACACCTCCTGTGTCATAATGCATTGTTCTTAATGAAAATGGTAGTCTTCCCTTGCTATCTGTGTAGGATTGGATTGGTTGCAAGACCCCACAGGATACCGAAATCCAGGGCTGCTCACCTGGAAGCGTACTTGCACGCGGCCTATACCATCCTGTATGGCTTGAATCCTCTCCAGATGATTTACAATGCCTAATACAATGTGAGGTTGTTATACTCTTATTAAAGGGAATTACATTTTTGTATGGAATAATGACAAGAAAGTCTATACACATACTGAGACAAATACGACCATCGTTGGCCCAACTACATTTTGAATTCTCATTGGCTAAATGCAAGGACGCAGAACCTCAGAGGGCCAGCTTGTACAGCAGTGTGCTGTCGGTATTTTCTTGATTGAACTTTTACCTGTAACCCTGGTGTCCTTCTGCAGCACTGGGCAGTGGTCACACAGGGCGCGCGCTGCGTTGCTTTGCTCAGTGCCCAGACCCATGCGGTGCTACCCTGCTCTGCATCCCACCTCCTGAGCTAACTCAGTGGGAGGGAGAGAAACCAGGGTATCTAATAGCTTTGCGTTTCCGGTCCTCGCCCACCCTCCCCCACTCGTTTCCAGGCTGACTCAGGCAGAGGGATACAAGCAGCTTTTTCTAATGTAATCTGAGTGTTTCTCAGCTCTTCCATCACCCCAATAATCAAGTTGCTATATTAAAATATTTGAAATGCCGGGCATGGTAGCACACGCCTGCCGTCCCAGCACTCGGATCACTGCAAGTTCAAGGCCAGCCTGACTACAAAAAACTATTGTAGCTTACAATACCTACAGCGAATTGTTTTTCTGAGCAGGTCTTGAAACCGGTGCCTTTATTTAAGCTCTTATGTATGAACTACACTATAGTCAAACCATTAAGCTAAATATTAGTCCCCAAGCTTGTATACTTCCTTAGCACAAATTTCTAGATAATTATACAAAACCTATTTTAGATGTGTATTGGCATGTTCTCTACAACACAATAGGATTGTACCAGTGTATGCTTCCAAACTCTAATTGCAATTTTTCTTTCAGTAGGAAAAATCATACATTTGCTTTTTGTTTTGGTTTGGTTTTTTTGAATAGCATTTTGCCATAGGGAGTTGAGGCTGGAACTCACTAAGTAGCTCAGGCCTGCCTCATTCTTGTCAGACCTCTGCCTCCCGGGCTCCTGAGTACTGGGATTCCAAGTGTGACTGCATTGCTCATCTTCTTCATTAGTCAAGCAGTAGCATCAGTGGGCACCACTAGAGACTTCCGGGAAATTTGTTCACCAGATTTGTTTTTCCTATTGAGGGGTACGAAAAGACAGGGCCAAGTGCCTTGCGGATGTTCATGTGGAGAACTACACATCCTGAAAGAGCATCACATCTACCTCCTGAGACCCACTGTGGGCCCTGGGGTGACACTACATCCCAGCCTGCTACCTGGACAAGAGATGCCAGGACGACGATGGCTCTCTAGTGATAGTTCCTGACAACAGAGACTCAGGGGAAAAGCTTTCCAGTTCTATTAAGCCTGAATTTGTGTGGAGTGAAATGTATAGGACCAGGCCACATCTTGGCCACACACACACACACACACACACACATCATTGGCCTCCATGCCCACAGGTTCCATAGATGAAGCCAATCAACCTTAGAAAACATTCAGAAAAATGCACGTGTATTAAACATGTATATTAAACATGCACACCTTGTCATTATTCCTTAAATAACAAAACTATTAATACATTATGTATTACACATAATCTAGACCAAGGATATAAGTCCTATGCAAATACTAAACTACTTTGTTTATATAAGAGGAACTTCTGTAAAATTCACAGATTTGTTATTTTTGGGTATGTTCTCCAGCCACCGTCCCATGCACAGTGAGAGATGACTACACACGCAAAACCAAGACATGCATAATTATTAGACTATTCAGGTAGTATTAGCATGTCCTTAAGATAGCCAGTGTGTATTACATACATGTGTGCGTGTGTGCATGTGTGTGTGTTTAAGACAGGGTCTCCATCTGCAGTTCAGGCTGGCCTTGAGCTCACTTTGGTCTCCAACTCACAACGATCCTCCTGTGCTGGGATTAGAGGCAGGCACTACCACACCTGGCCAAAGATAACCAGCCTTAAACATGCACACTGAATATTTTGCTCAGGTGACACATCGAGTTATTTTGAAAAAAGTTAAACTTTATTAATAAAATTTAACATCACATAGTTAATTCAACTAGTTCTTTATTGTACACAGTGACAACATCTTCACCAGATTGAGTGCTCAAAGGGTTGAGATGATCCATACTGGGCACACTGTGGGCAAAGATTGAGATGCACTCTATTTACATCAAGCAGAGCAGCAGCAACCAGGGGAGGGCAGTCAACATGCAGTGTCCAGAGCTCTGGCATAGAAACCAACAATACATCTTTAATAGCCACACATACATTTAGAACACAGGATTTAAAAACACATAATTTAAGTTAAAATTCAATAATAAAATTAAGTTAAAATTCATCTGTACTTCACGGATATCCTTTAGTGATTGACAAGTCTATAGTGGCTTTTGACTTTCTCATTGTAATTGAAGGCACCCACACTTTAGATAATAACTGCAGACAAGGGTAGCAAAGGAGCTTCTCCAGACAGGCAAAGTCAGACTGTGACAAATGAGGATGTGTCCCCTTTCCTTTTTCCTTCTCAAGAAGATCTGGGCCATGTTCACTTACTTATCCCCCTCTTATTCAAGAGTGATAACCAGGCCCTGTTCTCAGCCCAAGCTAGAAAATGTACAAAAATAAGCTTCAACCAATTTGTGAGTTTCTGTCCATTTTCCTGTTTTGATCCTGTTTTCTATATCTTCTTCAATAGTGCTCCAGGCTCTTTCCTCTTTCTCATACTGTATCCAGACTTCATGTTCATGATTGTTTTCCTTGGGAGCAGAAGCAGACTTTTAGACTGAGAGTCAACTGCACTCTTGAGAAGTAGTAATCTGGAGGCTTCTAGGCCATCCCAATCTCTGCCATGAAATAAAAACCATGTAGAAAACACAAAAACAGGCCTGCAGGCTGATGCTAGCTCAGCCCAGGGAAGCACACTTCTTGTAAAACATTTACAAGACAAACTCAAGGTGAAATTTGCTAAGAGGGCACAAGCATACCAAAAATGTTGTCCCTGAGATGGTATTTGTTTGGTTCATTAATTGCTTCATTTTGGTTTGAGGTTGACAATTTGAAAAAATTTTTGAAATTTCTGGTGGCTTCCTTTATCTTGTCAGACAGCTTTGACATACCTAATGCCCTGAACATAAAAAATAAAGACTCCTAGGCAGTGTGTCTACTTGAAATGATTTCTTTGGTTTCCTTTGGTGCATATCCCATGTAACACTGTGCCAAGGAAGTCCCTAGACAGGGCTGCCAGTGGCTGTGGTTGCTCTAATCCATGGGCCCAGCCTCAGTCTCCATTCCTGCTTCCATAGATTTTCAAGACTGCCAGGGAGAAAAGAGCCAGAAAGCTGATGCTTCGCCATTCACTCACCCCCAAGGCTTCCCTTCTCTTCCTGCAGGCAAATGAGGTATTTCTAGGAGCTAGTCAATATCAGTACCTTCCATCCTAAACTAAACTGATCTATCAATGAGGCCAAGTCTGAGGATACCTTGTCTATCTATCTACATATATATATATAACAAATTAACAAATATAAATATTACATACAATCGATCACATAATGAAGAGACCTATTTCATGAACTAAGTTTCACACATAAATTAAAATAAAAACACGATACTTCCACTTTTGCAGGAAGATATTAAAAATAAACTCAAATTTCCCCTTTCCCTCAAGGTCCGATGCTCACAGTGGATCCATGCACCCACAATGAGATGCAGAGGCGAACCCACTCACGGGATGCTCCTGGCTTTGGTTTCACTGCCTGGATGGGGGATTCCTTGATTCCAGGCCCATAAATGCTGGAATCCACAGGGCAACACTCATGAGCATGTTGAAGACAGGCTGTCCAGTGGACACTCATGAGATTTCCTTCCTCTGGCCACCCCCACTCTTCCAAGTCTGCCTGCAGGAGGATCAGGCTTGCATTCTTAGTGGAAACCTCTCAGACCTCTAAGTGGAGAATCGATGTCACTGTTCATGCAGGGGGATGGCTCCACCTAGAAAAGTCACATTCAGCTCCACAGGGAGGCAGCCGCATCGCTAAGACTGTCCCCATTTTGTCGATTGCACAGGAACCAGAAACTTGGCCAGGAGATAACAAAGGATTGCATTTAAAAGTCACCCAGTGGGAATGGTTGTGATCAGCATGAGAAAAGGCAGGGCTTGGATACAAACTACAGTGAACGTATTCAGAGACAAAACTTAGTCCTCTGGGGTCTTTTCTGCTAAAGAAAAGCTAAGGGGTCTGTCTCAGACACAGAGGGACAACACCTTATAATTTAAAACAGGGAAAAGGGAACCAGAGATGTCCCTGCCAATCTCTGGGGGTCCTATCGCTGTCCAGCCTCGCGGATGCGGCAGGCCACAGCAGTGATGAGAGCGGCCCCCTTCCCGCTGCCGTCCTCAGACTCCAAAAAGGACACTTCACACTTCGGGGCCAGGTCCTTCACTGTCTCATGCATAACTTTTGCAAAGCTGGAGAGTTAAAAAAAAAAAAAGCTGGTTAGTCAAGAGCTGATTTGATGTCCCCAGAAGTGCAACTCCAAAAAGTCTGGAGACCAGGAATAATGAAGAAACGAATCACAGAGACAATGTGGTAAACCTTCATGTTGTCTTACGTATCAGAAAATTAAGACTGCAAGGTGCTACTGACATGTCCAAATTCTACAGCACAGTGGGGCCACAAGGGATTGAGATTCAACTTGAGAATAAATGCCTTGTGATTCTATGAATTCTCCTCATAAAACTAATCAGTGCAAGAGAAAAAGCTGTAGGCCACACACTTGCCTTGCTGTTTATACACTCTGCAGGGGGCAGTAACACCCACATGTGTGGCTTTATGTTGTCCAAGGGCCAGGTTTCTCATCAGACCCATATCTACTACAAAACTCACCTGAAGACAGAAGGGGCAAGTGTCTAGAGTTGCTTTTAGGATGTAAGAGAAATCAGATATTTTTTCCATATGAACATGGAAAAGGAACCAACACCATCCAACCCAACACAGCAGGGTCATGATGCCCTATCACCATTAGAAAGACATGGAGCCCAGGGGTGTAGCAGGGGCTTCCATCCCTGCTGTAGTTTGGATCTGAAATGTGCCCCTAAAAGCCTATGTGTTAAAGGGCTGGTCCATAGCTTGGCAATATTGGGCAATAATAGAATATGTAAGAGTTGTGGGGCAGGTAGGTCTCCCTGTCTTTCTCACGTCCCAGTCATAAGGTGTACAATTTTATCCACACATAGGAAAGCACATTCCTGCCAGGATCTCCCGCTTTTCCACAGCCTGAGAAGCAACAGTGCCAAGCAATCATGGCTTGACCTCCAAATGAAGCTTTTCTCTTCATGGGCTGATTATCTCTGGCATTTTACTATAGTTGTAGAAAGCTGACTAACACAGCCCATCTCCCATCCCCCATCTGGAACCCAGGCTCCTATTTTCACAATGATATTGATTATCATGAAAAGGTCTTGGACCTTCTATGATCCCCTCTTTTTGCTATAGTGTAGACTCTGAGCTCTTCCAAACAACCACAGAGCATGCCAAGAGTCCTTCCGGGGCTCTTTGTCCTCCCCTCCGTCCTGTGGACACTGCCAGGCCAGGGCACAGGTCTACCCCTTTAACTTCTAGCTGAAAAACTTCCAGAATGTTTGGGGCATTTTCTGCCTTTCAAATAAATGATTCAAAACATATACAAAGGAAGGAAAAGAGAGAGAAGCAAAATGATGACAGAGAGAGAAAAGAGCAAGAAACGTAGAGAAAGAAAGTAGAATAAAAACAAAAGTTAGCATTTCCATCATGAAGGATGGCAAGCTCTCCACAAAGGAGCAGGCAACAGATACTTCCAGCGTTGCAGGCCAAGTGGTCTGTGGCAATTACTCTTCCGGTGACAGCAGCCATTGCCAATACATAAACATGTGAGCGTGGCTGCATTCCAATAAAACTTTATTTACAAGTAGTCAGTGGTATTATTTGTCAAATCTCTGCTTCACATCATATGAAAAATGACTTGCTTGAGTCCTAGGGTACGTTTACTAGAATATTCACAGCAGCACTGCTTGTAATAAAGTCAAGATCCAGAAATGATCCAAATATCACCTCAGCAGATATAATAACATACACATACTAAGGTATGATATCTAAAATTGATAAAACTATAATTGCACATTTCAATATGGATACCTCTTAAAATCATAAATACATGCTGGGCATGATGGTGCACACTTGTAGCCTCAGCTACTGGGGAGGCTGAGGCAGGAGGATTGCTTAACCCTGGGGTCCTTGAGGCTAGCCTGATCAACATAGGGAGGCTTCATGCTGAAGGAAGAGAGGAAAAGATGAAAGGACAAAAGGAAAAAGTTAGAGAAAAGGGGGAAAGAGAAAAAGAGAAAAGGAGAGAGGGAGGAAAGATGGAAAAAGTTGTTTAAAAACTATACATGCTGTGTGTTAGAAAAAAAATCGCAGAAAGGATACCATGTGATTCCATTCACAGCAAGTCCAAAAATAAGGAAAACTACATAGCAGAGACTTATACATAGGTGTATGGGAAAATTAAAGCAAGAGACTGAGCCGGGCTCTAGTCCCGGGCAGGGAAAGGGGGATGTGTGTGGGAGGGGCTCACATGGAGGTTTCCAAGGCTGCGGAGTAGAACACAGGCCTCTTCTGAGTGTTAGCTTTCCCACTATAAACAATACACACTCAGGGCCCATTGATAACGTACCACAAAGTCAAGAAAGAGTGAGAGACGGAGAGGCCAACAGGCCAGGGGCAGGTACTCACTGAGGATGTAGCTTGTAGAGGGTCCCATCCACACCCACTGTCACCTTGAGGGTGTCTAGCCCACGGTTTTCCCGTATCTTGTCCACCACGGCAGCCATGCCTGCACCACAGAGCTGGGCCGCCCGCCGCGCCACCACAGCGCACACCTCCTTGACAATGATGCTGTCATCACAGGTGCTGTCGAGCCCTAAGTGATGCAGGATGGCGCGGACCTGCAGCAGGGCCAGGCAGTCACTGGGCAGGGAGGAGACGGTTAGCGGTCAGTCACACAGACAGAGACGGGGCGGCCGAAGCTCAGGCCCAGCTCCTCAAGCAACAGAGGCTCCTGTGGCTCTGCGAGGTGGACCCTGCTCCCGGGCTCAGCACACTGTCCGTCCCTTGGCACCACCCCAACTCTTCTCTTTAAGAGCATAGTCACGGCCACACAGTGGAGCACTGCCATATAAAACTGATATGCAAAACAAAAGGCAGTTCCTTGTCCACGTATTCAAAAAAGGTTGTCTACATTCTCCACTCATTTGGCAATACTAAGACGGCATCAACGCCAGCCTGTGGCACTTTCCAGCTGCAACACTCTTTCGTGTCCTCTCTCCCACTGCTGTCTGTGGGTCTGAGGACACAGTCACTTGGGGCCAGCACTAGACTCCTCCTGCTCTATTCCTCCTCCCCATGCTGGGTGTTCTGTGTCCGGCTTGTGCACTCTTTATGATACAGATGTAAACAAAACTGCAGGAAAAAAATATTTTAGAAACTGGGAATCATTTCCTCTCACGTGAACACACAAGCAAACTAGAATATACCGTCTCTGTCACCGGTACAGATGCCCAAGAGGTCTGTTCATGCCAAGTCCCTAGTCTATTGCCTGAAAGTAATGACAGCATTCATTTGTAAAGGCCACTAAAATTCACCATTCTATTTTGGAGCTGACTTTTCTGACATTAGGCTGGAGAAGCAAGTCTTTGCTCTAACAGGGCTTCACGGCTCACGGCTCACGGCTGCCAGACGGTCCCACCTGTGCTCAATCCTGGCTGACTGATTACGGCAACCAGCAGTTAGGAAAGGCTGCCAGGCAGCACTCAGACACTGTCAGGTAGCTTCCACTGTGCGTTTCAACTTACATCCTATTAGCAAGTTTCTTTCTAGCATCGTATCTGGTATAAGTTCCATCATATCACTCTTCATGGCCTCATGCCACTGCTCAATGCAAGCTTTCTAGAGAATGTCACATACCAATGTGTTAGCCACTAAACTGACCTTTGTATAAACCACACCCTGAGCTCACTTGTGCTGCGGGAATCCTCTGTCTGCCCTGGGAAAAAAAGGAGGACACAGCTCCACCAGCCCCCAAATTCATACCTCTCAATCTGAGACAGGAACTTGGTTTCAAAGATTCCCCTCGTCTTAAGCCTTTCCGAGATGCGGCCACGGAACAGCAGCCCACGCTTGGTGAAATCGATGAGGACGTTACGCACGATCTCGCCCAGGTACATGCCGCTGATCATTTTCTCAAACCTGTCATTCAAAGAACGTTTATGGAGGTTAAGTTAAGCAGGAAGGTGGTGGGAGAAACAAAGTGGAGGGGTACAGCCTCCTGGGTAGGAGAGGTAGCATTTGATTCCCTGGGGCAGGTTTCCTGGTGGCCTCCCTTGCGACCCACCATCTGACCCATGGTGCCTGAGGCCCACAGGCTCCCTGGGACTGGCCCCATCTCCTAGGCCCATTTCTTTTCCAGGGCTTATTCCAGCCCCTCCAGGAGAAACACACACCAAACTCTACCCACCAGGCCCCCACAAGCAGGAAGGAAGCTAAGTCTTAATCCTTAACTCCACTAGCAGAGAACATGCACTACCGGAGTCCTTAGAGCCTGCTGCGGACCCTCATGCTGGCCACTGGAGCTGGAGGAGACTGTGACATTTTGAGGGTCTTTCAACTCCACATAGCACCTTTCACAAAGCCAATCAAAACCCGGACACTGCCCCATCTTGCCTTACTGAATGAAGCCCTGTTCCCAGAGGCATTATAGCCTGGGAACTGTATGAGACAAATGTTTTGCAAACTACCTTCTGTAGGACCAGGGTTCCTGATTAATTCAGCTGGGAAACACTACAATTCTTTCCTAATGGGATGTGTGTTAGAGCTCACAGTCTCTCGGCTCAGACCTCCTCCTCACCACGCCACTGCACATGGGTGCTGTGACACTGGCAATACAAGGCCCCAGAGGCCAGGTGCTGGGCAGGATAAAAGGACTGGCTCCTTTCCATCTAGGTCAACCTAGCAGCGCTTCTCCCAGGGCAACAGATGGCTCCACTTTCCATTTGCTGTCCCTCAGGGTCCCACAGCCTGGGTCCCAACTCCTGCTTGTTCTCCAGGGCCTTCAGGTGGATGGTGCTGCTACTACTTACTAATTCAGAACTTACAGGTATGTCTGACAAGAAACCCTTTTGAGAAACGCATTACAACTCAACCCAGCGAGCATCTTGTAGACCGTGGTCAAGGCTCTGATCATTCGATCACTGGCTGCAGCCCAGTTCTGGGCCGTGCATCCCACACAATTGCGTGCCTACCTCTGCTTGCCTGGGTTCAGTGACAGCTCATCCACAGCCACATCAAATTCTGTGCGGAAGTCATCTAAGCATCCATTGTCCCCAAAGGCCCCCCACTCCATGTTGACACACATTCGGCCCTCTTCTCCATCCACCAGCTCCACGTTACGCATCTCCTCCATGTAGCAGGCGTTGCTGCCTGTGCCTGCCGATCACAAGGGCACCTCGCTCACACCTGCCTCCTCCCACGCAGGGCCAAGCGTCCCATGTGGGAAGGGTGGCTGGTGTCCTTACCAACGATGAGACCAACTTCACAGTGAGGGTCTTCGTAGCCACAGGTCATCATAGTTCCTACTGTGTCATTCACCACCGCAACTACATCCAGGTCAAACTCCTGAAAGACCAGAAGCAGATGTCTAGTCCATAAACGCACCCCAACAGTCAACTTTCAGACATTTGCAAGGGAGAATTACATGGATACAAAATAACTCATGCTGTGGCTCTCCCACTTAAGTCTCTGCTCAAACACCACCTGTTCAGAGACCCCGTCCCTGGTTGTGCTGTGAGATTGCAGCTTCCCTGCCTGCTCTCTGCATCCACCTCATTACTGTTGATAGACCTGACAGCACCCACCACTGAGTCATGGGCTTTTCTTCATCCAGCTACATCTACTAGTCACTCAAGAATCCCTCTGCCCAGAACAGAGCTTGAGGCACACAGGAGACCCTCAACAACTGGTAAAGAGCTAAGTTAACTTCCGTCTAACCAAAGCAACTGAACTCAACACTGTACCCACTCTTGGAACCTATACATGTTTCAAGAATAAGGAAACTGACACAGGCTTCACATTTGTCTCTCCTACCTCTCGGCGGTGGATGGCTTCTTTCAGCAGGGTGACCACATCCTCGCCCTCACAGCCAGAGGCCTTGAAGCCTTTTGTCCACTTGAGGAGAATGCTCTGAAAATCATACGTGTTGGGGAGAGACAACATCAGAGCAGGCCTCCTAGGTCATTCCTGGAGCCTGGCTGCACTCTAGTCCTCAACTTCACAGATTAGATACCCAAGAGGAACCAGTAATCTCACTCACAAAGAATTGGAAACTTGTTTCTTTTCTTTTCCTATTTACTTACTTATGTGCTTATTCATAGACAAGGTATTGCTATGTAGGTCAGACTAGCTTTGAACTGAGTATGCGACCCAGGCTGGCCTTGAACTCCTGGGGATCCTCCTGCCCTAGCTTCCCCAGTGCTGCAAACTAAACGTGTTTCTAAGGCACTCACTTAGATTCACTGAGTACCTATCATGCATCACGTGCTGGGCTAAGTGTGTTGTATCATTTAATCCTCACAGCCGTCTTTCACATCACCACAATCACACCACATTATACTAACTGAGAAATAGAGGTAACTTGGCTGCGACCTACAATTTGAAGACACGAGTGGGACTCATGTCCAGGCAAATAGACACCTGGGAATGGGCTCATAGCGCTGAGTGAATGCCCTACGCACGTGTTCCCTTCCTTGGGCAAAGCAGTTTACTCTGTCCCGCCCCACATTCCGCAGGGAGGGAAGCTCTGCACCACTCGTAGTGTCCTCTGTGTGCTGTCTGTCATGTGGTCTTCAGTACCATAGGACCACCTGAGAGAGATTTTTGCTCCCAGGAGCCCTCTGTTCTGTGGCAGGCCTCAGGAACAGCCTCCGGAGCTCCTTTTCCCAAGAGGCCAGAACATGCCGGTAGGCTGTGCACTCGGGGCCACCCACTCCTATCTCCAGGATTTCCGTGGTGGTTCATGCTCAAAACCTGGCACTTTATCAACCAGGGTGTGTCCCAGAGGATTCAAAAGAACAAAGCACATCCTGTGAAGCCCTGGTTTCAATACTCACATCCTGACAAGGGAGTGTTTTATCTCCACCCACCTCTCTTGTCTACAAGCTAGCTTCACTTCTCTGGCAAAGGTTTGTATTTGACACTTAAAAGTTTACAAGGGCTGGGGGCTGTCACTCAGTGGCAGGGCACAGACCTAGTGCGCTGAGGCCCTGGGTTCCATTCTCAGCATCAGACAATGTAGTACACACGCAGTAAGCATCATCTCAAGTAATCATGGTAACAAGACAAGAACAGGTCCCCACAGACAACGAGATCTGCCCAAGGCCAGGGGATGCCCGGGTGTTCTGGGCCTCCTCACCTGCTGAGGCCGCAGGCACAGAATGATCTCACCTGAGTCAACAGGTGTCCCTGCCTCTCCCTCCACTCTTCCTTTTCATGAATCTAGACAAACTTGCACTTCTCACAAAGTAATCGAAAATATAGAATAAAATCCAGCAAGGTGGCCTGGGACCTTACAATTCAGATAAAAATAATTAACACATCTTCTAGTTCACCTGATAAAAGATAGATACCGGTGGATAGGAAGAGACAGCATCTGCTTAAAATATTTTTTAAAAAAATCTTTTAAAATTTTATTTATTTATTTGGTAAAGATTCTTGCTACACACCTCAGACTCATAGTGATATTCTTGTCTCAGCCTGCCCAGTGCTGGGATTACAGGCATGTGCCACCATGCCTGGTCTTAGTGGCCAGCTCGGCATGGGACCAGCATGGCATGGGGTACCAGGGATCGAACCTGGGTCCTTGTGCTCGCCAGTAGGTACTTAGACTGCTGAGCTATCTCCCTAGTCCCTAAAATGAAGTAGGAAAAAACCTAGAATGTATACACTAGAGTGTCATGCTTTTATCTTCTATTGATCTTATTTTTTTACATATTTGTCTATATCATGAAGATTATTATTTTTAAAGAAAAGTTATCCAGCCCAGGTTATCTGAAGCAATCTAAGGCAGCACCCATGCCTTCCGTCCTGGCAACTGCATCTGCAGCAGCAAGCCCAACATCTATGGCACGCACACGGGCTTCTTCTACACGCCTGATGCAGAGGAGCGACTGCTCACATAACCGTATGCTGAGCTACGTCAACAGTCCAGCTCCAGCACTGCCTACTCAGTCCTCTCCTCCGTGGGGAAGAACATCTGCAAGCACCAGACCTGCACCCATCTGTTTCCTCCTCCCAAGCCAGCAAGCTGAAGGGAGGCAAAGGTGGGACCAGAGAAGAGCCAGGGCATCTGCACCAGGAGACAACAAAACTCCCTATGCCATAACAAGGAGCAATGAGGCTCCGTAATGGCCACAAAGATGAGGAACTGCTGTCCCTACACCAGATCCTTTCCTGAGAGGCCACAGCTTGCCAGGGAGCTGTGTGCTCCCTGCCAAGCACCTGCACAGCGCCTCCAGCACTTGCTCCATACTTCATGCCCACCGGCTTGGCGTTTTATCAACCTGGATGTGTCACAGACTCTGAAGAACAAAGCACATCCCTGTACAGCCCTGGCATACACACCCACATCCACACAATATGGGGGCACAGGCACACACACACACACACACACACACACACACACCCATCTTACAGGGTTGCTATGAGGACTAAGTGAGATCATGCACATAAGAAGCCAACATAGCATGTGCCAAAATGTACTTAAAATTTTTAAGCTCTATTTTGCTTTTGGTCACTGTCATTAGTGTCCCAAAGACTATTGCAGCCAAGCTAAAATTTGTCCCTACCAGGAAGCTCCACTCCCTCTGGTCACACAGGCCTTGCTTTCCCTCTGCTCAGCTTAGCTTTCTCCCCAGTTCAGATGGGGGTGGGGAGTTGTTACCTCATCCAGGCTGTTCTGCTGGCATGGGAAGGAGAAGGTGAAACCTAGAGGCAGTGACACGCCCTTCATCCCCATGTACTCCAGGAAGTCAGCGATGCACTGCACGATGTGGTCAAAGAGCTGCAGGAACAGGTGGGGTGCTTAGAAAGAGCCCTGGCCAGGGCAGGCCGCCTCCAGCAGGGCCTGAGCCCAGGCTCAACATTTCCACCCTTAAGAAGCCTAAGCTCAGTCCCAGACCTAGGAGAAATTAGGCTGGCATCCTGGGCTCACTGAGCCCTCCCTGGGGCCATGGCTGAGCAGACAGTGCTATCCATGAAGGCAAGAAGTCTACCAGGCCCTCCCGGGATGCAGCCTGCCTCACCTCCTCCCCAGTGCCGTGCATGACCTCCTGGGGGATGGAGTAGATCTTGTTATGCATCTCCACTCCTCGCCGCTTCCCATTCCGCACACGAACCAGCAGGACCCGGAAGTTTGTTCCTCCAAGGTCCAAGGCCAGGAAGTCCCCTTTCTCTGGAAAACCAACCCAGGAAAATGATGGGTTAGACTGGCGAAGAGTGACAGTTGATGCTCCTTCCCCTGAAGAGAGGTCCTCCCTAGAGCTCTTCCTCCACCTGGGGGGGGGGGGGGGCACGACGACAATGGAATGTGAGCGCTCCCTAAGGGAGAAGAAAATAAGTTACCCAGGCCATATCTCTTTTGGCCACTGGTGGTCCTCAAAGGAGTCCATGTGGCAGGGGCCCAAAATCACAATGAGCTCTGCAGAACATGGGGAACACTGCCTGCTGACACACTGCACTTAACACCATCTAAGTACACAGCTGTGTCAAATCAAACATCACCCTAGGTTGGACTCTAGAATAGAGTGAATACAGCAAAGCATAGCTCTTCGAAAGAAGTGGAAGGGAAATCTTTTAAAGTGAGAGCCCCTCCCTTTCTCGGCAATTTCATTGCAAAGGCACTTCCTCAGTCAGGGCTGCAACGCTAGCAAAAGGTGGGCAAGAACTAAGCTCCAGTTCCAAACTCAGGAACTTCACTATCCTGGCAATAGTGGCCGGCTCATCAGTCATTTTTCTCTGAAATGGCAGAAGACTCAAGTTTGTTGGGACATAAGACCTCTACAGAAGGTCGAAATCTCTTTGTATAAAGGGCAATTGGAAACATTTTCAGCTTTGTAGGCCACGTTGTGTCTGTTTCAACCCTTCAACTTCGGCAGGGGAACATGAAGGTACAATACTGCACAGATGGGTGGCATGGCTGCATACGAATAAAACATTATTTACAAATGCTGGTATGAGTCCAATTAGCCCATGCTGACCTAGATGTGATGAGATGGCTCTGGGATGTGAATTCCAGTTCTAATATCCAACAGCTATATGATCTGGGCAAACTCGTGAACTTCTCTATGCTTCTGTTTTCTACCAAACATGGCAGCTCATTGGGAAATTCTAAATTTTAACAGTGAACAAATACTGAGTCGATATACAGTAAGCGCTCAGTAATACGGACTAACATTACTGTTTGATTTTTAGCAGAGGAACTCCTGGTTGACAGCATGGAATGCTAACATTCACTTAAAGCAAAATAGCTGAAGAAACATTCTGGTTCAAGCATTCAGGGCTAAAGCTCAGGGATTCCTTTCAGAACATCAACACCAGGCTGCATACCTGTGCCATCAGGGGTGGCACACACATAGGTGGGCAGCATCTTCACAGGAGCTACGGTGTGTGTCTCCTTGCTTAGACCTCGCTCCATTTCAACCTTCATCCTCCTCTTGATCTCCAGTAGCTGCTCATGGCTCAGTTTTAGAGGCTCAAGGATCTTCTGGCGGGCTCGGTGCTGGTCTGCCAGTCGATAAGCCACCGCAGTCACCATAGCTGCCCCTTTGCCACTGCCATCCTCAGAGCGGAGAAAGCGAACATCGCAATCTGGCACCAGCCTCCGCACGGCCTTGTGGAGATGCTTGGCAAAACTGCAGCCACCAAGAGGGTGAGACAGGAGTCACAGTTAAGGGCTGTGGGGCATGCAGAGGGCTGTCCAGGGGCTACCGCCTTGGCCCAAGTGCTAGGAGACCCCGTGGGAGATGTAGGAATGAGCTGATGCTAACCTCAACCTCCTCTCTCTTTTCTCCTAACTTGTGGGGGTCACTATGCAAAAACTCAGGTATTCACCTGTGACTACCCTGCCTGTTTATCCCCCACAGAAAGGAGAAGCCCTCTAACAAGCCACTGTCCCCAGCACACAGTCACACACGATGACTGTCCTCTCGATGATGCCCTCTTCCTCATCGAGCTGGCCTGCACACCAGTTCCTCTGCTCAGTAAGCTACAGTCAGCTCTGCTGGGGCAGCCTGAAGGAATCGGGTGGCTTTCCTGCCATTGTACTTGTCATGTCTATTATTCGTTTCATTTCACTTTGCCTGGGAAAGACACTAAACAGAACAGCTGGCAATGCCTTTCTTCTGGCCTGTTTCTACCAAAGATCCCGATTTTGCTGAGCACACCGGGCAAGTTCAGCAAGAAACTCTCCACGTGGTAACCACTTGCTATGTACGTGCGGTCTGTGGGCAGCACCTCACTCAGGACTGTTAGAGAACCCAGCTCATTCAAAAGCTTCTGACTCAGAATAGCCACTTAAGAAGATCCCCAAATGATTCATATATACATTGATGTTCTTGGGGCACTGGGCTAGGAGACTGGGAACTCCCACATTAAAGCTTTCACAGCAATCTGTTCAGTTAATGAAGGTCCCTTGAACCAGCACTCACATTAAGAGAAAACAGGCTAGCATGGCCGAGGGGTATCTTCCAGGTCCCAGCTGAACTTTCAGTGTTTGGGTACATACGATGGGAAGGCTCTAAATGTTAATACCCAAGTCAGCCAGAGAATAACCCACTGCAGCTACCCACCAGGCTGGGGAGGGCCCGGCACCTGCAGGAACCACTATGGTCACGCAAGAGTAAAGAAAGAAAGGCTAACTCATCAGGAAGAGGGAGACAGGCAGGGCACACAGCAGCCAGGGGAGTTCATAGCAGGAGGACAGCTCCCAGCTCCCACCTTCCCTGAGAGACACTTCTCCGCTCCACAAACCCTCAACCCCAGGAAACACACCCTGGAACTGGCCATGGAGGGACCAATCGCAGGTGCCGTCAGGGCCCCGTTCCCCCCAGGCAGGGGATGCTGACTCACTGAGGGTGCTTCTTGTACACAGAACCATCGACCCCGATGGTGGAGCGCAGCCGATCCTCGCCCTTGTTTTCCTTGAGGCGCCGCAGCACAGCCACCAGCGTGGCCGCACACAGGCTGGCAGAGCGCGTGGACACTATCTGGCAGACCCGGCGGGTGGCCACACAGTCCTCCTGCAGGGGATCCATCCCCAGCCGTACCAGCACTCGGCGAGCCTTCTCGATACCATCCTTTTCCCTGGGAAACAGAGACGGGGCTGTGGGCAAGTGTGTGACCGGAGAGGAGGCCTCAGCTCCAGAAAACCCCATCTGCCAGAGTGGGCAGAATCCTTCACTGCTGTGAGGGGGAGGCAGGACCAGGACCAGGACTGCGATTGGGATTGAGATAAACAGCCACCTGAGGCTTCTCTCCTCTCCCAGACCTTCTCTGCGTCTCTCTCCGCCCACTGCCACATCTCACCTCTCTAGTGTCTCTTATTTTATTTGTATTTATTTATTTATTGCAGAACCAGGGATTAAACTCAGGCCCTTGCACTTGCCAGGCAAGCGCTTATTTTACTGAGCCATTTCTCCGGCCCCTCTAGTGTCCCTCTAACCTCCCTAATAGAAATTACAACCTAGTATTCCTCTGTATGTACCATGTGAGGCCAAGGCCATTTTCCTGGTGCTTTACACACTGGGTTGGTGGAGTGAGCTTGGGCCGTTTGCTCATCTCAGCACAGACAAATGAGCCTCCACCACTAGCCCTCTCTGAATGTGAGCATCCAGCTGCCTTCCCTCTGATGCTGAAAGGGGCTGCCTGTGTCGCAGCTGCTGGTAAAGGGCTGGCGACCTGGTGAGCTCCCTTCTCAAGGCAGGAAATACTAGCTGTGGGAATACTCCTCTCCTGCAGCCCAGCAAAGAAAGGTACAACTCCTCTGGGGTTGCTACTTACAACAAAATCCTTTAAACCTTGTCCACTGGCCCTTCAGGTCTACAACCACCTTCTCTGTACATCTGGTCCCTGAAACAACAGGACATCTCCTCCATCTACAACAGGATGTATCCTCCATCTAGAGATAACTAGGCCCAACTCTTATAATACTGTGTCCTAGAAAGTAAAAGCTGGACCCCACTCCTGCCCCCCGGTGAGCTATGCATGGGTGGGCCTACCTCTGGGTAACCTCTTTCTGTGTTAGGAAGCAGGAGTCAGGACAGAGTCCTTTTGTTGTTTTGATTTTCTGTACTGGGACTCAAACCCAGGGCCTTTGCACTGAGTTACACCCTCAGCTTTCTGTATTTTTTAAATTTTATTTTATTTTTGTCTTTTTGAGACAGGGTCTCACTAGGCAGTTCAGGCTGGCCTTACATGCACTTTGTAGCCCAGGCTGGCCTTGAACTCAGCCATCCTCCTGCCTCAGCCTCCCAAGTGCTGGGATCACAGGCATGTGCCATCACACCCATTTTTTTTTAATTCTGAAACACAGTCTCGTTAAATTGCCCCAGCTGGGCTTGAACTGCAACCTTCCTGCCTCAGCCTCCCAGAGAGCTGGGGTGACAGGTGGGTGCCATAGTCTTTTGCCAGTCCTATGCCCAGCTGTGACAGTCCTTTTTGAGAACTGCCGCTGAGGAGTGAGATGCCTGAATTTCCATGGAAGGAGATGGAGGTGGATACAAATGAGCCATTAAAGCGCCTTCTTGAGGCCTTCAGCTTCAGCCCCGTGCAATGCTCTCCTTATACTCGGAACCACCCAAAACCAGGACCCTGAGTGAGGCAGAGCCGAGTGAGCGCACAGCCGGTAGCCCCAGAACCTTACTCTTCAATATCTGAAACGTCTTTGGTCTCGAAGCTGCCTGTGGTGAGGAGCTCAGGGCTGAGCTTCCCCTGGAACAGCAGCTCCTCCTTGGCCATCTTCACCAGGATGAGCCTCACCAGCTCCCCCATGTACATCCCGCTGATCATCTTCTCGAACCTGCAGGGGGACATGCACAGAGCCCCGGTGAACACACAGCCTTCCTGGGACCCCGGGACTTTGGAGCTTATCTGAGAGCCCGGTGCGGTATGTAACTAAGGATTAACGTAGGAGGCCCCGTCAAGAAACCCTATGTGGGGCTAGGCTGTCCCTCATGCTGACAGCCCTACCCTCAGCACCCAAATGAAACATCCAAACCCAAGTAGGGAACATTCCGGAATGAGCAGAATTGTAGGTAAGTTTTGTCTACAAAAGTGATATTGGGGCTGGGGAGATGGCTCAGTGGAATAAGTGCTTCCCTGGCAAGTACAAGAGCCTGAGTTCAAACCCCAGTTCCGTCAAAAAAAGAAAAAAGGAAAGAAAAGTGATCTTTACACATTCTTCTCCAGCAAGAAAATGATTTTCAAAAATAAAACCTTATGTAGACCCCAATATATTTTTTCAAGAGAAAAAAAGGTCAACCTGATGAAATGCCGGCATAGCCCTGCTTCTAGTCACTCAACCTGTGCGGCACTCCCTCTAGGCCCCTTTGGGATCCTTTGAAAAACAAAAGGTCACAAGGGCAGGTGCAGCAGAGCTCAAGAATCTAGGGATAAGCAGGGCGTGGTGGCCTGTAATGCCAGCAGTCGGGGCTGCTGAGGCAGGAGGATCTTGGGAGTTCAAGACAACCAGCCTGGGCTATAAAGTGAGCTCAAGGCCGACCTGAACTGCATAGCAAAACTCTGTCTTAAAAAGACATTTTAAAAAATTAAATTTAAAAAAAAGGTCTCCAAGGGTAACACACTAAACATTTCTGAGTAGGTAAGTGACAAGGGGAGAGGCAGAGGATGCCCCTCAAACTGAGAAGGTAGTTGGCGTAGTTTAGTTTTCCAACACTAGGTGACACTGTTCTCTTTAGAAATTAGTCTTTTAGGCTAGGACTAAGTGACAGAGAGGCCTGGTGACTTTCTTTCTGGCAAAGGTCTCTCAGAAAGGATCAGGGTCTTAAGAGCATCATGGCACCTGGGGCCTGCCACGACTACCCAGGGTGGGCTACAGTGAAGGAGGGTCCTGAACAGCAGAGTAGAAAGGATTTGGACATCACCTACCAGAGAGAAAACACAAGCCCCAGAAAGCTACTTGCTCAAGGCCCAGAGCCAGGAATGGCGGGGTTGGAGCTAAGCGAGAGCTGGCAGCACTGCCCTGAACTCAGGGTACACAGGAAATGCACAGCATCAGCACGGGCACTGCCTGGCTACCGCAGTAGAGAACTCGCATCTGCTTGAACATTGTCTTCCTGAAAGAACCCTGGAGTCAGGGGGTGCCCACAGTGTGTCAAGATCTATCATGATTTCAGGGCTACCACGGCTGGCAGTTTGGAATATGTCCTTTCAACCTTTTTCTTATGTATGGAAAGGGCAGGGGTATGCTGTCAACTGGCAGGCAATGTTCCCTTTGGACACTTCAAAGGACACATGGCTCCTGAGGATGACAAGGATGTCTCAGTAACAGAGGCAGGCACGGAGTGGGCGGCTTCTCAGCTCATAAACCTCTCATCACCCATGGCAGACACAAGCGCTCTGTGCCTAAGAAAGCTCAAGTACATGGACTCACATTTCAACATGTGAGGGAAGCTTGTGACTGAAAGAGACCCTGCGCTGAAGAAACAAGGGCTCTGAGGTAAAGGAAAGGCTACCCAGTGCTGATCTGGCTTATAGGGCTGGTCTTCCTCTCCAACCACAGATCTGTCCTAAGAGCCTTCTGAAAATGGTCAGAGCACCAAGAGGTCCGCAGAAGTGCTGCGTGTTCAAAGTGTTTTGCAACTGTCTTCAGCACTTGCAACATTCCTGCCCCAAGTTCTTCAAGAGGAACATTTATTTAGCAAATATGAAAATGAAAGGATGTTATGTAAGAAGCAAAAGTAACACAAAACCAAGTCTGATCAGGCAGGAGTGTACCGCACTCAGGGCGCAAAATGCCAGGGCCCCTCCCCTATCACCTCCCAGCCCAGCCCATGGCTGGGGCAGAAAACAAAAAGGCTACTTTGCTAGCTTTTCCACAGCTCTTGTGGCTGGGGCGGGAGGACGTGGGACCCTGTGGACACTGATGTGGTGACAGCTACGAAAGGGGCTTCCAGCGACCCTCATCTTGACCTTCTAGCTATGAGGTTTCTATGCTGCTCATAGTTTCTGCAGAAAATTTAAAATATAAGGTTGGAAGAAAGACAAGGGCCCCACACTTAGAACATGACCTTCTGAAGTGACTGCTGAAGGATGACCTCGTTTACGCACTTCATTGATTTCAGAGCCAGGTCGGAGATTTACAGTCATAAACATTCCCCTAATCAGTGCTACCTTGGCAACCTTTGGCAGACAATGTTAAGACTATAAAGAAAAAAGGAAATAAGCCTCTGGCCCTGGCCAGCCCCATCCACAGCCCCCTAGCCCTCCCCCGCATCTCGTACACAGCAAGGGACACTCACAGTTGCTTCCCAGGGTTCAGGGAGCCCATGTCGATCTCTTGGTCATACTCAGTGCGAATGTCATTGAGTGCACCGTCATCCCCGAAGGCCCCCCACTCCATGTTGATACACATCCGGCCCTCATCGCCCTCTACCATGTCGATGTGGCGCATCTCCTCCATGTAGCAGGCATTGCTGCCAGTGCCTGGCCAGAGCAAGACACCAGATCAACACTTATTTCCATTGTCTTCCCTTGCCCCAGGCTCATCCCCCTCTTCTTCCCCTCCAAAGTGACCGCACCATTATCTTCAAAGGTGAAGTGCAAGGAAATACCCCAGCATTGAAACGCTTCCCTCTGCAGCCCACACCCCCAAGCACGGGACACTGGACTGCACCAACCCTCACACCCCATGCTCACTCACCCACGATGAGACCGATCTCACAGTTCTGGTCATCATAGCCACAGGTCATCATGGTCCCAACCGTGTCGTTCACCACGGCCACAATGTCAATATCAAAGTCCTGTGGGATTGAAGGGAGGGCATGCCATCTCAGAAACGACACAGACGTGAAGATAGAGAAACAATAACAAAACACGCAGCTCAGTTGTAACACAGCTTCCCCTTTATCAGCCCAATGCAGAGCCAAAGAAAAGAAGAGCTGGAAATCCGGGCCTAGACCCAGTCAAACAGCAGCACCTCACTCGGCCAGTTCAGTTGCCTCCAGCATGGCTGACAATTTTCCTGACAGTATCCCTGCAGTCTAGTTAGTAGACATCACTGACTAAGAACCACCTTGCGGTCTTCTCTTTCTTCTTCCCCTCCACATCTTTTCTTCCTCTTCCTTTTCTCTCTCTCCTTCTTTCTCCCCATAACCCTTCTGATGAAGGACACTTTTTATGCTGTCCTCTTTCTGCCCTGTTCCACCTTCGTCTCAGCCTCATACCAACTTTCTTACTTGAAAAATGATAGCCAAGTCTTCTTCATGGTTAAGGAATGAGGGCTTTTTCTTGCACTAAAGCTAAGATTACTTTCTAGCATATAAAGCTCAGAAACTCAAAGGCATCTAATCACATACAAAATGCCTGGGTAATCAGCCTAGCAGGGAAGAAGCAAATTTCTCCAAAACCTTCCCAGACTGAGTGTGAGGACAGGCAGCAAAAGGACTTCAGAGCAGACCCAACAGAACTGCGGCCCCCAAGCTCCTGCCCCACTCACCCCTCTCCGTTGGATGGCCTTCCGGATCAAATCCACAATGTCTTTGCCTTCCACTCCACTGGACTTGAATCCCTTGGTCCATGAGACCAGAAAACTCTAGAAAAGACCCAAGGAATCAATATTGAGTCCCTACAACTAAACCAAAAACCACATTCCTCCAACAGTCTTCACGATCAGGGACCTCTGCCACTGGGCTAAGGTCAGGGCTGAATTTATAGATGGCCACTTGACGAGCCTAGAAAGAAGAAACCCAAGCTTCTGACCAGGAAAAGAGATTAAATGAATGACTCATCCATGTTTCACTGCCTCTAAGAAGAGGAAAAAGTAGGTTATTCACTGCGCACATAAGAGATTCACACCTTCATACCATCAACTGCTGGGCAACCTTCTTATAATGGTCTTTCTCATAGTACTTTAGAACAGAAGAATCCCTTAAAAGTGTGTGGAGGGCAAGAAGGACGCACACACACCCCTACACACTTAGAACTATCAACTTCCCATAATGAAATATTGTCTGTCCAACCCTTCAGTGCTGCCACCAGTACACCACAGAAGCAAGTAGCTTAGCAGCCCTCCTTGACCTCCCAGCCCTGAGCATGATGCCCTGGAAACATCTGAGAACCTGCTTACCTCATCTAGTTTAGTCTGGTGGCAGGGGAAGGAGAAGGTAAAGCCCAGTGGCAGCTTCTTATCTTTGATTTGTAGCTTCTCCATGAAGTTGGCCAGGCATTCGGCGATGTGGTCAAACAGCTAAGGACATATGACACAGCAAGATGAGTGGGGAGGCAGAATGGCACAGAGGTTAGGAGCAGGGACTTCTGATGCAGAAAGAAGTTGGCCTTGTCAGATCTCCACACTTCTCTCTGACGTCTTTCTTTGGTCATCTATAAAATGGGAATCATAACTGAACACTAGTTAGTACTCATTAAATGGTATCTTCCAGGTAAACCGTTTTCCTGGGCGCCTCTCAAAATAACCCTGAGAGGCAGGGAGTCTCACAAAGTTATCAGAAAGTCAACACAGGCTCTGACAACGGAGCATGTTTGGTGGCCCTATCACAGACATCCAGCTGATTATCCTACAAAAGGAAAGCCCATCTTACTGTAAGAAGTACCTCAGCATCCTTTGACTGGGGAGAAAGGGGTCTTCCTCTGTTCCCATTCCATGGAACAACTTAACAGAAATAATCAATTTTCTATTTCTCCATTCTAGAAAATGAATGCCCTGGGGACAACTGAAAGAAATTCTCAAAATCAATCTCTCTCTCTCTCTCTCTCTCTCTCTCTCTCTCTCTCTCTCTCTCCAAAGGAAGACCAATGAAAAGCACGCAGAACAGTGTTTTGTGGGTGAGAAGCCTCGCATCTGTGGACTCACTGAGCAGGACCTAAAAAGCTCCTAGACCTCAGAGAAGCCTGTTCACAATAAGCCTGGCTTCAGAGTGACCCTGGCAGCCACAGCCCACAGGCTTTCTTTTGCCCACTCAACACCCTCAGAGAGAACCTGATACCTTTACAGACACCAAGAAGCTGAGAGAAGAGGCATTCTAGTGCAGAAAGTAATCAGAGGCCAAAGAAAGAGCCTGAGCTGATTCCAAGGAACAGGTTGACTAGAGGGCAACATCTAAAAGCCAGGGAACACAGTGAGGCCTGAAGACAAGTATCTTTTCCCTTCCAGAATAAGCAGAGTCTATGAAGGATTCCCAAAGTGGTCATCCTGGACCAGCAGCATGCCTGTCCTTACCTGGTAACAGGTTAAAAATGTAAATTACACCCCTCCCCCAGGTTACAGTAGCAGAACCTTTGGAAGGTTCAACAATCTGTTAACAAGCCTCCCAGGTGGGCCGAGGCTGGTAAAACCACATTATTTGCATTTACATAGGAAATAAAAGGTTGAGGGAGGGAGGTGACAGGCCCACTGGCACCAGATGTCTGGGGAATAGTCAGGGGGAGGGGCCCAGAGAGACAGGGCCAGCCCAGGGTGGGAGATGGCTTGCTTGCACTGAGCTGCAGCCTCGATTCTGGCCCTCTCTCTGAGCCTCTGCAAAGTAAACCACAGCAACCCAAACCTTTGACCTCCAAAATAACACATCCTCAAGGCTAGGCTAAGCCAGAGCTCTCTGTCCAAAAGGGCCCACATACACACATGCGCAACTCCTTTAACAAATTTTAATATGTAAATAGGGCTTCTAGAGAGCTGTCCAACAAGCTCTATTATTTTGTTAACAAGCTGAAGAAAAATTGAGGGATATATTTATATCCCTCAATAAAGTGCTGGGGAGAAAGCTCAGTGCCTTAAGCACCTGCCTAGCAAGCACAAGGTCCTGAGTTCGATTACCCCCAAAAGCTAATTATATATTAAACAAATGTATAGTCTAATCATCTTGACTCACTTGTCAAACTTATCTCTATTACAAAAAGAAGAAAAAAAAAAAAAAAAAAAGGTGTGCAAAGAAAGAAAACGGATCACTGGAAAAACAAGAACCCTCAGAAGGTAGAAAAGCTAGACGGCTTCCCCACGCCAGCCCCAGCCCCTGTCCCCTATCCAGAGGGACAGAGAAAAGATAAGGCAGGAAAGAAGCTTGAAATCCTGCCTCAGCCCACAGAACAGCCACTGGCCATCTGTGACTATTTTAATTCATTTGTTTGTTTACAGTACTGGGGTTTGAACCAAACTAACCAAAATCAACAGTGCTTTTTAAAAGACAGATCTAGCTAAGTTGCCCAGGATGGCCTTGAATTTATGATCCTCCTGTCTCAACCTCCTCAACCACTGAGAAAACAAGATATGTCACCATGCCCAGCAGCAGAATTTTAAGAATTAAAATACAGCTTTTCCATCAAACTAGCCACATTTCAAGTACTTAATGTCACAGGCGGCTGACAGCTACCGTACTGCACAAAACAGACAGTGAGCAGGCCCATCATTGCCTGAATTTCCCATCATACAGTGCTCAGTTCGAAGAACTTAGACCTTTTTAAAACTGGGGAAAAGGAGACCCGTCTACTTCCTTGAACTGGAAGGCTGTCTCTCTGTTAGCTGAAGACCCAAGGGTAAGATGCTAGGAAAAAGAGCCAACAGCTTCCTGCCATAAAAGGCTCAAAAGGCATCATTTAATGAAGCTAGAAAGGCTTCCTTTTCCTTATTGGTCTGAGAATCTGCCCGCTCCCCTTCATAAAAGGCACACCTTGAAAATCCTAAGTGGCTGTATGGTTCATCCAGGAGCCCCAAGGCCCAGGTTCTCAGCTCAAGAGCCTTTTGCAAGTTTGGGCTTTCATGGTTTCAGTCTTGGGTTGTTTTTATTTTTATTTTTTTAATGTGTTTAGTACAGGGTCTACAGGGTCTCACTACACAGATTGGACTCATAGTGAACCTGTTTTCAGCCTCCCCAGTGGGATTACAGGTTCGTGCCACTATGCCCAGTCTCAGTCTCCATCTCAGTGTGCCCTGGGGGCAGGGCCAGCACAGTGGCATACCAGGGTTCGAACCCTAGTCACTGCACCTGCTTCCACTGAGCTATCTGGCCAGCCCTTAATCTTGGTTTTAACTAAACCACATTTTATAAGTTCACACTTTCCTTCAATTAAAGTACTTATTACTAATATCCAAAAGACCAGAAAACTTCACATGCATATGGAACCGTACCAATAATTATATCGCTAAATAGCTCCTTTGAATGTTTCTAGTCTTTTTCGAAACACTTTGTTGTTTTTAGGCACATGGCATTATTTCTTTCCTCAAGACGACAGACCCCTGTGTATATTATCTTCTAGTTGTTTCATTTTTGTATAGCATTTTTCTCATTTACTCAAAAATTTTCTAATATTCCAATAATGTTATTATTTCTTCCAGATAGGCATCATGGTTTTCATTCTTTTGTATCTTTTATTCTCTTATTCTGTCTTTAAAAATTTGAAGTGAAACTTTTTTTTTTTTTTGAGACGAGGTCTTGCTATACAGTTGAGGTTGGCCTTGAGCTTGCTTTTTAGCCCAGACTGGTCTCAAACTCTCAGCTATACTCCTGCCTCAGCCTCCCATTAGTGCTGAGATTACAGGCAGGTGCCATCACGCCCAGACTTGAACTAAAATATTTTGTTTACATATTGCATTGAGAATAGAGTAATCTTTCCCTATAACCCCTAAGTAGGTAGTTTAAGAAATCTTAAAGTTTTTCAAAGAACTGTACTCGTATCCTGAATGTCTGAAAAGAATGTCCTTTCTGGGTAAGCAGAGACCCACACGCCCTGCCCACAGCCACTGGCAGGCTCCAGGGCGAACATCCGCTGCAGAGGCCGGGAGGTATGTGGGTCCTCCAGGTAGTCGAGGCCACGGAAATGAGATAAAAATCTCCCCAATGTGTCCTCACCATGTTGCAAGTCTTTTTCACAATCACAGAGAGACTTACTGGTTTTGTCTTGTTTACTCAGTTCTCAAATATTTGTGATCTGGAGTTGGGGCCCAAAATGGAGGTACAGGCAGTAAGCAAAAAGGGGAACACATCCTCCAGAGACAGGAAGCAACTAGGTGAACAGACAAAACTTCCTCAAGAAAAGCAGTTAAGAGTACCGGTTGATATGTCAGGCACTATGCAATACACTGAACATGATGTATCTTCACTTCTAATTCTCGCCACAATTGAGGTTCTGTCATCTCCCTCTTTACAGATGGATAAAGCTAGGCTCCAACAGACATGAGGGAAACAGTGGAAGAAAAGCCTCATGCCCCTGTGTCCTCCAAACATTGGACTGGAGCCATGCAACGCTGTCCTGGGACACAGCCTCCTTCCCCAACCCCAGCAATAAGACTAAGAAAGCTGGTTTACCCTCAAGGCCAGCCCCAAAGACAAAGGATCACAAAGTAGTTCCCTCACTTGATCTGCTCATCCTCGGAATTCCTTTCCCAGGAATGGCCTGGTTGGTGGAAGAAGAAATAGCAAATAGAAAACAGAAGGCTTCACTTCTCCCAAGCCCTGAGGCCCATGAGGCATCTTAAGTCAATGCTTCTCCTCCACTTGTTCCTTTTATTATCAAGTGCCCACTCGGTATAAAATCCAGAAGGGAGAGCCACAGGTCCAGCTGACATGGGCTCTGCTTACTGTGCTAGTATCCAGGGATGTCCTGATAAGTGTCTTTCCCTCGGCTGAGAGCAGCAAAGATGCAGAAAGAACATTTTCCCCTCCTCCCACACCCCCTTGGGCCAGAGAAATAGCTCAGTAGAATAAGCAGTTGCCTAGCAAGCACAAGGTTCTGAGTTCAAGCCCCAGTACTGGAAAGAAAGAAAGGAAGGAAAAGAAAGAACGAATGAACGAACATCCCTGGCAAGTACCAGTAGCCAGCAGCAGCTTTCCTGAGACAAGGGTCCTACCTGAGTGCCACTGCCTCGCATAATGTCCTCTGGGATGGCGTAGATCTGGTTCTCCATCTCAACCCTCTGAAGCCCATTGTCTGTTACTTTAACCCAGAGCACACGAAAATTGGTCCCTCCAAGGTCCAGGGCCAAGAACTCTCCATGTTCTGTAGATAAAGAAAGGATCACTGTAAGTTTTAAGAAAGATAAGGTCAAGCTGCTCCCCAGAGGCAAATCACTGAAAATATTGAGTCCTTCCATAAGCAATGATTGTCTGTGGGGAAATAAGATGGTTAATGGGTTTTACTTTTTTCTTAAACACATTTATATTTGGTATTATTAATGCTAAGTACTGTTATGTTTCTTTTCCAATTCACATCAACAGTGGGATAGTTCCTCATCCAACAATGGGGCCCTCATCCCCTCACAAGACTAGGTGGTCAGTGTCTACAGCAAGTCCTCACAGAGCTCCTGCACTCCACAAACCTACTGCTTCCTCTGTAGGCCTGTCGGCCCCAGACTTACTGCCAAATTGACTCCTTCCAGTCCAAAACTGACTTAATATGTTCATACTAACATGGCGATGGCCTCCAACAGGATGGGGGGCTCACATGATGGAGGGAAATGGGATCCAACTGGCTATAGATTCAGTGGCCTGCCACAAAGTCTGTAGACACCTGCCCCAAGGACTTCAGGACTGCCAGGAGGAAGAGGAAGAGGTCCATCGTACAATTTGGGTCCCTTGGCTGCTCCACTTGAGTCACAGAGCTATAAAGGACTGAGAAAAGGGACTCCTCACAGGTTCCACAGACAGACACGAGGAGGATAGTAGTCCTTCCCACCAGGAAATAAGCAGCGCAGACAGGAAGCCTCCAGATTTGTTACAATAACACAGTCAGCTATAGGGAAGTGCCCTATTGTATGGCACAGAATGAAAGTGCTGAAGAGGCGCGGAGCCCACAGACAGGGCCATGACCAGCAACTGTGCGGGTGGGTGGGCAAAGGCCAGAAGAGACAGCTCGCCCACACCACAGGTTCAACTGGTAATGGCTGCCTAAACACCTTAAAAATGTGAGAATTTCCCTTGAGATTCACCAGTGGGCATGTTAGCAGTCAGTCCCTTTCCCAAACAAGGTCTGCCCCTGAAATAAAGCAAAAGGGATAGGAAACCAGTGCAGGGACAGGCTCTGAGTAAATAAACCAAAGGCTCATTCTGGATCCTGGTCTCCCTAGCACCGTTTGCCCTTTGGTCCTGAGAAAAGCCACGTCTTGGTATCTCTATGACAACACTACCCAGTCCCTAGAGTACAGAGAGGAAACCTAGAACCGACCGCATTGACTCCACAGTACTCACTCACATACACAGCCAGCTGCCTGGTGACCCCAGGAGAATGGCTATGGACTCCTTGTTGCCTATAGAGAATCCTCTGTAGCAGAAACAAGTTCCTGGGTCCTAGGTACCAACTGCCCCATCTCTAAAACAGAAATACCTACCCTACAGGGTTGTTTGAGGTGGAAGATTAGACATTGGGCTTCAAGCAACCAGCTCTGTACCAAGAACTGGAGACACACTCAGTAAGTGTGATCCAGCAAATGTTGCCCCACACCTACACCTAAACAGCAAGGGAGACTACAAAAATCTATCCAAGAAAAGCTACTGGAATCAGCTCAGGTGGCTTCAGCATTCCTCCTGAGGAGCACTGATTTTCCATTCCCTGCCTGGCGACTGGAGGTGGCCCCACTTGGCATGGTTGCTTGCTCACTAAAGCAGCACCAACCTGTCTGTGGGGGTCTCATGCTTGTCGTTGCCACAAGCAACTTTTCCAGGCATGCTGGTTCTAAGCATCGATAGTAGTGGGACCTCAGCCAGATTCTAGGAAGCACTATGTGGCGGTGGTCACGAGGAATGAAAAGGAAAACCAGAGATGAACTGCCTCATCAGCACTCTGAGGCCCAGGACACACAATCTGCTGAATCAGTGATCGCAGGGGACTGAGGCAGCCAGGTTTTCCCTGGTTGGTTCCCATTCAAGGCCAGCCCAGCTGGATTCATGGGAGGGACACAGCTCTTCCAGGAATGTGATCTTGCCACATTTTCTGTTGGACTGAAGGGAAATGACAAATAATAAAGGACTGCTGAAAATTCCCAGAAAGAAATTCCAGGATCCTCTAAAACAAAAAGGCATCCCTCCTTCCCAGCACCCCAAACACGACAACTGCCATATCCAAGGAGTGTACTCCTTGAGTCCAGAATCTGAGGCAGGCCCAGCATCATGAACCCAGAAATCTTAACAGGATCCCTCAGGGCAATGAACAGATGCCCTCCTCATTTCCATGTCTACACTACACATGATAGTCAGCCATAAAGCTGTGATTAACTGCTGGTTAGAGATGTTAGGCAGTTCTTATTAATTCCCACTCAGCTGTTGCATTACTTGTGCGCCAACACCCTACCTGTAGAACACAACTCACAATACCAACTTCTCCCAGCAGTTGTGAGGCTTACATGAAATATGGACAATGTTAAATGTGTATGTGCCCTTAGGAATATTTTATAATGTAAGCCAGTGGTGCTAAACTTATGGTATGCACGCTACAATGGGCCAGTCATATTACTGAGAGCTCTAAAAGGTTCATCATCACTGTAGTTAGCCATCAAACGAATAGCTAACATCCTTGTCATTATACATTAATACCATTATTCCAGTCTTATGTAGCTTCTCCCTCTTGGGGTTTTGGCAACTCCAAACCCTGCCTATTACTGGTTATAGCTAAAGAGCTACCTCTACAGAGAACTTTCTAGAACATTCCAGAAGCCCAGAGTAAGGTTCATATGAGAATGCGATGAGGTGTGAAGCATAGGTGCACCTGAAGGCCTGTATAAAGCGGGATAAAGACTGTTGCACATAAAAACACCACACCAAGGGAAAGTTTGCCAAGAAAAGGCAAAACCACAGAGCAGAGGGCCCTCTAAAGTCAGACAGAGAATTCTGTAAATAACTGCTATGAGGCAGATTTTGAGGAAACTATCTCATGCTTAATTTGCCCCATTGATAGTTCATTTATTAAAATGTTTGCAGACTTCAAGGAATATGGCATAGTAGTAGTAAACACCAAATCTCTGAGTTTTGGTGGCTAAGTTGCTGGAATACTGCAAGATGAGGAAAAGGGAAGTGGGTTCCCAGGAAGGATTTAAAGTGATAATCTAGGGACAGGGAATGGCTCAGTGGAATAAGCACTTCCCTAGCAAGTGCAAGGGTCTGAGTTCAATCCCTGGTTCTGCAAAAAAATAGAGTGATAATCTAAGCCAATGTGGAGAGTGAAGAGAATTCAACAAAGAAGAGATGGCAAGTAATACTTTTGCCCTGAGCATGATGCACTGCACAGCAGGGAAGTCGCAAACCTGCAGATGCATGGTGATTACTGGCAGCCCCGAGGCCTCCACAGAAAAACACAGCAGCAGAATGAACAGTCGGCAACGCAGACTGCAGTGACTGGCGAGTTGCTTGGGTTCAGCCATAGCCTAGGAGATGGCAGTCGCCCAGTACCCATCTTGGCGAGGGGAAACTGAGCCATGTCAGAGCCACTAGAGGTTGGCTCCATCTAATGGGTCCCTGTGTCAGGCGAGGCAGAGATAAGTTCAAGCCAGCAGGAGATCAAGGAGGTGAGTTTCAACCAGCAGGAGAATTCAAGCACAAGGAGGCACAGGGAATGTCACAGACTAAACAAATCAGGTTCCAGCCTCAGAGCCAGAAGCCAGGCTGAACTGCAGTGGAACTACCACATGCTATAGCTGATTGCTGAGCTTAGTCAGCACGGATCTGAACTCTGTCCACTTTTGTGTACCAGTGACAGCAGAGTCACGCTGCCTACAAGTGGACCTTTAAAAGTTATTTTTCTCTTTTATTTTTGTTTTTTTCCTAATTGTTCTTTTTATATCAATGTGAGGGGCTGGGGATATCGCCCAGCAACAGGTCCTGAGTTTGATTCCTGGTATCAAAAAAAAAAAAAAAAAAATCTATGAATGTGTGGCTTTTGCTATTGTTGCTGTTCTGTTTGTTCTTGTTTTTATTTCTTCTTTCTCTTTTCTCGCTTCTTCACTTTTCCAAAGCTAACATACTCTTCCCTGTCCTCCAGCCTTGCTTCTAATCTCTTCCCCTTTTTCTATTCCTCTATTCCCCCCCCCCCCAGGGCCAGCAAGATAGCTCAGCAGTCTAAGGCACCTGCTTAGGCAAGCTTAGGCAGGTACAGGGAACTGCGGTTCAATCCCTGGCACCACATGCTGTGCCAGTCCTGCCCTTAGGGCAGGATGAGCTGGTCAAAAATTAAAAAATAAAAAATTTCCCCTCCAACCCCTTTTAAATTTTCTCCACCAAGCGTAAAACCACCATACTGAGGGTATATTTACTATATCCAATTTTCTGTTATTTTAAATTCTGTTATATAACCACAAATCTAGTTCATATGGTTAAAGGTGGCAAATAAATAATTACCAGTTTGTCATTTTCTAGGCTGTTTGATGCTATTGTTCTTGCTGATTGTTCTACTCTAGCCAAGGTGACATAATTGTTCCAATCAGTTGTTCCTCACCTCACCAAGCCTAAGATTGATTAAGGGTCATAGGTCAAGGCCAAAGAACCAGGGCTAGGCCAAACAGGCAGCATCTTCTCATCCCCAATAAACTGGAGAGGTAGGAAATTGCAAAACCCAGAAGACAGCTATATCTGGAAGACATCTCTGAGAAGTCGTCACTTCCTAAGGATTCTGCATACTGGCAATAAAGTTATTTGCCACAAGCAATATACATGCATCAATCCAGGAAATAAACTTAAAAATCAGAGAAAGTGAGAAGACACTTAGGCAAGATGGAACCGCAGACTTCCAGCTCACCAAAGGCAAACTCAAGGAGCAATAAGGTGAGACACATTGAAAGCTACCATCTGGACATTCTGAAGCGGTAACAGCAGAAGTAAGAAAGCTGGTGAGGGACAGGTATAAAACTTAGTGGCACAGCACCTGCCCAGCAAGTGCCAGGTCCTAAGTTAAGATTTCCAGTACCAAAATAATAATAATAATAATAATTTTTTGAAATAAACATTAACTAGGCTCTAGAAAAAAATCAAACCAGAAATAATTTCTCAGATAATTACAGACACAGTAACCATATTGAAAAGACATGGTTAATGACTCTAGAATAGATTTTAAAGGAATGTAGAGGACTTAGAAAAATGATGGCAACCATTAATGCACGACATACAAAAGAAATGGAGGGGCTGGTGAGATGGCTCAGTGGTCTAAAGCACCTACTTAGAACAAGCTCAGCAAAGCACAGGGACTGCGGTTCAATCCCCCAGCACCACATGCCAGCCAGGCCCGCCCCCTGGTGGGCTGAACTGGTCACACACGAAAGAAAGAAAGGGAATTCATAAAGTTTAGATACCAAGGAGATTAAAATTCTATATTGAAAGTATATACAAACAAGATTGCAGTTACTGATCCTAAAAAGAAAGATTTTTAAAAACAACAAGGAAAGGCTGGCCATGGTGATTCATGGTTGTATTCCCAGCACTCAGGAGGCTGAGGAAGAAGGATCACTGTGAGTAGGAAGCCAGCCTGAGCTACAGAGTGAGCTCCAGGCCAGACTAAGCAGCACAGTGAAAATTTATCTCAACAAGAACCCTCTCCATCCAAAAAATAAACACCAAGAACAAATAAAATCATATATAGGAACAAATGCTCTGCAATGAATGTGATCATTATGTTTACATAAAATATACCAATAAACTCTGATTAGGAAAGAAAAAATAAAAAGAGCTAGTTCAAATAAACAACCTAATGTTGTACCTTAATCTTCTAGGAAAAGAGCAAGTCAAGCCACAAAACTTGTACAAGGGAAAAAAATTATAAAAGATCAGAGCAGAAATTAATGCAATGGAGACTAAGAACACAATGCAAAGAATCGATGAAGTGAAGAGTTGGTTCTTTTTTTGGGGACGGGGCTGGCTCCGAATGCCTTCAGGGCATGTTTGGCTGGCTGGAGTTGTGGGGATCAAACCACAGCAACCTGAGGCTGACTGCTTTGTTGAAGCAGCCACTTAAACAACTGAGCTAAGGGGCAGGCCCCTAAGAGTTGGTTCTTTCAAAGATTAAATTGATACATCCTTAACCATCCTTATGCAAAAAAGATACAAATTCATGCATCTATGAATGAAAATGGTGAAATCACACAACAGATCCTGCAGAAATCCAGATTGTCAAAACCTACCTTGAAATCCTATACCTAATAAGATGGAAAATACAGAAGAAATAAATGGACACACATATTTATGACTATAATCATATATGAGTTACCTGAGCTGAATCAAAATATAGACATTCTAAATAAACCAGTATCAGTCAATGAAATTGAAAATGTGATTAAAAATTGTGGTAGATTAATTAATAATCAACCTGTAACATCCAGCTGAACTGAATCAGTGTGGTTCTCAGTGTGGAAAGCCCACTGAGGATTGTTGCCAACAGCATAAAAGGAGAACTGGAGGGGAAGATGGCGTGCTGTTGGTTCTCCTGGAGAAGCCCGACTGCTCTCATCAGAGGAGCTCATATCCTCATGCTGGGGGCCTGCGGTTCTCTTGGGGAGCTCTGGTCCTCACCTGGAATGTTGCTTCCTGCCTCCAGTATAAAGTTTTAGACTTGCTGGCACAGATCCTTCATCCTGCTGGCTCAGACTTTCTAGCTTCCACCAGCAACCTTCGGGCCTTCCCAGTGCAGGTCCTTGATACAGACTTGTGCAAGACATTATAATGGGCTCTACGTCTGTGGCTGGGCTCGTGCAGGACATTCCCACGGGCACAGGCCCTGAGCTAGACTCCTCTGTTCTCTAGTACACAGACAGATTTCTTGCACTCTTCTGCATTTGACTTTTTGGATGAATACTATAAAATAATCCTATAAATTATTTATCCTGTATAAATCTATTCCCTTGTAAACCTTGACTACAAAACAAAAATCTACCAACAAAAAGAAAAAAGTCCAGGTCCTCACTGTGGAAGTCTCAAGAAATTTAGAGAAAGAACTAATGCTGTTACTCCTCAAATTATTTAATGAAACTGAAAGGAATGGATACTCCCAGACACATCCTGGGAGCCAGCATTACTCTGATACCAAAACAGAAGGATCCAAGCACAAAAGAACTACACACAAATCTTCCTAATGAACACGGAGGGATAAATCTTCAATAAGATACCAGCAAAAAGAATGCAGCAAATCATCAAGAAGATGATACACCATAACCAAGTAGGATTCATCCCAGCGATGGTTCAACATATGCAAACCAATAAATGTAATACACCATATTAACATGGCCAAGGACAAAAACAGTGCAATCATCTCAAGAGAGGGAATAAAAATATTTGAGAGGGAGACGGCTCAGTGGAATAAATGCCTGCCTGGCAAGCAAAAGGGGCTGAGTTCAATCCCAGGTTCCGGGGAGGGGAAAAGAAATTTTTTTTTTGATAAAGTCAAACACCATTTATGACAAAAAAAAAAAAAAAAAAAAAAAAAAACCTGAAAATTGAAATGGATACTTTATCGTCAAGGAAAGAAGGCAAAAGTGATAAAAGAAGCAAGAGAGAGATGCAAAAATAGAAACAAAGCTTTTGGGGTGGCCTGCCCATTAGCTTAGGTGTTTAAGTGCCTGCTGAAACAAAGCAGTCAGGCTCAGGATGCTGTGGTTCAATCCCCTCATCCTCAAGCCAAACCAGACCTGCCCTAAAGGGTTTCTGAGGGGGGGGGGGCTCCCAAGAAAAAGAAACAAAGCTTTTGTAAATGAGGAGGGGAAGAGAGGGAGAAGGGAGGGTAAAGGAATGGGAAAAACCAAGCTAGATCATGTACAGGCACAATTTCTCTATGATGAATGTTGCTATGTGTATCTAAAATGTATCAATTAAAAAAAAAAACACCTTGGGATTTCAAGCAGACTATCAGGTCAATGGTGAGGTTTCTTTGATTGTTAAGTATCTTAAAATCAGGGCCAGAGAGATAGCTCAGCACACTAAGCACCTGCTCAGGAAAGCGCAGGGACCAGGGTTTGATCCCTGGCACCACATGCCGCGCTGGCCCCGCTCCCGAGCACACTGAGCCAGCCACCAAGACCAGGTGTGTTAGAGGAGGCTGAAAAATAGGAGGATCACTACTTTTATTTGTGTAAAGTTAACACTTTGAAAGATTGACTCTTTTGAGTTCCTTTTTCTGTGAATGATCTTTTCATGTCTTTTGTCTATTTTTTAAATAGCCATTTGCTTAATACTCTAAACGATCTAAGTATTAAGAAAAATAACCTTGTTCATTCTATACTTGCAATTATGTTTTCCCAGTTGCATATTTATCTTTTTCACATTATTTTTGTCATGCAGAAATGTTTGTCCTTTTGTGGTCAAAACATTTATGGTTTCAAGGTTTTATTATCATGTCTCCAAAAAGTAAAGACTGTACTCACTTGTCAGCCTTTACAGTTCTCCATTTCCTCCTCAGTGTGGTCACTGCTACTGGTACTGGCAAAGAAAGCAAGCACGGTATCTCATAAGCTTTGCCTAAAGGATCAAGTTCTTCTCTTTTCTTGTGGCCTTTTTGGAAAATTGAGCCTGCCTTCATCTCTCTTAGCCCTAGCACGGAAGTTCAGACTTCCTCCCTTACATCTGGATTATAGTAGTAATAAAACAATGAAAAAACACAGAGGGAAGTGGGAATGATATTTAGTAGACCAATGGCCCAACGTATATTTGGCTTTCAAAGAAAAAGAAACTATGACTTCTTAAGTAGCAGGCACTTTATTCATAAAACAGTATCACACAGACCCTTAGCAACCCTAATAAGCATTATAATCACAACTGACAAGTGACAAGAACAAAGCCCAGGTGAAACAATTCCAAACAATACCCACATCTTTACTCACTGGCTCTTTATAGTGAGTAATGAGGCTGCTCATGGGAAAGTTGGAAATCCTACTAAGGAATTCATTACTATGGATGCCCAAAGCATGAAGAGAACAGACAGTGACAGCAGCCTTGGAGCTGACCGGGTGAAAGGAGTCATGCTGTGTCCCAGCGACTGAGTCACTCAGTTAAGGTCATGAAGAGGAAAATCAGAGCTGGGCTCTGAAGCCAAGTGCATCTGACTCCACAGCCTGTGCCCATCCCTTGATACCACGCCCTCTTCTTTTGTAGCTCTGGCTTCTGGAAGCCATAAAGGGGTAAGAAAGAAAGCGAAGGCACCCTGACCTTTATCAGCTTGCACAGCCATCCCCTCTCGACATGGTCATGTCCTCTCAGGCTCAGCTTGCCATCCTGAATGAAGGGATAGAGATAGGGGTAGGTGGCATGGCAGCTGCCCACCAACAAGACAGGATGTGCAGGACCTACTAAAGCTGGTAACATAGGCTGGTTTAGTGGTTCAGATTGGTACTGTCTCATACAGGGGCATCAGACTTCTGTTCCTGCCTTATAGGACAACCTTCAAGTCCTGTCTATAGGAAAACCTCCTTAGGGTACTTAGAGATGGACACTGGCTTTCTACAAAAAAGAAAATAAAGGTACTCAGAGATATAGTGCTGGCCCACAGCTGTGAGGAACTGGAGAATGGGGTGTCAGGTGTCCTTGTTTCCTCCAGACTTCAAGCCACACGCCTACCCAAGGTGAGAAGGCCTCACAAGCTGACTGCCAATCACAACCACGAACCCTTTCAGCCAGAAATAGCTGGAACAATTGTCACCCCGTGCCCCCTCACAGCAATTAGACGTACCTCTTCAGAGCAGGGACTATTGCAAACATCTATGTTAGACAGAAATATTATAGGCAATGAGTCAGGGCTGGTCCTCATGGGGGTCAGTGCAGAAGATGAGAACACATCAGAACTGGCTGGGGGTGCATCTAAGGAAGATTAAAGTCATAATGGCCAAGCTTATGTATGGCCCTCAGGGAAGCTTGAGATTACTGGTAGCACCCTTTGGAGATTTCCCATAAGCAGACTGTTACCTCACCAAGGGTGGGCCATCCTCTCCTACCATGAAAACCAAAACCTAAGGACAAGTTGAAGACCAAAGATCACGGACCAAGGTTAATGATGCCATCTATATGCCCTAGCCACTACTGGATCAATATTAGCTGAGCAGCTAAACCTGTCATCTTATTGGGTGATAATCATTGAACTCACTTTGTACCCACCTCATGACTTTGCTCCATAAAACTTACTCAAAAAAGTGGGACCACTTTCAGGCCCTCACCTGTCTCTCAGGGGCTTTCTCTCTTTCAATAAATTCTTACTCTGAAAGGAATGCCCAGTAGCACCACCTGCTGAGGTGGTTCCCTCTGGCAGAGTCTATCCAGTGACTCCTTTTCATCCTAGGCTGCCAGCCAGCCCACTTTCAGTTCCACTCTTATCAGATACATAAGGTCAGTGAGATAAAGGGGTTCCAGTTTCTCCTGGGAACTCACCTGTCACAAGGAAAGGCCCAGGGCTGATACGGCATTTGACTAACCACCTGCCCATGATAATCAGTGTCAGCCTGGGTGATGTGACATCAGTAATTTACTGGAACAAATCATCACTTCTGCTTTTAAAAAGTGTGTATTAACAGGTGGCTGGTACCAACTGTGTCTATGAATTTTTTTGAAGAGAGAGGGGCAAGAGTCAGCTGGATTTCCCAACAGGGTTTATTTTCAATCATTAGATTGCTTGCCACTAATTAAAATAGAGCACCACCTGTTCCTCTCGTCAGGCACTGGGAGCAGTGGGCGGGTGAGTCGATTTGCAATTTGCAAAACAGTTCTGGTTTGGTTTGGTATGTTTAAGATGTATCCTCCTGTTTTAAGATTAGAGCCAGAACCCAGCCCCTTCCCCACTGGGACTCCAGATAATTAGATGGGTTTGTCCAGAACAATAAGCACCAGCTGCCCCTCGCTAAACAAGTAGTTTTTAGGTGGCACAGACTTCCAGAGTTCCAGGCATCCTCGAAGACTGCAAGGTCTGTCTGTCCTCAGACAGAGGTTAGTGGAGGTTAATTAAGGTACAGCTTACTTCCTGCCCCCTCAGTTCTGGTTTCTTTTTTCTGCCTTTTCTTTACATTGAGATTCTACCTCAGGTTTTATCTGATGAAATGTGGAACTGGGATCTACTTTCAAACACATGGAAAACAAATTTTTTGCAAAAACTGTTTTTTGTTTTTTGGGTTATTTTATTTTATTTATTTATTTATTTTATTTTTATTTATTTATTTTTTTTTTTGAGTGGGGGAAATCACTATTTTAAAGAGTCAGGACCTGAATCCATTCCCAGATCAGCCAACAAAATATTTCTAATTCAGCCATTGATTGTTTCAACTCTGAGCATGGGAGACAGCTGCTGAGAGCCTCTTAGCTGCCTGGCGCTATATGCAACCCAGCCCGTGAGAGAAGGAACAGGCATAGGAGAGATGATTCCATCTGCTCCGACAAGGAAGGCTGCTCAGGGGGCAACGTGAGACGGCTAGGAGTTATTGAGCATGAAGAAGTCTGCCAGAGAAATGAGGACATAGAAAGGACACGTGTGGAAGTCCCTGGGCTGCTTGGGTGTCAAGTAAGGCAGGGCAGTAAACTATACATGAGATGGCACCAATATGGCCACCAAAGACTGCAGGCACGTGCAGAGAGAACATGATGTTGAGCCTACATGGCTACAAGCATATAGCAGACGCTACTGCCAAGGCTTTGGTTCTTCAGCAGGTCAGACCTATGTTCAAAAGGGTTAGACTAGCCAGCTAGCCAGTGTGGTGCTGCAAGCCTGTAATCCCAGCATTTGGGATGCTGAGGCAGGGGAGTTGCCATGAGCTTGAGACCAGTCTGGGCTAGGCAGTGAGTTCAAGACCAGGCTAAACTACATAGGGAGACCCTGTCTCAAAAAAAAAAAAAAAAAAAAAACACTAGGGAGATACCTCAGCAGTCTGGCAAGTTCAAGGATCCCGTTTGATCCTCAGTACCGCATGAGGTACCAGAATATGCTAGCCACTGAAACTGGGACTGGTGGTGCACCCATGTAATCCCAGTGCTGGGGAGGCTGAGACAGGAGGATCACTAAGAGTCTGAGCTGCATAGCAAGACCCTGTACCAAATCCATATATATATA
>NW_004524634.1:6204494-6205026 GCF_000260255.1 Octodon degus | reverse complement strand
TTTTTAAGTAGAGGAGCTACAGTAGCACTTTCGGGAGTAGGGCTAGTGCCAGAGAGTCCACCTGGGAGGTTCCCATGGTAGCCCAGTAAAACGGCAGTAAAGGCCTGGGTCCAAGGGCCATGTAGGGTAGATCAACATCCTGGTTTGACCAGGATAGAGGGGTTCCCTACAACATGGGACTTTCGCTGAGGGGAACTGGCAAAGGCCTAGGCAAAGCACAAGGCCCAAACTGGACTGAATCTAATCACAAGGCTTTTTCAGCTCTTCCTTGTTACCCAATGCCTTTGACACACCATCTTGAACTTGGAGGTAGGTCAAAGACAACACGCCCAGACTTCCACGATTAGACTGGCCCTCTAATCCTTCTGCATCTCCAGAGGGACCAGACTGTTCCTGCCCTACAGTAGCATTTCCAGTGGCTCCAAGTGACCATGCTGACATCCTGCTCTTCCTTTATAAGGTGTTGGTAGCATACAGCAGCAACAGCCGTCCTAAGAATGGAAGGCACATGCTCTAATTGAAAGGACTAGAA
>NW_004524634.1:6200361-6204304 GCF_000260255.1 Octodon degus | reverse complement strand
GTATTTTTCTATGTCCTTGCAATGACAACCAGCAATGTCACATGACAGCCTCTTCTTATGCTCCAGGATCTGTTACTCCACGACAGTGCACACCGGCCTCCTCTCAACAGCTCAGCAACAAAGGAACTCTGCATCATTAAAGGTATCCGATCCTAGGCAGCAAGTGCCGGGTGTGTGCGTGTGGTCAGGAAAGAAGATAATCTCATTTTCTATGTCATTGGTTTTTAAGCCATTTTAAGAAACAGTCTGCCTTTTCCCAAATAAAATTGGTATTGGATTCCAAAACAGTCACAGAGGAAGTATAGCTGCTCCAGTTAAAGGGAGGAGCTCAGGGCACGTAGAGCACGTGGCAGGTTTAGACGGTGCTTTCCCCGGAAGTGGTGAGAGCTCCAAATACATACTAGTCACAGACAGGTGTCATATTAACCTCAGAGATGTGAAACCACCCTTCCAAGAATTAAAAACACAATTCTGTTTCAGTTCTGTATAGGGTTAAAGAGCGTCGAAGCTTTTCCGGGAAGGCCTGGGTTCAAATCCTATTTTAACATGTAACAGTATTAGGCTCATGACTTCAGATAATTTACTAAGAATCTGACACTCAGATTTCATCATCTTCTGAAAAAGGGAAATATAATTTCCTCCCTAGCCGACACCCCAGGGAAATATAATTTCCTCCCTTGCCGACACCCCAGAAAACTAGGACACACAGACAGACAGATGTGCATGTGGACCAGTTTAAACCACAAGAAGGGCAATGCATTTGGTGCAAAGGTTGATGCAGGTAAATACCATCTATTATATGGAAGCTATCAGTGCAATCTTCGGCTTACATCGCGCCAATCCACTTACTAATGCGCTGTGTGCTGCTATAGCTCACAGCAGCCAAGATAAGGACTTCTTCCATGGCATCGCCAGCCTCCAAGCAGCCTATCAGCAGCCCAGTCTTCCTTATCGTATCAGGTGCTGGCATTATATGGCCCGGAATCACTCTCTAATTGTCTCAGCTGCACAAGCTTTATCTCCCTGAGGACAATTGTTGCTCTAAGAAGCAGGGAGGACACAAGGAAGCTTGGCACACCCCTCCCTCGCAGAGACCAGATTCAGAGGATTGAACAACTAGACCCAAGTAACCAGGAGGATTAATGCAGCATGCTGTGTGCTCACTGTGTGGGAAGGTCACATCCATAAACCATGCCACTAAGCACTGTGCTTGCAGGCCCAGGCACTGGCAAAGGCTGCCCGAGGTGAGATCCCAATCTGCCCCCTGTGTAGTTGCTCTCTAAATCTAGTTTGTTTGTTTGTTTGTTTGTTTGTTTGTTTTGGTAAAATGAGGCTCAGAATACCTATTGTTCAATCACGATGAGAATTAGTGAATGCTTAGCCTTGTACCTGGCATTTACTAAGTCTACAACTTTCATCACCACCACCACCACCACCATCAGCACCAGCACAAAAAGGCTTGTGCAACCATATCGATAACAGTATTACTGATTATTAATCATAGCCCCAAACTGGAAACTGCCCAGATTTCCATCAATACTCATCTTGAGTGATTTCAATCAGACTATGGAATCAAGGGTGTTCTGATACACAATATGGACAAATCCCACATTAAAATGAGCATAAAAACAATGAGTGAGTCTATTTCCACAAAGTCCTAGATCAGACAAAGCTAATGCATGTGGAAATATTCCAACATGCCGTGTAATCCCAGCACTCTGGGAGGCTGAGGCAAAAAGATTGCAAGTTTGAGCCAATTTGGCAATTTAGCAAGACCCTGTCTCAAAATTTTAAAAATTTAAAAATGGGGATTTGCTCAATTTGAAGGCTCTGAGTTCAATACCCTTACCATAAGAGAGAGACAGACAGATAGACAGACAGACAGACAGACAGACAGACAGACAGACAGACAGACAGAGACAGAGAGAGAGAGCAAGCAAGCGAGCAAGCGAGCGAGTGAGCGAGCTGAGGATATAGTTTAGAGGCACAGTGTCTGCCTGGAAAGCACAAGGTCACGAGTTCAGGTCCTGGTTACAAAAAATTTAAAAAATACTCAAGAATGGGGTGGTAAGGTAGAGATCAGAACAGGGAGTGACTGGGAAGAGATACAAGAGAACTTTCTGGAGCATACTGATCGATCGAGACTGAATTAAACAAGAATATGTATTTCTGTCAGCTCAGATGATACACTTTCACTGCATGTCGATGTTACAATTAAAAAAAGAAAGAGAAGTACAGCCAGTCATGGCTGGCATGTGCCTGTAAACCTAGCACTTGGGAGGCTGAGGCAGGAGGGTTGCAATGAGTTTGAAAGCAGCCCAGTCTACATAGTGAGTTAAAGTCTAGTCTGAATTACAGAGTGGATCCTGAGTCAAAAACAAAAACAAAAACAAAAACAACAAATACTGAACTCTAGTTGAACACTATGAATGTTCCAGTTGTGAGGTTGAAATAAACTTGTTCTTTATTTTTCAATGTCAATGCCCAAAAGATGGACTGAATGGTAGAACAATGAAAGAGTATGATAAAAAAAAATCTGGTAAAAGATGGATGTTCAAAATACTTGGAATTTTGCAGGGCTAGCCTTGAACCCACTACAGATCCCAGGCTGACCTCAATCTCAGGACAATCATTCTGCCTCAGCCTCAAGTGCTGGGATTACAGTCATGAACTACCACACCTGGCTGAATATTTTAAAGCTGGTGAAAGAGCAAAAGAAGGGAACATTCTTTTATATACATTTTTAAAAATTATCTTTAAATTGTATAAATCCATGTTTTACTATGTTAAAATTCAATACATATACAGTACCTAGCAAGCAAATCAGGTAGTTAACATTTCCACCCGTAATTGCACACGCCCTGGCTAACACTAAATTCTGTTCACATAAGATATTTCTGGGCCATTTTTATCAGGGCACTTGTCAGCCATGCTTCTTTACCCATGTAGCCCACTCAACATCGGCCTCAAAGACCCCAGGCTCCAGAGATCAGTAGCTGTGAGCGTTCTCTCCAAGAACTGAAACCAAGACCCAGTGCCATGGAGATGCCCACCAAAAATGGATGCCCCAAAACTTCCCAAATTCTCTCCCACTTTTGCAGCCCAGATTCTAATGGTGACATGTCTGGGTCAGATATCTAAGACCCAAGGCCTATCCTTGCTCCATCAGAACGCAGGCTCTAGATGAGGATGAGCCCTCACTCCGCCAGGCCTGCGGAAGCTTGCTTGCCCTTTTTTTTTTTTTTTTTTTTTTTTTGAAACTGGGGCTTGAACTCAGGCCCTTGTGCTTGCCAAGGAAGAGGAAAGATCATGCAAATGACTCCGAGACCAAAAGCCTACTCAACCTCCAATACAACTCAGTAGTTCTCCTTTCCCAAGAGTTCTAAATACTAGAAATAGGGTTCTTTACCATAATGAATTTACAAGCATCAACACTGGAGCTAAATTTTTGAAAAAGAAAGAAAATGCACTTAAATAAGTTGCAGTGCAGATGTTCAGGTCACCAATGCAAACTGAATTGGCAAGAAGGTGGGATAATTTGAAAACCAACAGCCTGGACTCTCTGAAGTGGTAAAAGTGGAAGTAGCAAGCAGATGAATGAGGCACATAAAAAACAGAACAGAAATAATTTCATAAATAATTATTGAAGTGGTGATCATAATGAATGATACACTAAGTGACTTTAGAGTAGATACAGATATAAAAATATAATGGCTTAAAAATGATGGAAACCATAAACACCCAATGTAGGAAAGTAGGGGAATAAATGAAACAGATTAGAAAAGATATCCAAGAGTCTTAATAGTCTACCAAAAGCATGGGCAGCGCAACAAGCCACTGTGAGGACATAATATCAGATCACGAAGACAGGGTTGCAATTAACAATTATGAAATGAAAGATTTCTTGAAAATAGCAAAGAACCACAAGAAATCAAGGAGTGGT
>NW_004524634.1:6194212-6200261 GCF_000260255.1 Octodon degus | reverse complement strand
AGAACCAGGGATTGAACTCAGGCCCTTGTACTTGCCAGGGAAGCACTTATTCCACTGAGCCATCTCCCCGGCCCCCCCGCCCTTTCTTGAGAGCTTGTTTGGAGGTTCTAGCAGGGGAGCGCAGCTACTCCTATATCCCTGACCGAGGAACGGTCCTCCTCTATCAGGGGTGTTCGTCCTCTTCGACAGAGCCTGCAGCTTCGGGAGGGACGCACATGGATTGTTGAGGGAGGAAGGGGATACCCACCCTCCTAGCCAGCCAGATCAGCCGAATCAACCCGGGCGATCAATGGGGTGACAGATGTCACAGCCAGATCGCCCTCACATCCAAAGCTTGTGCTTTTTGGGTTCCCCACCCCCACCCCAACCAGGGATTGAACTCAGGACTTTCCGCTTGCCAGGGAAGCACTTGAGCCATCCCCCTCCCCCGCCCTTTCTTAATAACACCTGCACCAGTGTGCCTTTCACGCTGCTGAGCTGGGACCCCAGGACACGTGAACATCACACAGCTACTTCTCCCTCATGTCAAGAGACCCAACATAGATGCTTCCTCTTTTTACCAAAGCAGAAATGGAGGACCGCAGCTGAAATGAACAGCTTAAAAGCAAACCCATTTAAACCTAGAATTCCGCTCCGCTCCGCTCCCCGCCCCCCATGTCCCTCCCCACTACTTGGCTCTACACATTTCACCCCTGGCAGGTGACTATGGACAGGGTAGCAAGTGTACTGGGACAACACGGGTAAGAGTCGCACATGCACATGCACACGGCACATCTTCACTTTTTTTGTCCTCTTCCCTGCCTTTCCTCTTCCCCTTCTCCCCCTCCCCATTTGCAAGAGCTGTACTTCCACTTTTCTTCAATTATTTTTTTTCTTTAAATCCCTTCTCTGTTCCTTCTTTCTTCCCTCCCCTAACTCTTGTTCCCCTTTCCATTTGAAAAGGCTCTGCCTTCTTCTCAGTCATCTATCCTCCATGTTGCTCATGTTTCTCGGAAACGTGATATTTAAACTTGCATTGTCTGATTTCTTTCACTTAACACTATGATCTCAAGATGCGCCCGTCTACCTACAAATGTGCTCCCTTTTATTGATCCATTTTTTCATGTACTTATTGGCCATTTCAACTTCTTTGTTTAAGAAGTATCTGTCCACATCACTTGCTCACTTTTTGGCTGGGTCTTAAAATTTGAGTGCTCTAATTTTTTTTTTTTTAATTCTTTATGTATTCTACATATTAGTCCTCTGAGGAGAAGGCAAAAGGTTTTTCCCACTTGGTAGGCTGTCTCTTGGCTCTTTGGGGGGTTTCCTCTGCTGTGCAGAAGCTTTTCAATTTCATGTGACCCATTTATTAGTTCTCTATAATATTTCCTATACCACTGGGACTTTTTGCTTGCTTGCCTGTTTGTGGTACTGGGATCGAACGCAACTGGGATTTTGTTCCTAAAGAAAGCAGCAACTTTCAAAGTGGAAACTTATTTCACAGATTCGGACTAGCAGTTTTGTTAAAGAATGGGAAATCGATCCAGCTGCGTCACATTTAACAATTTCTGAATCTTGTGTCATTTCATATAAATATGTGTGCATGAGTCTCTGTAAGGATGTGGTCCAAAAGCATTAGAAAGATACTGATTTAAAGATTAGGTCCTTTTAGATTTTATTTCAGGTTTAGATCCAATGCTTAATTCCTCACATGTAAAAAGTAACCCGGAAATGACCCGAAGCTCTGCTGAAAGCTGTGTGTGGAGCCTGCAGCCCTGGAGCAGGGGTCTGGGGCACAGCAGCGATGGAAGCCCAGACCCAGCCTCAGCCCTGAAGCAATGCAGGGGCAAAGCCCAGGGCTGCCTGCGACCAGATTCATGCAAGTGGCTCAGGCCCTGCTGTCTCCCCCCAACTACAGCCCTGACCCTTCTTCTCTGCACTTCACTGGGGTTGTCGGCAATGAAGAAGAACCTTTGCTCTGGCTAGTCTATCAGTGCAGAAGCCCCCACCTTTGCTGCCATATTGCATAACCCACACCAGCAGCTTACAAAACATGAAGTTAAAAAAAACATGATGCCTATTGCTTTACAGCTCACACCCTCATGTTCATCTGCTCGGTTCCATTTTCCTTTCTCTCTCTAGAAATAACCCCTACCCGCTGTCAGGAGGACACATTCAGTACCTACTGATTTTAGGGTGTCTGTATGTGTGTGCCACAGGCAAGGTATAGGCCTGCTTGGAGGGATGTTTTTAGCATTTCCATCCAGCTGTTAGGAGGTACATATATACTCCCAACTGTCCCTGCACAGTGTTTTGGTGTATAACCATATATGTGATATGCTCAACTCTTTGGGGGTTGGTTTGTTGATTTTTGGTTTTGCCTTTAAGACAGAGTCTTGCCATGTAGTCCAGGCTGGTCTTGAACTCACAGCCATCTATCTTCCTGCCTTGGCCTCAACGTGTGCCACTATGCCAGGCTTACACACTCATTCTTGTAACACATTGTGATTGTTCCGTTACATGGATGCACCACACACTATTTCCAGTACGCTGTATTAAGTGACACTGCTGTGAACATCACTGGACACCACTCTGTGGACACATTTTGTTCAGAGTGTAGAGCTAGAACTGCTGAGACAGCCCACAAGTAATGTCTCCTATAATTGGTTCAACAAATTTTTCACCTGTCTATAACATGGGCAAAATCACAAGGTACCCACTTCACCTCAAAAGATTTTAGCTGAGCTTTTGCTGTGTGCGCCAATGCTGAGTATGAATATAGGCCTGCACAGGCGCAAACACCAACACACTAGGTATGGTCTCGATGGCTCCACTTGGGCTAACAGAAGTTTGATTTATGGCTTAACCCCTGGTTAGCTGCATGACTTGGGGCAGGCTTTTGGACTATCCAATCCTCAAAGTCCTCACCTGAAAAATGTGGACAAAATGTAGACCTACTTCATAAATTTGTGAAAAGTAAATGAGTTAACACAGGTAAGTGCACCAGATGGCCCTTAGCCCATAGTCTGCCTTTATATATATTTTTGGCACTTAGTATGGGTGCTTGGTAAAATACGGACTGTCTCTTAGGAGCAGGTAAATTCATAAGAATGTCAAACAGAGGCCGGGCATAGATGAGCACACCTGTAATTCCCAGCATTTGGGAGGCTGAGATAGGAGGATCATTAGGAGTTCCAGGCCAGCCTGGGCTACAAAGTGAATTCCAGACCAGCCTGAATTGCATAGTGAAATCCTGTCTAAAAAAGACAAAAAAAAAAAAAAAAAAAAAATCAATAGAAGTCAGTGTGGTTTCTCTCTGAAAGTAAATCTGCCACAGCAGGAGGGCTCAAGGAAAAGAACTCCCAGTACCTCAAGGGAATCTCTGCAGAATAATCCTGACCAAGGTCACACTGAGCCCCATAAGTGCCCTGGCTTCAGCAAACTGTGCAAAGTCTTGTTAGACAAACCAGGTCCCTGGAGACTCAGGACGGTGTACCTCAAGGACACACGCTACAGAAATGGGCACATGGCACAGCATGTCGACACACCCCTTCCTGTGCCCCTCAGCAGCCCAGCTAGGGCTCTGCAGCTACCTCACACCACCAGCTGGCTCTTGTTTTCTCTCCTATGCAATTCAGGCTGGCCCTTCAGCTGCCCTCACAGCTGACCCTTGGGCCCTCTCTCCTGTCCCCAAGATGAGCCTCACAGATGTCACCTCTAAAATGGGGTAGGGTGGCTGTGAGGAGTCAATCAAACAAGTTGTGTGAAAACACCACACAGCACTGTCTGCCCCTTTTCTAGGAAGGCTGAATCCCGGCAGCCAAGCTTTCCACGCTAGCATCCCTTTGAGTCTGTTCTCTTCCCTGCTCACCACACCCCACCTACCCAGAACCTGCCTGTGCCTGTCCAGCGCCCACTTCTCTTCTCTCAGTCACCGTTGCTGCTGCAGCATCATCATGACAGCTGTACTCAGAGCCTACTGAGGATTCCGCAGCTTGGGCTGGCACGCAAGGCCTTCTGGGAAGCAGCCTGTCATGGTTTGTGTCTAGGTGTCCCCCCCAAAGCTTCATGCAGTCATTGGGGGGCGGCTTATGGAGTTTGTGATTGATTATTGTGGGTGTGGATGTTGCACTTGCCCTGGGGCAGGTAATGGGCATTACAATGTAAGGAGGGAAGACAAGCTAGGTGCCTGAGCTGCTGCTACCCATCCCTGTGATTGCTCTTGCTCTTTGCTGTTGCCATGAAAAGTTGCTCTCTGCTATGTGCTGCTCTGCCTTGGACCCAGCTGAATATGGACTGAAACCTCCAGTAACTGTGAGCTAAATAAACCCTTTCTTCCTTCATTTTGAGTGTCAGATACTTGTCCCAGCAACGAGAAGAGTAACTAATACAGGGCCCTTACCCACCTTTCCAACTGTCACCACCTATGAGAAAAACCACTTGCTGGGTGGCACACGGAGAAAAACAGTATCCAGATAGGAGATTAAATGCAGCTTAACAGGCTCTTATCGCAGAACTTTAGAGCCTTTTAATACCTTAATGTGCACTCTGCTTCTTCACATTTTCCCCAGTTTATACTTCTAGTCCTTTTTTTTTTTTTTTTTTTTCCAAAGTTCATGAAGCAGTCAAGGGCAATGTTTCACAATGTGCCGACAGAATATGTCAGTGAGGACATCTGCATAGGCCCAGTGGCTGGGACCATCGTCACTGCTGTGGGAGACCTCTGCAGGACGATACAACCTTACATGGATCTCAGCACAGGGATGAAAAGACAACGGCTGGCTGCAGTGCCCTGTGAGCTCACGAAGGGATGCTTCGAGCTTGCCCGCCAAGGCTGCCAGCTTCCCAGCCTCCAGCCCCTTCATCCACAGCTTTCCGTTCTGTCCTGTTTGTCACATGAGCCAGGGTTCATTCTAAGCTTGAAACAAGCAAGGAATCTTCCCTGGCACATAGGTCTTTGGGCCCCTGAGCAAAGCCAACCAAATTGCCCCTCAGTCAAAGAACAGTCAGAGCCAGCCACCCTGGCACAGTCAGTACCTGTCCCATCAGGGGTGGACCTCACAAAGGTGGGCAGCATTTTCACAGAAGCAGTGGGGTGGGTGGTAGCTCCAAGCCCTTTTTCCATCTCCTTGCGGAATCGCTTAGAAATGTCCAGGAGGGTCTCATCGGAGAGGCGCATATGGTAGAGGTACTGGTCAACCTGAAAGAACAAGAAACCAACAAGAAAGACCAATGAGGTAAACTTATTATAGTTTTATGTTCTGGCATACCACTCAGCCTTTCAAGATGCAAAATGTGTCATGGACAGAAGGTAATTATTAGACAATTAGCAGAAATCAATTTGACGAGTCTCTGTTGCGGAGAAACCCCAGCAACCCTTCTCAGTCTCCTTCTTGGAAGTTCCTACAATCGACATCACCATCATTATCATTCTTTCAGATTTTGCAGCACTGTTGTCAGGTCCTCCTGATTTGTTTTTTCCTTTGCAGTATTGGGGATTGACCTTGTGCTGCTTTACCATAAAGCTACACATCCATCTTTTAAAGTTTTATTTTGATATACAGGCTTATTAAGTTGTACATGCTGACTTCAAACTTGTACTCCTCTTGCCTCAGCCTCCAAATGGCTAGCATTACAGCAATGGGCCATCATACCTGGCCTGAATCTTTTTAACAGAACTTGCAGCAGGTGCTTAATCCTCTAAGGAGAAACCTAGTGTACTGTGTGTGTGTGTGTGTGTGTGTGTGTGTGTGTGTAGATGGGGAAGCGTGCACAATGGAGGAGTCCCCTTACTTCTCTCTCTCCTTTTTCCCTTGCAGGTTGTATCTTAATTCACCATGGGGTCAAGCAAACCCTTCCCTTTAGAACTGTCCCTATAGAATATGGACTGACCTTCAGATCTCACAGAAGTCCCCACCAAAGCTGGATGAGGTAGCACATCACATGCCTGTAACCCCAGCACTCCTGGAGGCTGAGGCAGAAGGACTGCTGTGAGTTTAAGGCCAGCCTGGGCTACAAAGAGAGCTCAAGGCCACCTGAACTGCATAGCAACACCCTGTGAGTGAGTGAG
>NW_004524634.1:6170644-6194112 GCF_000260255.1 Octodon degus | reverse complement strand
AGAGAGAGAGAGAGAGAGAGAGAGAGAGAGAGAGAAAAGAAGAAGAAGGAGGAGGAGGAGGAGGAGGAATATAAATTATGGCAGTGCATAAATAAGGATTTCCCAGAAGCCTCTTGTTGCTATCCTGTAATAGAAAGCTCTCTTGAACTATTTGAGTCCCTTGGCCTCAGTGAAGGAAAACCCAACTATATCATTCTGCTTCATTTCAGGCTCCTGGTATCTCTCCTGCCTTGTGCCCACTAACCTCCCAAATCTGCCTCAACCTCCCAGGGGTGTGTGGAGTGCCACCCACCCACCCCTTCCTAAATACTAAGTACTAGGGTGCTTCCTAATACTAAGGTGCACAAATGCACAGGTCTTACAGCACCCAGGGGTCAGAGGCCAACACCAGCCCACACGAGGACCAGCCTGGAGTCCTTCTGTGGCACCTGCTTTGTGCCAGCTCTGAGACTCTGTACTCATGAACTCATTTGCCTCAAAGGCAGTAGTGTTAACATCTCTATTCCAGAAAAAGCAAAGGCGATGTGCCAGCCACAAGGACAGGAAGGGCGGTCTGGCTGGTCCATGTCCTCTGCGTGCTCTGCTAGCTGGCTGCCCCACTTCTGCTTGACTACAGTAGATTCACATAGGCCAAATGGCACTGCAGCTGACCAAGAGGGCCATGCCCCTTAAAAGATAGGGGTGATCCCCCCAAGCTGACATGAGGAGCAGGCAGCAGAGAGGGCAGACCACAAGGCTAGCCTGGCAGGCCCAGGACAGTGGATAGTTCTCAGGTCATCGCTGTGAGCATGACACATAACAAAGTCAGACCTCCCACCCAACTTTGCTCAAAGAGAGGAAAGCCCTGGCAGTCTCCCTGATTCCCCACCCACCTTCTAGGCTCTAGGCATCAGCGAAGATAACAGGTTGGGTGTGGAAGAGCAAAGCCTGTGCTCTTAAGGTCCTGCCACCATTCCTCCATAACCTCCTTGTTATTGGTGGTGGTTTTGAGTTTCGTTCTGTTTTTATTTTTTGAGCCAGGCTCTCAATATATAGTTTAGGCTGCCGTAAACTCACTACGTAGCCCAGGGTGGCAACCCTCCTGCCTCAGCCTCCTGAGTGCTTAGATGACAGACATGTACCTCCAGGCTGGGCTTCTCAGTTTATCTCTTGCTACCATGAGGATTCCTGGAAATCCGGCCAGATACTTCTCATACTTACTCTCGAAGAATCAAGTCACCCTCTACTCAAGTCATGCTCCCTTTGCCCAACAGTTTACAACCATCTTTCTAGTGTTCAGTCAGAGCTGAAAACAAAGATGATTCAATGTTCACCAACATTTCTTACCTGTCTGGTGCCAATCTAAAGCTCTAACGACTCTGTATCCCTGGTTACAGTCACTCAGGCGCCAAGGGGTAAAGCCTCGTCTGTCGTCTGTCGTTCAAGGGTCTTTTTAGGGTGGGCGGGCACTCCCACTCTGCCTGCCTGCCCTCTGCCATCTTTGCTTAGATGACCCCATGACCTGGTTTCCTTTTCCTAAAGAGGGGACTAAGAAGAAGGACACAGAAGAGCGGAAGAACTCAAAAGCCCCGTCTCTTGGCCCAAACCTTCCCGCTTTCACCTTGGAAGTCTTTGAACTATCAAAACCTAAGTCCTAGATGGCACCTGGGCATGATACAGCTTCTTAGGGCCACTACAAAGGGACAATTAATCTCCTAATGCCATGGCCTCCCGGACCCACCACAGGAGCCCACTTAACGGGGTGGACACTGCTGTGCTGGGTCTCCAGTGGCCAAGGAAGGAGAAGACAGACACACGACACAGCCTCTAAGCAATGATGATTTTCCTGCATCAGGAAGGAAGCAAATGCGGTCTTAGGAATCCTGTCCACTCTCACCCAAAATGCAGCCAGAAGGAAGGAATACCCGGCCCACAGTCACAGCGATGCTACCAAGGGGACACATGGCAGTGGGACGACAGCTAAAGAATATCGAATCTTAACAAATGAAAAGTCCCTAGTGACTCTGAGGGTCACTAGTTTAAAGTCCCAGAGAATAAAGCTGTCTGGCTCTGTTGATTTGTCTCCCTCCCCCCAGTAGTTACCAGCCCAGATTCAAATGTTCCCAAGCATGAGAAGCTCACTACTTCTCTAAGCTCCGCTGCTCAAGTTAGAAAGCTCTGCTTCCATCAAAAACAAGCCTGGTAACCTCTGCCCCATCTCCATCTTGCTACCTGTTATAAGAGTTCCCAGACTTACAAATCCCCTATGATCAATGTGACAAATATGTAGATTAAAATGACAATAACTTCATTTTTTTTTTAGTTTTCAGACTTGAATGCATATCAGAATCATGAGATGACAATAACTTCATTTGTTTAAAAGCTTCCAGAGGGGGCCTGGCCATAGCTCAGTTCTTTAAGTGGCTGCTTCCACAAAGCTGTGAGCCTCAGGTTGCTGTAGTTCGACTCCCACAACACTCCAGCCAGACAAACCATGCCTCAGGGCATTCAGAGCAAAAAAAAACAAACCCTTATTCCGTTTTCTGGGCTGGTGAGATGGCTCAGTGGTCTAAAGCACCTACTTAGAACAAGCTTAGCAAAGCACAGGGACCGCAGTTCAATCCCCCAGCACCACATGCCAGCCAGCCCTGCCCCCTGGTGGGCTGAGCTGGCCACACATACACACGCGTGTGCGCACACACACACACACACACACATATAAATAAATAAAATTTAAAAAAAAATAAATAAATAAAAATAAATAAATAAAAGCTTCCAGACTTGAATGCATATCAGAATCATGGGGATTTTTTTTTAAATCTTTTATTTATTTATTTGGTACAGGGTCACGCTACACAGCTTGGACTCACAGTGATTGTCTTGTCTCAGCCTCCCCAGCACTGGGATTACAGGCATCGACCACCACACCTGGTTTTGGGGCCAGCACAGCATGACCAGGGTTCTGGGGCTCGCACAACATACAGTACCAGGGATTGAACCTGGGTCCTTGTGTTTGCCAGGTAGGCACTTAGACCACTGAGCTATCTTCCCAGTCCCATGAGGGCTTTGTTAGAAGCATTAAAAATTGATCCCAACTAACCAAAGGAGTGCCCCATCAGCTGGGGGCTCTGGCATCCTCCCCTGCGGCACCTTAGAATAATGGGACAATGAGTGACTGAGTTCTGGTCCACAGGTTTAAGGTCGTTTTTACCACTCTTCTGCCTGGGGTCTCTGAAAGCAAATGGTGCAAGGCATGAGGCCAAGCGCATCCCTGTGAAATAATCCTGTGTTGATGCAGAGTTCTGGGAGCTGGAAAGACAAACCCTGCACTTGCTGGAAAGAGGTTTAAGTTGTTAGAAACTATCAAAACAGAATCATTCAGGCTGATCCTCAGCTTTTTGTTGCTGGTGGTGGTGAAGTAAGGGCTTTGGTGCCACAATCACAGTGAGCAAATCCGAGCTGCAGCACTCGCACAGGTGTGCAACACTGGAAGAGTCACACCCCTGAGTCTCATCCAGTTTCTTCTCTATAAAATGGGACAAAGAGCTCTACACACAGTCAGAAGTATTATTAAATGTACTAGACCTAAAGCTCTGTCCTGCCCCTTTCCACCTTTCCTCTTCTTTCCTAGATTTGTGTCTGCCAAGGGGTGCCCCCTGGGGAGCAAAGCCCTTTCTCAACCCCACTTAGTCACACTCAAGAGTTAACCAGCCAGAGACCCTTGTCCCCACATTCTTTTCCTCTTATCTGGGCCAAAGGAGGAAATAAGAAGTTCTTCCAGGCCTGACAGACAACCCAGGGACAGGCCAGAGCAAAGACTTGAGTCTGGCAAAGCTGCCTGCCTGCCCTAGAGGCAAGGGTGTGTGTTAGAGCCAGCGAGATAGCAGCTCCAGTTGAAATCTGCTCAGCAATGTTGAGATGAGAACTTCCTCATTACATTAGGCAATTTTGGTCAATTTCATCTTCCCCTTATCACACTAGTCCTGTCCCTTTAAGGGCCCAAATTTCCCTGGCAGATGAGCACTAAAGGAAAGGAAATTACAAAGAGCAAAATAAAAGGTAGATAATAAAAAAAAAAAAAAAATAGGGGCTTTGATGTAGCTCAGTGGCACACTGCCTGCCTGCCAAGCATGAGGTCCTGAGTTTGATTCCCAATGCTAAAAAATAAAAAAAACAAATTTTGCCCAGATAAGAAGGGAAAAAGATAGAGGGAGAAGGTGACACGAAAAAAGAATTAAGACATTATCAAGACTGCACAGGAGAAATGTAAACATTATGTAATGCAAACACTTACTTAAAGGTCATTCTCAGAAGCCACCACCTCCCTCCCAACCAAAGGCAGGTTGGCTCAGGCACAGTCCTGGTCAGGCTGGGGCCCCAAGAAGGAAAGTTCTGGAAGGAGCCAGACAGGGACTCAGAGGAACTGAGGTCTGTCATGGAGCAGCTCTGACCAAGCCACACAGTTGTGACAATAATGTGTTCTACTCGATGAATGACAGCCCTGCTGGCCCACCAGGGCCCACCTCCTTTCACAGGCCAGGTCCTTTAGAGTGCTTGGTGGCCAATGCCTGGATCCTGGAATCACCCTTGCTGGTCTCAGAGAGCCTCATTAGTTATGTTTATCAGAGAGCAATATTTTAACCTTGATAGATTGTTTATAGACAGCACTGCAAGTCCCACCTTGGGTTCCTTGGAAATTTTTTAAAGTCTTAAATTTCTAAATCTGTAAGAGTTACTATCATTCAATCTGAATCCCTGACCACTGCTGCAATCTTAATCTCCCACTTTAAAGCACTTATTAAACACCAATTACATATAAAACACCACAGTGAGCTGGCTGTGGTGGCCCACACCTACAATCCCTGTACTCTGGAGGCTGAGGCAGGATAGCAAAAATTGGAGGCTAGCCTGGGCTATATAAGCTTCAAGGACAGCCTGCACTACACGGTGAGTCCTTGTCTGAAAAAACAAGCAAAAAAAATCCACCGCGTAGAGGGATGATCCAAATATACAATGTTTAAATTTTTTTAATTTATTACAATAAAAGATATATTGCCATTAATAGTCCCCCTCACTCCAAACACATTGTTCCATCATTTCTTTACTTTCTGAAGCAGCTCTGGAAGTCCTTTTTTGTTGCCTTTACAAAGCGACATAAAAAAAAATACAACAAATGCTACTGCCAAGTGCCAAGTGCAAAGCAGGCTCACAATAGCATGACCGTGTTTCCTCATCCATCTTATTCTCCAGATCTGGCACTGACCAAGTCTGGCTCGACCCCAAAGTCAGAACAACCATGAAAGGTAAACATTCTGGATCAATTCAGGGCATCAAGGCAGCCACGACAGAGCCACTAAATACATCCACGAAAGAAGACTTCCAGAAGAACTTTAGAAAGTAGCAAGAATCATAGATTCAATGTGGTCAAAGTGATAGTGTTTTGAGGGGGATTAATGGCCATGTGTCTTTCACTGTAATAAAGCTGTTGGTTTTTTTCTAGTTTAAATAGTCACCAAAGACAAGCATGGTGGTACCCTTCTATAAACCCAACACTTGGGAGTCTAAGGCAGGATGATGGTTGAGAGTTCAAGGCCAGCCTGGGCTACAAAGTAAGTTCAAGACCAGCCTGAACTACATAGCAAGACCCTGTCTCAAAAAGACAAAAAAAAAAAAACAAAAAAAAAAACACCCACAATCACTATTTTTCAATCAGTACATACAGAAACATAAATTTTAAAAAAATCCACTACAAGAAATAATACTGTTGATGGCTATAGAACAACGTGAATGTACCTACTGCCATTGGGCTGTATAATTTAAATGGTTAAAATGGCCCACTTTATGTTTTGCAAATTTTATCAGAATAAAGACATTTAAGAAATCAAGATCCCGGCTCTCTAGTACTTTCTAAGATAGCAAAGAAGCCGGCTCAAGTTATAGACCACTACATGAATGCCTCCGGGTGCAAGGAGGTCAGAAAGGCAAGCACAATGCTAGACAGCCCAGGGAAGTGTCACAGGCTTTGGTGACTGTGAGATGAACAGCCTGGAAGGACACAGCTGCTGAGCGGAGCCTCTCAGTGAACCAACACTGACTCCGAGATCTTGGTGTGAAAAGGCTTACAGGGTGTGGCCAAGCCCAAGATCCCAAAAGATTACGAATTTCAGGAGCCAGAAGGCTCTTCAGATCACATTGTCACCCTACTGATATGCTTCATTTTAGAATGACAGAGTTCTTTCACATTTTCTCTTTAAGGGCTCCTTATTTATAACCCATTACTCATAATCAGTGCAATGTAGAATGTGAGAAATCTCAAGTAAGGCCACAGCAGGTCAGAAAAGAAAACAAAATACTGAAGTTTTCAGATGCCACTTACATGAACTACATAGATTTTTTTACCCTACCTAGGAAACAAACTCTTGAGCTGCCAATAGATGGTCAATGTAATTCCATCATTTCTAATCAAAGGCTCTCGGGAAGGGAGGATCATAAAGATCACCTGACGGGAGTAAAGCTGCTGCGTTGCTCCTCACCTTCCCCCTTCCCCATCCCTGGCCAGCCCACTCCTTCTGGGTAGTGTAGACGTTGGTGCCCGGACACACCACGTTCCCTGCTATGGGCCAACTTTGAGATGAAAACACTGATTCACAGAGAGCTGTCACTGATCAGGAATCTCCGAGTTCTGTCCTTAAATCCTTCAAAGTTCTTTGGGTTTTTTTTTTTTTGTTTCCTTGTTTTTTGTTTTGTTTTTTTCCCTCAAACTTGCCCATTTGATGACTCTTATTCTAGAAATCCTTTTACTGAAAATTGACCCAGGCTGCCAAAGCCTTTCAGTAAGCAGGCAGAAAATAAGCAATACATGAATGAGCAAATGCTCATCAGTCATTTCAGGACACACCCTCCTGGCAGAAAGGTGAATTCAAGTGATCAAATAGGACAAGAAAGTGACTGCACAAGCTTAGAAGCAGCAGGGCCAAGGATGCGGGGACACTCAGGCAATCTGAACTTTCTCCAGACTGTTGGCATCTCTGTGAATGCCTAGAACATTCTCTCCAGGAGGCACTGGAAAAACACTAGCGAACTGCTACCAATTAACTTCTACAGCTCAGGCAAGTCAACTTATCAAATTTTAGCTTTCTTAACACACATGTTCTTGTCCTGAAGATACGATCAAAGCATCTATATAGTCCAACCTGTCCTCCTGGTAAATTAGGAAGGGCCATGCCCTCAGAAAGTGAAGGGCCTCGTCTGCTGTACGTCAACCACAGCCAAAGCAAGGCATGGCGGGAAGCACATGACATGAGAATGCACCACAGTCACCACGTGCGGGTCTCACAAGGTGGTGTTGGGTGGAAGAAGCAGATACAAAAAGGGGATGACACACTCACAAAGTGAGTCACTCATATTATGGTATCTGAGATGGAGGAGAAGCCAGGACAGTGGTTATACTTAGTATAAGAAGGGGAAGGAGGGGTGTCAGGGCCAGAAAGTTGAGGCTGGCACTGACCATCACTGTCACTGAATCTGGGTGGCAGTCAGCTCATATGTCTTGTGTCCCATGTGCATTTTTTAATGCAGAAAGTAAAAAAAGCCCAGATACCAAACTTGGCCCTAGTCTACTCAGTACATGTGGTCACAGCACCAAAGGAGAACAGAGTTCAAAAGAGGAGAATCCCAGTTGGACCTGTTGGCACCAGCCTGTGATCCCAGCACTGGGGAGGCAGAGGCAAAAGGAGCACACCAAGTTGAAAGCCTGTTTGGGCTACACAGTAAGTTCAAGGACAGCCTAAACTACATAAGTGAGACCATGTGTCAAAACACCAAGAGCACAATCCCCAAGGGAGATTCAGAGCTTGAACCCAGCCACACACGCATTCCGGTGACTTATATGTGACGCATACTTGTTAAGTTTCAAAAGAATTTCATATTTTTTGCATTATTCTTTTGCCAGTGTTTTACCACAAAAATTTGACAAGGAAACCAAAGCTTGGAGAAGCCTCACCAAACCGCAAGCCTTGTCCCTGGATCAACCCACAACACCCAGTGGCCAGCCAAGTGCCCCAACCCAGGGCACAAGTGTGCCCATCCCAGGAAAGCTGGGCTACGGCTATCAATGACCTCATTAATAATAATTCCCTCAGACTCCTGGGAGGGCTGAGGCTGTGCGAAGAGCAGCCAGTTTATCCTGTACACCTGCCAGGGCAAGGCCAGATGTTTCGGATAAAGGCAGAATAGATGAGTACAGAGGACGCACAGAGCTTAACGAGGGCTCCTGAGTGCTCATCCCCTGACACTCAGCCAATGGAAAGCAATAGCTGGTACAGCACTTCTGCAGACAGGAAGAGGCCTGGCTTGTGGAGTCCGCCATGCCACCACAGACAGGGAGATTCCGGCGCTGACACACCACGAGCCCAGAAGCGGGTAAGTGTGGCCCTGACAGGAGCGTGTGAGCCACTCCCCCAAGATCCTGTTGCACGGTTGTGAGTCACAGGGTTTCCTGTTCTTCCAGTTCTCACTCTCAGATGCATCACGTTACAGCCAGCCAGACCTCAGGCGGCAGCACCTGTCCCAGGTCCAGGAGATGGGCATTTGGGGCACCCAGCCCTGGGACTCCCATCCTCAGAGTCTGTTCTGAATCTGGGACAGCAGGGAAAATGAGTACTCTGTGCCAGGTGTGCTGAGGCCCTGGCTTCATCCCTCTACCCAAGGACACTGACTAAACACCAAATTGAGTGTGCCAGGGCTGGGCTTGGCAAACACTGGAGCACAGGGCTCCATCCACGACAAGAAGGAACTATGTCAGCGTGGGATTACAAGCTGAAAGTGAGACAGCTGCCAGTTTTGTACACTGTAACAAAATATGAATTTATCACTTAAGTCACATCACTACAATTCTGAGCAGCATTTGTATTGAAAACGTTAGGAATGTGTGCATGAATTGACTCCTATGCCTAAAATGTTCTCCTTGGGCCTAGAAATTCTCACCCACCTTTTTTGAACCAGGGATTGAACTCAGACCCTTGCACTTGCCAGACAAGCACTTATCCTACTGAGCCATCTCTCTTTTTTTTTTCCCTTTGGTGGTGCCAGGGATTGAACTCAGGACCTTGTGCATGCCAGGCAGGCATTTATGTAGCTGAGTGTCTCCCTGCTCCCCCTGCCTGCTTTCAACATTAATGTCCTCTCCCCAGCCAGTGATGCCAGTGTACTTGTGACACCTTGCTTGTCCCCTCCTCGGGCATCCCAGACCACTTCAGGCACCACTAAATCTGCTTCATATTTAAGCTGCCAACAGCTCTATCAAAAACTCAAGATATAGTAGGTTTTCAAGAAATGTGTTCATAATGGCTCCCTACAGGGGGTAGGGAAATGCCAACTGGAGCTGGAAGCAAGAACTCAGGGAAGGGGAAAAGCTGGCTACTCCGGCCTGGCAGGTGCGTGGCAAACCTTGTTCTTCAGGCCTGTGCCCTTGCTGCATAGGGTCCTGTCATTGTTTCCTCCTCATCCACCTGCCTGCCTTGCACAGTACAATAAATTTCCAAGAGGTCAGATGCCACCAACCCCAGACAGCCCCATGCTAAGGACCACAGGGGTACTACTCCCTACTCGTGTCTGCTGTCAGTGACTGCCTGCTGAGCCAAATCCCTCTGGGCCATTCCTCTGCTCCAACACCAGGACCAGGCCCAGACCTCCCAGTCAGCCCCAACCACCCCAAAACCCCACCCACCACAGGCAAGACCCCCATGCATTCCCATTTACCCAAGAGAGTCCAATCATACACTTGAAGTGGTGGCATGGCTGTGAACAGTACCCCCTGCACTCATTTAACTCTCAAAAGTCGCCCAGTTTGAACAATAAATTATAGGGTTCACACACGGACAGCCCACAAAGCAAGCCCTGACTTTGTTCTTGGGGAACCCACACTTTAAAGATGAGACTTCCTGCCTCCCAGATGGTGTTTAGAAGAAACGGGACAGAGACCAGGAAACTAGGTTCCAACTCTGTGGCCTATACCGGATGGCAGAGCTGCTCCCTGAGTCAGAGCATCAGATTCCTTCAACTATAAATTGAAGTCTTGGGATCCATGATCCCAGAGGTCCCTTCCCAGCTGACACCTGACTCACAACCCCATGAAACCTCCAGTTGGTCCAAGTGACCTGCACAAGGGGCAGGGGTTGCATGCAGGTATGGATTCAGGAGGCAGACTGTCTCATCAAATCCTAGCTTGCCCTGGGCAAGGTGTTGGCCCGCTCTGTGCCTGGTGTCTTCATCTGAATGACAGATAAGGTGCCTATGCGGAAGGGCAGCTGGAGGGAGCCCAAGCTAGTGCACATGTGGAGGGTATTAGCAGAGGTCAGCTCTTAGCATGGCAGTATCTGTCATCTTGAAGACACTTGTGGAGATGCAACTTCATGTAGAAGGTTTCGTGGAGGACACAGAGAAAATCCTGAAAATCTGCACAGAGGAGGAGGAAGAAGGAAAGAGATGAGAAAGGAAAAACGCCTCAAATGTACTCACTGAACTCTACTTAACGCTGTCAGGATGCTTATCTTTATTTCTTCATAAGATGATAGAAATGCCAAAAAGAGGGTAGAGGGCCGGGGAGGTGGCTCAGTAAAATAAGTGCTTCCCTGGCAAGCACAAGGGCCTGAGTTCAATCCCCAGTTCCACCAAAGAGAGAGAGAGAGAGAGAGAGAGAGAGAGAGAGAGAGAGAGAGAGAGAGAGAATAGGGACCGAGATACACCTTGCTGCACTGGCAGAGCACTTGCCGGGCATGGGCAAGGCCCTGGGTGCGACCTCCAGCAGTACCAAAATTAAGAAGCTGCATGTGATTTCAGTGTGGCCTAACTAGCCCACTAGGAGGCTTATCTTTAAATTTTAAAAATTAAAAATAACCAGGTTGGGAATAAGGCCTTTTTTAGAATTCAGACCCAGGACAGGGATGCCGAATATGTAAAGGCACACAGGAAAGGTGAATGGGGGCACCCCACAGGCGCCAGGGCCAGATTTTCGGAGCCCAGGCCCATTCCATTGGTTGGCTCTGAGATAAGGCTTGATCCAAGTTCCTCCAGGAAAAACAAACATGTCAAGATGGTGACCACCTGTAAAACAGGGTGGCATTTCAGGAGAAATGGGTCTCAATTCACCAGAATAGAGCCAGGACCCCTGACTGGAATAAGGCAAAAGTTGCTCAAGAGCTAGAGAATGTAAATCCCACAAACACAGTCCCCAGGGACTTGTCAAAAACCTAAGGCATCCCTAGGTCAGCAGGAGGTAGCACTCAATAGCTCCCGTCTGAAGATGAGCTCTCCGTTGAGGTCCAAAGCGGCCAGGAACCCCCTGCAGCAAGCCGAAGACTGTGGGAACCCCCTCTCCTCCAGGCTCAGATTCCTTCAGGGACTCTCTGGCCACCAAGGGGAGCCAAACTACCCATGGCCTGGTCATGTGACCCTTCAGCCCAGGGGACCTCAAGCAGTTTTCCCAAAGGGAAGCCAGGGTCTGGGGCAGATCTGAGGGAGAGCAAGAATCCAACTGGAAATGTTGTGGTTTTGGTTTTATTTTTTTTTTTGGGGGGGGGAGTTGAACTCAGGCCCTTGGGGGGGATTAAACTCAGGCCCTTGCGGGCAAGGGCTTAAGCAAGCGCTTATTCTACTGAGCCATCTCACCCCCACCAGCTGGGAAATTGCAGCAGAAGAAAACTTTGACGGAAGGGCAGCCTCAGCACCTGCCCCTAGGAGCCTCTGCACTGCACCACCTGGGGGAAGTTACTGCAGGAGCCGGGAGGGTGGTGGGGAGCTCTTGCAGTGCAGCTGCCTGGAGCCATGAGGCTACTTCAATTCGGGGTGCACCAGGAGGCAGAGACCCTGATCAGCATGCCACCTCCCCAGAGTCGAGGACAACTCTCCTCTGCCCAGAAAAGCTGAGGTTTCAGGAGATGAAAGATGCTTTTTTTTTGCAGAACCAGGGATTAAACTCAGGCCCTTGTGCTTGCCAGGGAAGTGCTTATTCCACTGAGCCATCTCCCTGGCCCCTGAAAGATGCTTTTTATCCTAGCTTAAGAAACTTTTTATACTCTGCCCCCCACGCTGTCTTAAGGGGGGACATCACTGCACAAATGAGCCTAGACCCACACACTCTCAGAGAAGCCCTCGAGCAATACACATGGGATATGGGGCATCTTTGCTGTCCAGGTGGCTAGGACATCAGAGCACCTAAGGACCTGTACTCTTTGCTCCCTGTAGAAGTAACACAGAGTACATAAAGCACTATGTCAGAAACACTTCTTAAGAGCATAACTTAATAACTCTTTCATTTAATCCTTCAAACTCCCCTGTTACAGTTATTCAACAGTCTCCTCCTTTCCTAAGAGGAAGAAACTGAGGCCTAGAGAAGTCTCATATCTGGCCCAAGGCTCTGGGTGATAAACCAGAACTCAACCCCAGGGAGACAAACTAGATCTCACCACACAGCCTCCCAAGACCCTCAGGACTGTCCCCACCCCTCAGGGCTGTCATGGGCCCCTCTTTGCTTCCCAGCCATGGTGGCTCTAGAACTCCTATTTCTCTAGCTCATGTGCCTCTCTACCTGGGAGGCCAGCAGATGCCCAGTCTCCATGGAAACTCGATCACAGCCAGAGAGTCCCCAGGACACACGGACAGCCTTCCCAGCTGGTTCTCCAGAGCTCTGGCACAGCCCCACATTTTCTGGTTGAGCACAGAGTAGCATCAAGTAGCCCTGCCCCAGGGAAGCCACCTTTCAAGGAGATCACCACAGGAACAGATCACCAGTGGCTGCTGACTGAGGCTGGCAATCTTCACCTTCAGTCCCTGTTTTCAAAAGGCCACTTCCCACCATGGTGTCCCAGGATACAGCACATTTATGGTCAGGAGCCCAGGGCTCTGGTCCCACCTGGAGCTACCAAGTAGCTGTAGAAGTGGGAGCGATGCATTAGAAAACTGAAGGGGGAGGGGAGGAAGCTATGTTCTTCTAATATGGTTTATCAATCTCCACCCATAGACATTTAGAGCAGATAATTCTCTGTTGTGGTGAGGGATTAGTGTTTGGATCTAAATAAAATGTTCCCTGGATGGCTAACTCCATGGGTGGGGCCTGGTGGAAGGGAGTGGGACAGCAGGAAGCTGACCTTGGGGAACCACATCTTGACCCAATCCCCCACCCCTTCCTCTCTGGCTCTTCTCTTCAATTTCCTATTTGCCAGGAGGCAAGTGCCTTCCTCCCTCACACCCTTCCAGCACAACCTCCTCTTCTGCCTGCCTACAGGATGAAACCAGCCAAAAGCAAAGCAATCCATGTGCCAGAACAAGTTTTCTTTATTATTATTTTCAGGTATGGCTAACCAATGGGCTAACACGTGCACAGCAGGATTAGTGATCATCCCCATCCAGCATCTATTTACTGACACCTGTAGAACATACCCACCCACCAACCTCGTGACAACTAAAAGAGGCCTCCAGACACGGCAAAGGTCCATTGCAGGGAAATCCTAGATGAAAACTACTGCTCAGAGAAACAGTAAAAAGACTCAGGCTTTCTTCCTACCCCACTGGATCCCCTGTAAATCTAGGTAGAGCAGAAATTCCTACTCTTTAGGATTGGCTGGGATGGCCGTCTCCTCACAAAATTTCATGGGCCAAAAGGTCAGCAGCACCAAGGCTGAGAAAATGGCCTTAGAAACAACAGCAACAGAGAGCAAGCGCTCCCTGCCCAGGGCAGCAAGTAAGCCAGGCACCATCCACAGAGACCATTAAGACCCATCTAGTGAACTCGGATTTAATTTGCACACCCCGCCCTTCTGCTTTGAAGTGGCAGTGACAGTCAACGCAGTGTTAGGAAACATACCAAATTTTCTGACTTTTAAAACTCTAGTGATCATGAGGAACCTCTTAGCAAAAGTTGGTCTTTTAAGCAGGAAGTGGCTGCACAAAGGAGGCCCATTTTCATGGGTACCCTAGGTTTTTTTGGACATTCTATCTCCTTACTCCCCCCTGCCACATTTTAACTCTGTGGATGTGTTGCTCTGATTTCCCTTGGAAAGGGGCCACCAACTGTCCCTGACCACTTTGGGCTTGAGAAAAGTTCAACTTTGAAACTCAATGTTTTTTAAAAAGATGCTGGCTTTGACTGAGCAGCCTCAGAGAATTTTAATTCATGCAAAGGAAAAGAAAAAAAGCTTTCCTGGTATTCTCTGAAATATGATTTTTGCTATGTAAGTCGGTTGTTTAGCAAGAGCAACCAACTTTCCTAATACTATCCATTATCTTCTGAGCAGGGGAAAGGGTTGTATCAAGATAACTAAAGTACTACAAATTAAACAAATGACACCTTATATCTGTCGATGACACTTAACCTAGATAACACTAACCTAAAGAAAAAGAATCCTAACGTTTTAGCCAAGTGGGGACAGGTGCACGCCAGAACCAAAAGTTGAGGCAGGAGGATCCTCAGTTACACAGTGAGTTCAAGCCCAGCCTGAACTACACAGCAAGACCTTGTCTCAAAGTAATAACCATAATAATCTTATTAAGGCTTTAATCAGATTACTCCTACTTTTAACAACAGTCAAAGGTGTTCCAAATGTATCAAGGTTCTGTTGAGGTCTCTTAGCTCCCCATCAAGTCACTATGTCCTCTCTTAGACTTAGTGACCTAGTCATAAACTCACTTTCCTGGAGTCCTATCTCTCCAGACATCTGAAAGGTATTGGTTTCTGTTTCTCTCTTAGCACCCCAGAGGCCTTGTACCCTGAGTAAATTCTTAAGACATTACAGTTCTTGCCTGTTAAAGAATTTGTTGACTCTTTCTGTTCCCAAGACAGCTCACACTCGAGTCCAGGTTGAAGGCTGCCCCTTGCTATTGTGTCAGGAGCCTAAGTGAACGTTATAGATGCAGCACTGGAGCTTGATCAATGACAAAAGAAAGGATTGTATGCTTCATTGCATTTCTATAGCTAACTTAGCTCAGATTCTTATTCCTAAGACAAAAATCTTATATCTTGCCTCAATACACCTCAGTAGAACAACCTCTCCTGACATACGAACACAGGACACAGGCCTTGATTGCTGGGGAAGGAACCTCCTCTTCCCTCTCTGCCCCTCAGGTCACTCCTCTCAGGCCAGGCTTCAAGAAGAACCAGCCCTGAAAACTGCTTTCCTTACCCATCCCTTGCTCTACTTCTTTCTCCAGGCAGTTCCCCTCCTCTACTCTCGCACCCATCAGTGACCAGAAGCTGTGGAGACAGAACTGAATAGTGAGGATTGTCCCTGTCCTACAGTAGCAACTGGCACTGAACACAACCAACTTTCTCAAAAAATGGCGAAAGGAAGCAAATGCCTCGAAAAATGCAAGTTCAGCAACACCACCCGGGCCAGGTAGAAAATGAGAACTGTGAACAAGGAAGTAGCTTGTGAAAGGAGGGCATTAAGTGGAATAAGAAAAAAAGTCAGGCTGCACATTCCGGGCCACAGAAAGGGCATGGGCAGTACGACCTCAGGAGAACAGGCATGCAGAGGAGGGGTGACTCAAGTCTCCAGAGAATGAAAACATGGAAGGAGATGAGGCTAAAGAAGGTAGGACCAGGTGGCTTGCAGTAGCCAATGGAGAGTTGTAGAAGCTTTCTGAATTAATCCAGACTGGGTCCTGAAAGAGACTAGAAAAGAAACTGAGTAAGCCTTTGAAGTAACCCACATACCACGTGACAAAGATGTATTTGTGAGAAAGGAAGCTAGGACAGCAACCATTGAAGAACAGTAGCCATGGCCCTATGCTATCCCATGGCCATGGGCCACAACAAGGGCCACAAGGTGACTAAGAATGTGAGCACACTGAGGCACAGCCACAGTCACACACTGCCTCACCAAACACACCAAGTTCATGCACCATGGAGCTGCTCATGGTCTCCAAGGACAAAAAAGCCCTCAAGTTCATCAAGAAAAGGGTGGGGAGGTACATCCATGTCAAGAGGAAGTGCAAGGAACTGAGCAACATGCTGGCCGCCATGAGGAAGGCAGCTGCCAAGAGCTGAGCCCCTCTGGAATAAAGCTTTGCAGAAAAAACAGAAAGAAAGAAAGCAGGCAAGCTGGTAACCATGAGTCCAGGGAACCCACTCCTGGTCCCCAGAGACAGGGAGCATGTGGCTACCGGCATGGTGTCTACAAATGAGAAAATGGTACACAGTGCTCTTACAAAAACCTTGTGGCTGGGGCTGGTAAGATGGCTCAGTGGTCTAAAGCAACTACTTAGAACAAGCTAAGCTAAGCAAAGCACAGGGACCGCGGTTCAATCCCCCAGCACCACATGCCAGCCAGCTCCGCCCCCTGGTGGGCTGAGCTGGCCACACACACAAAAAAAAAAATATAAATAAATAAATAAAATTTAAAAAAGAAAAAACCTTGTGGCTTTCTTTGGGCAAGTTACTCCGTGCCTCAGTTCCTCACTGGAAAGCAGAGTTGTACATAATATGCATGCTTACCTCCTGGAGTTGTTTCAGTGTTAAGTAACTAACCTATATCAGTACATGCTGTGTTTGCTCCTGGGTTCCAAAGTTTTAACTGGCAAAACACTCTTCTCAATGCCACCAAACTACTGGGCTTGTCCACCAGGAGACAGATGGTGCTAGTTCTCTAAATCTCCAATGCCCTAGACTATAATGTATAAGATGATGTCATCACAAGTGGATTTCAGAGCCATCCAACCCAAAGCCTTCTCCAAAGATTCTAAAACTCAGCCTTCAGCCTTCTCTGTTTCCTTCCTGGACCAAAGACATCTGGATACTCCCAAAATACTCTCTTCTTCCTTGTTGCAGCTGGAATCAAACAGCTCTTATCTAAGCCTGCTTTACTCACCTAAATTGGGAGTCTAAATCCCAGGATTGACACCTGGTGAGAAGGCCTTACTCAATTCTGCCCCCATTGGTAACTTAGAAGAAATACATCCAGTGTCCCCGGGGAAACTTCACAGGCTGTATGTAGGTAGAGAAAAGATACCTACAGGAAAGATGTTTTCACATTGTACATTGTAAGTGAGCAAGGCTTCAGTCCTCTAAGTCTTAACAAAAAGAAATGAATGGTCCAAGGAGGCTACAAGGCCCCACAATGCATGGGGCTTAGAGATCATTTCCACATATTCTAGCTAAATTTTTTTTTTACCCTTGTTTAGTTAGGAGAGAGGATTCTTGGGCCACAGAATAACGCAGATAAGTAAATCTGTGAACGAACTTACATCCTGGGGCTATTTTCACCCAGATGAGAAGACCTCCCTTGTACTAACCAGCCTCCACTTTGTACTTTGGGTCTTGCCAAGAGATGACAGTCTTCCCCCAAGAGTTAACTCGTATGTCGGGCAGAGAAACATACGGAAGTTGCCAAGATCCTGCCAGCTCAAAGACACGTTTTAAATAAACTGAATTAAAGTGCAGGGCCACATCCCCAGAAGAGTTTAGAGTAACAGCACTTACAAAGAAAGAGTAAAACAAGTAAACCAAGATCCTCTGCTCCCTACTCAGATCTGAGCTTCATCCTCCACCGGCTTGAAAACATCAAGATAGTAACTTCTCATACTTCCCCGGGACCTGGGGACCACCAGAAAGGGGACACCGCAGGTTTACCACAGCACGATGTCCAGACATTTTCCCTAAAATGTATTCCCATTAGACATTGAAATTCCAAGTATGTAATAATTGAGCAACGCTCAGTACTTGACTGACAGCCCTAAAATAACTTTCAACCTTACCCCCTTCCCCGACCATTCCCTCCCTCAAACCCCAGCCAAGGGTCAGGGCAGGATCCAGTCGCCGAATCCTGGGCATTTCAGAAACTCAGTTCCCCCTCGAGTCTGAGCACCCTGGCCCGGACCCACCCTCACCTCCACACCCGGGCAGGGAGAGTGAGAACCCCGGTAGTACAGAGGCCCTTTCTTATGTAAATGACCAGCGGGCCGCTGTGATAGCTCGGGTTGCGGGGACAAAAACCAGGTAGGAGCAGACAGATCCGGGCCTCTGGCAGAAAAAAAGCTCATTTTTCAGAACACGAATCTCAAACATCTGGGAAACCTGGCGCGGTGGTACATGCCTGTAAATCCCAGCACTCAGGAGGATCACTTCGAGTTCAAAACCAGCCTGGGCTACAAAGTGAGTTCAAGTTTTCACTACATAGTGAAACCCTGTCTCGAAAAGATAAATGAATATATAAATACACATATAAGTACATAAATCTGGGGAAACGGGGGTGGGGTACAGAGAGTGGTCCTTTCTGAGTAACTTTTAAACGCAAATCAGGGTCCAAAGTCCGCTCCCCAACTAGGGGACAAATCTCCGGGTCGCGATGAGGAGCGGTCGCGGAGAAAGGACGCCCCTCGCCGAGCCTCAGTTCCGGGAGACTCAGTTCCGGGGAAGGGGCGCGCAGGCGAAATTCCTCTACGTCCTTTCCCGCTCCTTCCCGGGTCGGCTTTTTCTCCAGCCCGCCTCCGCAGGGCAGTGAGGAATCACAGAAGAAACCACGCTTCCTCCAAGCGTCCTTAAGCGCCAGAGGCCCCCAGCTGCCCCCAAGCGGCCGCAGAGCCTCCTCCTCCCCCCACCCCGCCACGATCCTCCCCACGTGCTCTCGCCGGAACTCGGGCTTCGGAAGGGGGGCTCCCCCCACGTGGGCCAGGGCAGACCTTGACTACGTGCCTGCCGGCGCCCCTCCAGAAACAAGAAAAAAAAAAAAAAAATGGGGGTCGGGGAGACTCGCGCAGAGCTACGGGGAGGGAGCGCACTCGCACGCGCGCTCCAGCCTCCCAGAGCCTAGCGGACGTGGCTCCTCGTGCCACGGAGTTTCCCAGCTACCCGACTTTTTCCGCGTCCCTAGCCCCAAGGAAGGAAGAGGCAGGACCCGGGAGTTCCGGGCGACCACGCAACTTTGTCGAAAGTGAGCCAACCGCCATCCTGCGCGTGCTTACTTACCTTCTGCACTTGGTTACGATTGAGCTCCGTGAAGAAGCAGGCGATCAGATGCGAGGCAATCATCCTGTTGCAGCCAGGCGGCGTGGAGTTGGGAAACCCAGGCGCAAGCGCTTGCGGGGGAGGCGAGTGGCGCGGGCCGACCGCTTTGTACCCGGGCTCGGCTGCTTGGCAGGGAACGGGGGTCCCAGGAGGCAGCCAAAGCAGGCTAATAGTGTTTGCGGACCGGCTGGGGTGGTCTCGGGTCTCTAGAAAGAGGTTTTTGGAGTCAATTGCTAGAAGCTGTCTAAGTATCACTTCAGGCTACTTTTTTGGTTACCCAGTGTCGAGCCAGCCACACGGTCACTTAAGAAGAATCACAGCCAAGTTTCACTAAGGCAGTCGGATCTCTTCGGCTTACTCCCACGATGCTCCGGCGAGCGATGTTGCCAGTGGCCTGGGACTGACACGATGTTGCCAGTGGCCTGGGACTCCAGCGCTGGAGTTTCGTGCAACAATGTGGCTTATTGAAGGGCTGCCGGCTCGCGGGCCGCCCGCTCAATGACGTGCGCACTCCCATTGGCTGCACAGAGAGGGTGTGTGCGCCTGCGGGCCGCCCGTCGGAGCGGCCCAGCCAATCACCGTGCACGATCCGCGGGCGCGGCTGCTCCGACACCCGAGCGGGCTAGCTGGAGAGGCGCGCCTGGGGCGTGGGGCGGGGCCTGGCTCTCCGAATGGGACGTGTGTTCCGTGGCAAGAAGCTGGGACGCTAAAGCGCATGAGCCACCGCCGCGTCAGCCGGAGCTCGGGGTGGGGGGCGCGTGATCGCGGACCCAAGAGAGGTGGGAGGACTGGAAAGACAAGTCACTGGACTAGCACACGCCCTGTGCAGAGATACACCGTCTGGTATCTCGGGATCACATGAGGGGCTCCATCACACGTCTGAAGCATCCCTTTCTCGCCTAGTCTGGCTCAACCCGTTCACGCATGGCTGATGCGAAGTGAGCCGCCTTAGCTGGTGATTACTCTATATACCAAGATTACAAGAGTCGGCCCATCTAACCCTCACATCGCTAATGGGGATGGGAGTTGCACCAACCCCATTTTCCAGATACAGAAACCGACACATAGCTCTGTTAGACTTTCCCAAGATCACACAGCAAGCAAGTTGCAGATGGAGAGAGAAACCTACCTGCCTCTGGTTTGAGAGCCTATTTGCTTCCCCATTACAGTATTCTGCTTTTCTAGAAGCCAGGGAAGTAGATGGGGGGCAAGAACATTGCCTGCAGCTGTGGGACTGATAAATGGGTGAAACTAGGTGGATGGTGTGTGTGTAACTGGATGATCTGTGTGTGTTTTGGATGGGTGGGGCGGGGTGACTTAAGGTGCTGAGAGGAGCAGGAGCCCCAACCAGACCTAATGCGTGGTACCAGACTCCAAATGTATGTATGTTGGTGAAGTGACAATGAAATACCAACCTCAGGGCCTGCCAAATAGCTTAGAGGATTAAAGCGCCTGCAAGCAGGCGCAGGGACCGGGGGTTCTCTTCTATCCCCCCTGGGGCACGCTGAGATGGCAATTGAGACTGGGTGTGATGGCACATGCCTGTAATCCCAGCTCTTGGAAGGCTGTAAACAGGCGGATCACTACAAGTCCGACCTAGTAGTGAGATCCTGAACACCCTGTAAGCCCTTCCCTAAAATACAAAAAATAAAATAAAATAGAAATACCAACCTAAGAAAACCCAAGATCGATACCATTGGAGAAAGACAAGTCTGGGATTGGAGAAGACACAGCAGATAGATTGGGCCCAAAGTGCTAGTCACTTTGGCACCTTAGTGACTTGTCCTAACCACCACAATGACCTAAGGCTGCAAATCCTTTGCGTGCTCTCCTCTCTTCCCCATCCTGGCCTTAATCCATCTCAGCCATGGTGGGGATTGGAAACCACACCTTCCTGTCTTCTCTCTTCTGGGTTCCAGCCCCACCACACTCCCCCAAGCCCCTCAGCCCCGTACCCTCTGCTGGCAAGCGCAGGGGAATTCCAGAGCTGCTTCCATCCTACTCCCCGGTTCCTGGCACTGCCTGGGTGATCCTCCCAGCCCCATGACTGCTAATATCACCGACACGTGGGTGACTCACAAAGTAAATCTACAACAAAACCTCTCCCAGAGCTTCCAACTTATCCCTCCAACTGACATTTGTCATCTTCACTGTAGGGAGCAGCAAGTCACACTTAATGCAAAGTAGCAGTCGACTTTTCTTCCAAAATCTTTCACTTTTCCAGTTGTTTCAGAAAATAGAATTGCCCTTCTGCTCAAGCCACCTGGATTCCTTGCTGCTTCTCACCTGCACGTCTCAGCAATCTGTGAACAAGGTGGGGAGAGAGTTCAGCGGCACAGCACCTACCTGACAAGTACAAGGTCCTGCTTTCAATTCCTGGTACAAAAAAATATCTGTGAGGAAGCAGTGTGTAAGGCCTCTTAGTCTCAGGGGCTGTCCCCCTCTCTCTGATGCTTCCTACCCAAGTCACCAAGGGACCCAGCAAAGTCAGTGCCCCATCATCCTGCTTCAGTTCTTCACCACCTCTGCCCTGACCCCTGTAATCTCTTTTTCACTGAGGAGCCCAAATGACTCTTTAAAAATGTAAACCATGCTGTAAAATATAAACTTGGCTCGGAGCCACCTTATGGTTTCCAATCTTAGAATAAAATGTGAGCTCCTGAAAATGACTGCAAAGGCTTTCAGGCCCTTGCCTCCCTCTCTTCCCTGTCTCATCAGACTTGCCCCAGTGCACTGCAGCGTGCTCACACGGGCATACTTTTCTCAAGAAAAAAAAAAAAAAGCCCACTATTTCCCTCCCAAGCATCTTCGCTCTTTTTCTTTCTATGTGGAATAATCTCCAGACCTGGCTCCTGCTGTCCTCTCTCTTATTGAGATCCAGCTCAGATATCACCTCCTCAGAGGAGGTTCCCTGACCAGATTGTCTCAGGCAGTTCCTGCCTCACTATTATTTGGCTCTGGTTGACTTCCTGTTTATTTTCTGTATGCTCTATTCTTTCTCTCTTCGAAAGACCAAGCTACAAGAGGTTATGGTTATGCCAATGTTCTCTTATATCTTTGGTACCTAGAATGGTAGATGTGCAAAAGATATTTATTAGGGCTGGCCAGATAGCTCAGCAGACTAAAGCACCTGCTTAGGCAGAGCCCAGCAGCTGGGGTTGGATCCCTTGTGTGCTGTGCCAGCCCTGCCCCCAGGGCGCATCGAGACAGCAATTAAGACTAGAGGTGATGGCACATGCCTATAATCTCTGCGCTTGGGAGACTGAAAACAGGAGGATCACTAGGAGTCTGATCTATGTAGTGAGATCCTGAACACCCTGCAGACCTTTGTACTAAAAATATATATATATATATATATATATATATATATATATATATATATATAATCTATTGCATCAGTTAATGGAAGAAATTGTAGAAATGCTATTGTTTCACATTTTGTATAACAATACACATAAACATAGAAAGGTTGGCTTTATATGTTCTATGTATTTCTCAAATCTTTCCCACCTCTCTAGCCCAGTTCATACTACCAGTGCCTTTCTCCTGACTGCAAAAGCCTCATTGAACAGGGCTTTGCTCTTTACATATAGATACACCATCACCCTATAAAGAAGCTTAAAGCAGGGAGTGATATGATCTGACTTGCTTTTGTAAGACAATAACTGTACTCTACATGGGACAAGAAGAGACAGAAACTATAAGATAAGGACGCAAGCCAAGTGGAGGGTGGGGCAGGGAGTTGGGCTGTGAGTTCACACGTCATGAAGTCTGAGGAAGAACTAGTGGCTTTGGCCTGGGGTAGGGGATGAGGAGGAGGATTACCTAAGCCCTTTGCCCAGAAATACTGAGAAAGATAACAGCCCATTACACTAAAACCCTCTGTCCCTGGCAGGGGGGACCAAAATCAGTGGGGTCAACTACAATCCCCTTCCCACACACTAATGTTACTGACTCCTCCACTCCCGTGTCTGTCCCACTTCACGTGGATTAGATAATGATCACAAGTGCTTTAAATACGTGTTGTCTTTCACAAAGCTCCCAGTAATCCTGGGAGATGGTTGGAGTAGGAGTTGTTCTGTGCCCCCAGTTTATACACAACACACTAAGGGGAAGCTGCCCACCCAGGTGGAGATGTATCTGCGGTTTTTCTTACCCCGAGCTCTGGCCTAGAGTTGGTTTATGATGCTCAGATAGGGAACCCCCCGACCCCCCGCAGAGAAACAAAGATGTTGAAAAGCAATAGCATGTTCATATCCTGTGTACTCCACAGCTAGCAATAAAAGAAATCAATCAACAAGTATTTATTAAATGCTTACAATGTTCAGGACTTTTCAGTGCTATGGGAAATAGATAAGGCAACAGAAGATATGATTCCTGTCCCAATGGGATGAACTGTTTAGTCAGAAATGTAAAGCTAACAGATACTACAGAATAGGAAAGTCTGTTGTAGGAAAGGGGGGGAGGGTACAGAAGGGGGAGGGGATGGGAG
>NW_004524634.1:6156407-6170492 GCF_000260255.1 Octodon degus | reverse complement strand
GGAGGGGAGGGGAGAGGAGAGGAGAGGAGAGGAGCGGAGAGGAGAGGAGAGGAGCGGAGCGGAGCGGAGCGGAGCGGAGCGAAGCGAAGCGAAGCGAAGAGAAGCGACCAGGCCGGGGAGATGGCTCAGTGGAATAAGTACTTTCTTGGCAAGCACAAAGACCTGAGTTCAATCCCCGGTTCCACCAAAAAGAAGGAAAAGCAAGCAAGCAGGCAGGCAGGCAAGCCAAATGTGCCTGTGCCTTTGTATGTGGTAGAGTTTGAGAAGGGGGAAAGTCACAGCCACAGGCCAGTGTCAGCCAGCAGTCCGGCAGGTGCGAGTGCCTACCTTCCAACTGCAGGCTGGGTTGGTGATGGCACTAGCCCCACACGGGACTGACCTGAGCCTGGCCCCCAGTCATCAGGGGACTATCCTGGGAAGACATTGCTTTGCCAGAAGACTTCTGTCTACCAAATATTCCTCTTTTTAAATTAAGATTTATCAAGTTTGCGGCACATCTGAGTGATGGGATGTGTAGAGAAACATAACACCGCGTGGTGGTCGTGGCCTGAATGTAAATCCAGCTTCTTGAACCCTGTTATCTCTAACGTTGGGCTCTAATAGTAAGGATAATTCTTCATGTTTCATGGTTCTGTTGCATAATTATATTGTATAAACTTGCGGAACTGGGAAAGAAAGGCATTGACAAGCCTATTTGTGTTTGTGCCTATTTGTATTTAGAATGCTAGGCAGGTCCTTTACCATTGAGCTGTATCTGGAGCCTTTAAAAGCATTTTAAGGGGGCCGGGGAGATAGCTCAGTAGAATAAGTGCTTGCCTGGCAAGCGCAAGGGCTTGAGTTCAATCCCCAGTTCCATCAAAAAAAAAAAAAAAAAAAAGCATTTTTAAAAAGAAATGAAATTCACAAGGATTTATAACTTCATGTTATCTATCAGAATTGGGAAGAGAACACACCCAAGCTAGTTTAAGCAAAAAGGAGTTTGTTGTTGGGCGCAGTGACACATGCCTGTAATTCCAACACTGCTGACGCAGGAGGATCACTGTGAGTCCAAGGTCAACCTGAACTGTATAGTCAAACCCCGTACCCACCCACCCATCCCCAAAAAAATAGGGAGAAGGGGGAGGGAGAAGTTTGTTGAAAAATTTTATAACCCATGCTGATCTTCAGAAAGGCCAGAGAATGAGGCATAGAGGCTTAGCCCAAGAGTGATGCCCAAGTTATATACCATGAAACTTGCCAGTGGAAATGGGATTGCTATAGCCACTTGGCTAGTATTTCTGCCCACACTCCTGCTACTGGGCATAGATTATTACAGCCAGGTTGTGTCACAGCTATTCTCAACAGCTAGATGCCTGACTCTTGGCATCACTGATAGGAAGAACCTTGCATAGTAGCTCCCACTGACTTCGAATTTGCCGCTGTGCAGCACAGCATGAGTCATGTGCCTGTACCCTACCTGCAAGGGATGCCGAGAGCCGACTCCAGGGAGTCAGAGTGGAGAATTCCCAAAACAGAAGAAAGACATTGAACAGTCAGGCAATCCCCAAACTTCACAAACATCCACACACCCAACAACTACTGGATATGCTACAGTGCCAAGTTTTTGAATGCCCCGTCATGCTACCTCTTAGGTTTTCCCTGCTTCTTTCATCACTGATTTTCTTCTTGTTATGAATTTAATAAAGGCCTCCAGCATCTTTTCTCTGGACTCTGAGCTCATTTCCCGCTGGTCTGTCTTCCCCTTCATTTCCTGCCTGTGCACTGTGTCTTCTGGCACTGACGGGAATCTGTTACTGCCCTTCCTCTGCATCGAGCCCCTTCTACCTGCCCAGCCTTGCCCCTGCCATTCCCCTCTGGAACCATCTCTCCAGAGCAGAACACTTTGACAAATTGGCTTCCTAAAGTCCAAAAATTAAATGCATTGAAAAACAGGATATCTGTACCCTGTCAGTTAAACTGGGGGAAGGTAGTCAGTAGGCAAATTGAGATCAGAGAAGCTGTGAATGAGCTGACATGGACCTTGATGATTACCCCCTGCTCACCCAAGGTTGTAGCCTGGTTCCTGCACATTTGTGCACTTGGTATCAGGGATGTGGGGAAGGCTCCAGGTGACACCACCAGAGGGCTTCTCCAAGGCCATCCCAACCTTAGGGTGACATGTCTGACTCTGTTCTCCTGATGCGCACAGGGCAATGAGAAGGACATAGTGGCATGAAAGGCTGGCACAAGCATCCTGTATGATTTTTATGTATGTCTTTTTTGAGACAGGGTCTCACTATGTAGCCCAGGCTGGTCTCAAATTCACAATGATCCTCCTAACTCAGCCTCTCAAATGCTGGTATTACAGGCGTAATTACACCACCATGTCCGGCTTCCTGTATGATCTGGGGCTTTTCTGAGCTCCAGTTTCCTCATCTTTAGAGATCATGGACTGGAAAGTACAAAGCCTTTTGCCTAGTAGATCCTGAATGCTAGTTTTCTAAATGTACCATTCATACTACCATGTTCTATAGGAAATGAGAACTCAGGGACTAAAACTGAAACAGCCCATGTGGCAAGTAGTGTACTCAGGATGCAGGAAAGACTGATTTGTCCCAAATGGAAGTACAGAACTCTGAACTAGAGAGATGATGCTGGAGAGGATGATAGCAGGGAGCTGAGGCAGGTAAAACAAGGCTCAGTGGACAGGAAAGAGGCAATAGAATCCTACCCACATCTGAAGACCAAGAACCTGACTTGGATGCAGATTGGAAGGCTTTCCCGAGTCCTGAGAAAGATGCTGCTTGGAGGCCTCTCCTAAACTCATGGCCAAACAACAGAGAAGCACTGAAAGCATGGAGAAAAATGTAAGTGGCTGAGTGAACAGGACAAGGTTAAGTGATTGAAGGTGGCAGGCAGGGAGAGCTAGAAGTCTCCGTGGCATTCTCAGCCTCGTGTGTCCTCCGGCACAGGGCTCACCGAGGCACAGAACAGCCCCGCCTGTGGTTGGGAAAGGCACCGGTCCATAGAGAAATTGTAAGCAGTAACAAAACCGTCTGGCTTTTTATTAGCACAGTTGCTGGCAATTCTAAGCAGCTCAGTGACAAAATACTCCCCTCTAGATTCCAGCCACTGGATCCTGAGCAACCCCTCCTGCCTGCCGCTTGTAGGTCGGGATCTCCTGGAGAGTTTCAAATAATCCTGATGCCAAGTTAACAGCAGATGTTAGTGACATCTTTTCTTCCATTACAATAGCGAAAAGAAAGACAAAAACTGAGGAACTTAAACTCTATGAGGAACTTAGAAGCCTGGAATAAGTAGAGAGACCTAGTAGTCTATCACAAATTTCACTTCCTGTTAGATTAATCTATAAATTTTAAACACACTACACCTGAAATAATGGACTTTATTTTAAATGCTTACTCTAACATTCACATGAAAAAATAAGCAAGACTACTCAGAAATTTTCTGAAAACCATGCAGGAAGATAGTTCATTCACTTTTTAGAGGTTTTTTTTTTAAAAAAAAAAAAAAAACAGGAACTCATATGTAGTTCCAGGGTAGCCTCAAACTTATGGTGAGCCTCCTGCCTCAGCCTCCTGAGTGGTACAATTACTGGCATGCATCACCATGTCTGGATATCATTCACTTTTTAGTTCTTTAAGACAGTCTCCCTATGTAGTGCCGGTTAGTCTCAAACTCCTGGCAATCTCCCTGTCTCAGGCTCCTGCGTACGGAGATTACAGTTATGTGCCACCAGGCCCATCTCACTCACTTGTTAAACGAAGAATGACAAAACCATTTGGGGGGGAACTAAGATCCTAAAAGCCATTTTTAAAAAACCATTAACTTAAAAACAACAACAAAAACCCATTAACTTGTGTGGTAGCGCATGCCTTTAATCCCAGCACTCAGGAGGCTGAGACAGGAGGGTCACTGCAAGCTCAAGGCCAGTGTGGGCTACCTACTGAGTTAAGGACAGCTGGAGTAGCCTAGTGAGACCCTGTCTCAAAAAAACAAAACACATCATAAAAGGCTCCATATTAAGCAAATTTGAAAGACAGCTAGACAAAAATATGACTCACATACAAAAGGCTCATTTTCCTATCATATAAAGAACTTCTTCAAATTATTAAGAAAAAAAATTCAACTCTTGAATGAAGGACACAGTTACAGAGGTCACAGGAAAAGAACAAAGAGTTATTTGATGTGTGAAAAGATGATTAATATCACTCATGATAATAAATGCAAATTTAAACTACACTAATGTGTTTTCTTTCTTCCTTCTTTTTTTTTTCCTTTTGAGACAGGGTCTTGCTATGCAATGCAGACTGACCTTAAGTTCACTTTGTAGCCTAGGCTGGTCTCAAACTTGTAATGATCCTCCTGCCTCAGCCTCCCAAGTGCTGGGATTATAGGCCTATGCTACCATGCCTGGCTTGAAGTGCTTTTTTTTTTAACTCCTGGGGTGGGCAAAAGTCAAATTATGATAACAGATCTAATCACACAAAACCACACATTAAATGAATACTCTTTAACGTGAGCAGATTTCTCCAGAAGGAAATGGGATTTATGAAGCGCTGTTAAACCTGTCATGCTACTGAGTTCCACATGCAGTTGAATCTCCATGTTGTCTTTTTCTTCACTGTAGTGAAGAAAGAACGCATTGTTGGTGAGAAAACTTATCCTCCATGAGACTGATTTCTATCTCTCTCCAATATAAAGACACCAGCAATTCTGCTTTCCTTACAGGTTCATCCACGTGTGCCAGAAAAAGGTCTTCGCTGAAATATCTTTTGCTATAGAAATATGAGGACCCACTATTATTTGCTATTTGAGGACCAGTTCAGTGCATGAGAACACATCTGTGCACTGGGACCGCTTGGCCACCAGATAGAACAAAAGCAAAGAAGCTCTACAATTAGTAATTTGGAATGATCTGCAGGATGCAATCAAGTAAAAAAAAAAAAAAAAATTTGAAGAACACTGTTGAGGGAAGTCACCACCAGTGCATGCAAATATGATAACAGATGTTATCTGCACCTAGCGTAAGCCGTCCTCAAGTTGGGAGAGCTGGGCAACTGGGAGGTGGGAGTGGGGAGATGTGCTTGTGCCGTTTTGTGTCAGGTGCAAGTGCTAGCTATTTGCCAAAAAGTGGGATTGTAGCTGGGGAGATAGCTCGGTGGTCTAAGCACCTGCCTGGCAAGCACAAGGACCCGGGTTTGATCCTCAGTACTGCCTGCTGTGCTGGCCCCGGAACCCCAGGCCCACCATGCAGGCCGCCGAAACTGGGCATAGCAGCATATGCCTGTAATCCCAGCACTGGGCAGGCTAAAACAGGAGGATCACTACGAGTTGGAGCTGCATAGTCAGACCCTGTACCAAATACATGAGAAAATAAATAAACGATTTTTTTAAAGTGGGATTACGTGAAGGAAATAAAAAAAAAAAAAAAAAGCTTACTAGTGTAAAGATAGCACAATAGAATATAAAATTGGGAATGAAAACACCTAAATCTATCAAAATTTTTTAAAATATGTTAATAATACCCAGACCACAGCGCAGTCCAATTTTATCAGGACCTCTGGAGCAGGAAAGGGGTTCCAGTATTATCTAAACTTCCCCAGGCGCTCCTGTGTGCAGCCACAGGGGAGAAGCCAGGGCTCTCGCAGGCCTCTGGGCGCGTTGGTTTCAGCACTTGGAGACCAGCGGTCTGCGTGAGTCTTAGCATCTCCACCTAAGTCCCCTAGGCCCTCGCCCCCAGTCTGAGACCCTTGCCATTCTCCGAGGTGCATTCCTCTTCCCATCCTGGTGGCATCTAGTCCCTGTCTTTGTACCAGTTTCATGCCTGGGCTCTTAGTGTTCTTCTGAGAAGGAACTCACCCAAACCCAGGAAAACTCCCTCACCTCCAGTCATTTCAGTGATGGGAAATGCATTGCTTCTAATTAAGGAGGTGCTTGTCCCAGCAAGCAGAGCCAAGGCCCTGCTGGCAGCAGCGCCAGCAAACTGACGGTGCGCCTCTCTGCCCCTCCTGCTCCCAGTGACTTCAGTAAGGACGGCTTCAGGTGCAAGTAACAGAACACCCTGCCTCCAACAATAAGCATATTTGTTGTTTCAAATAAAAAGCTGCCTAGCCATGAGCCAGGTGCCAGGCCGGTGCAGCCCCACTTCTCCGTGAGTCTTTCTGGCTCTGCCTTGCTCCCCATATTGGCTTTGTATCCGCGCAGAGTCCAGGTTCCACTCCAATCATTCTTGGTTGTCACAGCTGGAGTGAGGAATGCCACTAATGGGATGGTGCTAACCACACAACAGGCCTCACGACAATGAATCACCAGCCAAAAATCTTGAAAGTAGCAAGACTTGACTTGGACTAACCAAAACCCACCCCTATAACAGGGGAGAGGGTCACCTTCCCTTAGTCATTGAGGGGGCCTGTCCCTTAGCTCGGTTATTTAAGTGACTGCTTCAACCGAGCAGTCAGGCTCCGGTTGCTGTGGTTCGATCCCCTTAGTCAGTGGATGGACCTCAGATAGTACTAGCTTTTTGGAAGGAAGAAGGTTGTGGTAGGCAACCAACAATTCCCCCTATTCATTGATTTGCAAGTGCTGGGGGCTAGCACCTGCCTCCTGAGAGTAACCTAAATGGGACATTTAGAAATTGGTGGTCTTAAGGGCCAGCCAGATAGCTCAGCAGACTAAAGTGCCTGCTTAGGCAGAGCACAGCAGCTGGGGTTTGACTTCGGTGCTGCTGTGCTGGCCCCACCCCCGGGGCACACTGAGATGGTGATTGAGATTGGGCATGGGGGTGCACACCTATAATCCCAGCACTTGGGAGGCTGAAAAACAGGAGAATCACTATGAGTCTGATGTGCATAGTGAGACTCTGTAGACCCTGTACTTTATTTATTTATTCATTTATTTTTGGCAGAACCAGGGAATGAACTCAGGCCCTTGTGCTTGCAAGGCAAGCCTTTATTCTACTGAACTATTTCCCCAGCCCCATAGAAGCACAATTTTTTTTTTTTCCAGTACTGGGGGATTGAACTCAGAACCCTGTGCTTGCCAGGCAAGCACTTCTTCTACTGAGTTATCTCAACCCTGTACTAAAATTAATTTTAAAAAAGAAAGAAATTGGTGGTCTTGAGCTGGATATGGTAGTGCATCCCTGTAACCCTAGCACTCTGCAGGCTGAAGCAGGAGGATCGCTGCAAGTTTGAGACCAGCCTGGGCTACCTACTGAGTTCAAGGCTGAATTACAGAGTCTACAAAAAATAAAATAAATAATGATCTCATTGCAATAGATCACATGGATATATAGTCGTGGAACCCAGTGAAGCTAACACTTTTTATATCATATTTATGTTTCTGAAGAAATAAAAGGCTGGCATGCAGAAAGGCTATAGGACACTTACAAGTCAGTCTAAGAATATTACAAAATCACTTCCCTAAATCAGAGAGGAAAGTGTAGCACCACTGCTGGGGGAGCTTGCACTAGTGGGGAACATGTGGAGTTAGCTGCTCCCATTTGTAGCCCTGGTTAGTATTCCAGGGAGACGTGGCAGCTCAGGGCATGGAGATTCCAGTATCAGCCAAAACAGCCAGAAAGACAAGGTATCTCTGGGTTTTCTCCCCCCCCCCCCACTATTCTTTATTCTATGTCTCTTTGGAAGTAGAAGAAAAGAAACATTAATTAGAGGTCAAGTTTCTGGGGCAAAGATCAGGGTGGGCGTGCCATCCCAGGAATTATACAAAGTGGTATATATTTCTGATTGCCGAGCCTTTAGAAGTCTTGAGATTTTACTCATGGTTACAGTACAGGTGTGTGCCAGGTGTGGTGGTGGTTGCACCTAAAATCAGAGCGTTTGGAAGGATAAGGTAGGAGGGTCACCAGGAGTCCAAGGCCAGCCTGGGCTACATAGCGAGACTCTGTCTCCAAAAACAAAATTAAAAACAAAAGCAAAAGCATACACAGTACAGCACCTCATAATTCAAGGGCATTCCACACTCTTACTGCTCAACACACGATCCTTTTACAGTATTTATAATTTACTTCTTTTCACACATGAGCATTGACACTTGTACTCTTTCTCTTCCCAGCAGTTGTCATGGGCCAGCATTCAACTGTGTTGAACGGGTCCTTAAATATACATGCAGTCAAACTCACAGAATGAGCTTTGTATGCTTGTGTTTTTAAATTACATGAATGATGTGCAGTTCAACAAAACATAAGCAGCCTTCCTGGGAGGTCTTGTTGTGTGGTTTCTCCTGACGAGATGGCTGAGAGCCATGTATAAATATATACACAATAACCCTTATTATGTGAAAGAGCTTCTGAATCTGTTTCTTGCAACCAAAATAACCCAAAGAACACACTACCTCATACGGTCTTTGTGAGTCTTACATTAAAGCGAGATGTGTGGTATCGAGGCATTCCCAGCCCAGTGCTCAAGTGTCAAAACCTGTTTTGGAGTAGTTGGCCCTGGGATGAATAAAGAATTATGTAGGCAAAAGGTAGGGCCTCAGTCTCTTTTATGGTCTAGGTAGCTTTGCTAGGTTCCAACCCTGCCCCTAACACTAGCCTAAAACATTGTTGTGACCCCTCTAAAACAAGGGTGTCAAGGAGTTTAGCACATGAAGCCAGACATGATTAGACCACACAAGTAGACAGAAGAAAAGACTCAGAAACAGACTCGAGGACATGTAGGGATGTAGTATATGATAAAGTTGTTTGTTTGTTTTTTTTAAGTGAACACAGAAAGATTTTATTGTCTTCAGAATTAAACAAAACATGAAAAGACTGGATCACGTGGCCCTTTCTTTTCTTATCGCCTCCCAGTTCCGAATGCTTGCATCTCTTAATAGCCAGCATTCTCTTAGATCTGCAGTTGGGCTCCACACACTCAAGCCTCAGGACAATCTTCTTTGTAGTTTTGGCCTTCTTCCGGAGAATCGACTTAGTCTGTCCACCACAGCCACTCTGCTTCCTGTCCTAACGACACTTTCCTGGGGTGTGTTGAGAATCCTTGCCTTTCTTGTACTGTGTTTCTTTGAGGGGCTGATGCTTGCCACACTTCTTAGAGAAAGTTCGCCGGGTTTTGGGAAGGTTCACCTTGCTTGCAGGCTCACCACCAGCGTGGAGAGGAAGAGTTATATGATGAAGTTCTCGATTTTCAGGTCAGTGAGTAAAAGTTGTATTAACCTATAAGTGATGAAGCAATGAAGTGATCACCTGGGAAGAAAAAAGAACTTGGATTCTTATCTTACTGCTTGTAACAAAATAAATTCCAGAAGGGGGAAAATGTTATATACTAAAAATATTGAATCACTAGGAAAAAAATGAGAAAACTTTTTTAACAATTTCCAATTAAAGTCTCCTTAAGCACTATATACAAACCCAAACACCGTAAAAGAAAGGTGAACTTAGCTGCATTACGTTGTTTTAATTCTTTAAGACATGAACAAATTTTCTTACAACATAAATAACTTGTACACATCACTAAGAAAAAGACAACAGACAATCTTCATACTTGAAAAACTGGGCAAAAATATGAAGAGTTCAAAAAGAAACATAAATTCTCTAAACATACAAAATATGTGGTTGAGGGCAAATAAAATGCAAATTAAAATTATAATAATAGGGTGTAAGGATGTAACTCAGTGGCACAGTGCCTGCCTGGCAAGTACAAGGAACTGAGTTCAATCACCAGTACCAACAATAATAAATAAATAAATAAATAAATAAATAAAATTACAATGACAATGCAATTTTCAGTTCACATACAAAAAGATTTCTAAACTATATCAATAAAGATGTCTCTCCTTTTGACTTTTTTTTTTTTTTTTTTTTTTTTTTGAGACAGGGTTTCACTATGCAGCCCAGGATGGCCTTGAACTCATAGAGATCCTCTTTTCTCGGCCTATGAGTGCTGGGATTACAGGTGTGCACCACCACACCCAGCTCTATTTGTTTGTTGTTTGTTTGTGGTTTTTCTGAGATAGCATCTTGTTCAGTAGTTCAGACTGGCCTAGAACTCACAGCGATCCTCCTGCCTCAGCTTCCTGAGTGCTATGTTTACAGTAGTACCTTACCATACCTAACTTTTTTTTGAGATAGCATCTTGTTTTGTAGTTTAGGCTGGCCTTGAACTCACTGCATGATACAGGCTGATTTTGAATTCATGGCAATACCAGCCTCAGGGCTGGGGAGATGGCTCAGTGGAATAAGGGCTTCTCTGGCAAGGGCAAGGGCCTGAGTTCAATCCCCAGTTTCCACCCCCCTGCCAAAATAAAAAAAAAAAAAAACAACCAGCCTCAGCCTCCCGAGTTCTGTGATTACAAGTGTGTACTGCCATGCCTGGCAATTTGACAGTCTTTACCAAGGCAAAACATCCCTTATTGTCTAAATTTTATTCATACACATACTTGAATATATGTGAAATTACATATTGCATTTTCTCCACATAAACTATGACTTATCCAAATACTATGCACCTGTAAAAAGCTAGTAAGTTTTTGGATTATTAGAATAGAACACACTGTTCATGGGACAGAGCAAGATGCAAACTGGGGAGGACAGTGAAGCTGTCTGCCTGTGAGTTTGCACTGAGAATCTCTGGAAGGATATACAGGAAACTTACTGAAGGGTCAGAGACCAGACGCTGCACATTCACCTGTTGTAGCCTCTGGATTTTATGTTATGTGCATCGTGATGTGATAGAACCAAATTTGGAATTCATATATATATATACAGGTAAAATGCCACTGGCACTTTTTTCAGCAGTAACTGTAGTGTCCACTGATTTATGGTTTTAATTTCTGTGTATTATGTATATAATAACCCCCTCCCCCTAAAAGGGGGAAGTTTAAAAAGGAAATAGAAGCCACACAGAAAGGGAACTGTCTTTACTCAGAAGAATGTTTTTTAAGCACTTAGTGATGAAGAAATACCTGTTTCCTCAAACCACAGAGGCATAAGAAAGGGTTTCCACTTGCACTTGAGAAAGAACTTCGTGGACTGGATCATCAGAGAGTGGGTGCCAGGTCACAGAGCTGGCAGGGCCAGGGGCAGGAGCTTCTGCTGGGCAGCTGGTTGATCAAGCAGTGGGGCTCAGAGGGGGGCATTGGGGCTGCTTGGTCCAGCCGTCAGGCCCCATGCCAAGGGCCAGAGTGTTCCAAACCCTTCTGGAACACAGGGGCCAAAAAGAAAAGGCAGTTTTTGGGGTGTGAGGAAGCAAGAAAGATAGGTAGAGATGATAGGTGGGTAAATAGGTAGGTAGATAGATGATAGATAGATAGATAGATAGATAGATAGATAGATAGATAGATAGATAAATAGATAGATAGATAATAGGCAGACAGACAGGCAGGCAGATAAGATAAAACCCAGAAACTTGAAGGGACAAAGAAAACCAGATTAGGGAGGAGGAGTGTACTTAAAGAAAAAGACAGAAAATTGGTCCAGGGAGATAGATAGCTCAACAGCATAAGTGCGTGCCTGAAAAGTGCAAGGCTCTGAGCTTAATGCCTGGTAACAAAACAAAAACAAAAACAAAAGAAGTACTTACTTGCCTTTGTTTTGTATCCTGGTGATGTATCAAAAGATAAGGCCTCTGCAAGTACTATACAGATTCAATTCACATTCCAAGCACTTATGGTGAGTTGATATATATTCCCACTTTATTTGGGGGGAGTATTCATTTATTTTTGAGACAAGGCCTTACTATTTACTATAGGCTGGCCTTTAACTTAGTGTATAGCCCAGGCTGGCCTTGAGACTCCCAGTGAGCCTCCTGCCTAGGCACCCTGGGTTACACACATGCTAAGATTACATGTGTGTAGCACTACATAAGGCTATCCCCACTTTAACAACATCAACAACAACAAAACTTGTTCAGCACATACATAGTTCCAAGGGCTTTAGCAGAGGAGATGCTCAGAGAAGATTAAATTCATGCACAAGCTTAGGGGGCTATCAGTATTGGTGTCTGGCTACCGCTTGATTCATCCCTGTAAGACTATCTCCCTGGCACTGAAGGTATTCACTCACTCACTCACTCAGCAAGAATATGCTGAGTACCCATAATGCTGTTATGGTTTATGTCTAAATGCCCCCCCATAGCCTCAGGTGGTCACAGCTGGGGCTTTATGGAGGTGGCTGGATCTAGGGTGTGGGCTGCTGGCATCAAGGATGTCATGCTGGGATGGGTTCATGGTGGGATGCTAGGGTTAAGGGGTAAGATATAAAAGATAGAAAGTGGGGGCCAGGGATTTAGCTCAGCAGTGTAAGCATCTGCCTGGCAAACGCAAGGTCCTGGGTTCGATCCCTGGTACTGCCAATAAATAAATAAATAAATAAATAAATAAATAAATAAATAACAGAAAGAGGGACACTGGTATTGCTTGCTGCTTACTGTTTTTTTGTTTCCTGCCTTCCATTCCTGTTTCTCCTCTTTGGTGCCCCTCTGTCTTGCCACCCTTCCTTGGAGCCAGCCAATTATGGACTGAAACCTCTACAAATTGAGCTGAAATAAACGTTTCTTCCTTTAATTCTGAACGTTTCTTTAATATCTTAGGAATGAAAAAAGTAACTAACACACTCCCAAAACCTCATGTGTCCATAGATGGGGCTTTTCAGAGTGGACTGGATGTAGGGCTCATGATTCTAGGAATATGTGTGTGTATGGTACTCAATTAGTCCACTGGATGGTTTAGCATAGTTCTGGGTGTGGCTGAATAGCTTTACTGAAGACAGATTTGGTACTGAGAGCGGGACTGTTGCTATGACATTACCTGGTTGTGTGGTTGAGGAATCTTTGGAACTGGCCTAGGAGAAGAATTTGGAAAGGTGTGGATGTGACCTCTGAAGAAACAGCCCTGATGCACGGTCACCTGAACTCGATGAGAGACTCTGGTCAGAGCACAAAGACCAGAATGCTATGAGAAAAGCGCATGATAAAGACCAAGCTCAGGAAGTCTCAGTTAAAAACGAGGACTACACTGGCTATTAGACTCCAGGCCATGTATGTTATTCTTTGGCAGAAAATTTGTCCAGATTTTGCTTTTGTCCAGACTTTGCCTAATACTGAGATTCAGGGCAGTAGAATAATATTTTTAATGTATCTGTTATTTAACTAGGTTCTTAGTAAGAAATTTAAAACACTAATTTATGAGGACAAATTCCATTTGTCAGAGCAAAAACAGATCGCAGGTAGCCCTGGAGCTGAGGAACAGCTTTGATTTTTGCTAAAATCTGTGAGTCCACCACTTTCTGATCCACCTTGCGCTGCTCTGAAGTTTGGTGTCTCTCCTTCTTGGTGTCGAAGATCTCATCCTCCTGGTGTCTGGGTTTCTGCAGCTGCTTCTTCTTGAATTAAGCAAGTGAGGTGTTTGGGGATTTTCACTTTGCTGATATCAATTTTTGTAGAGGTGGCAATGACAAATTTCTGGTGCATTCTTCATAGAGGAACACAATTAAAGCTAAAAGGCCCAGTCACAAGTAGCAAGCCACTGGCCAAATGCTTCATAAAGACGACTCTCTTGCCTCTGTGACAACACCCAGTGAGGATGATCAAGATGGTGCCGGGAGTGATGCTAGCTCCAAGTTTCTTTACATGCTGACTGAAGAGTTTCTTGCAGTGGCTCAAGAGCTTTCAGGGCACATCTTCAGTAAGGTAACATCTAGGCATTTTTTGAAGCTTAACCACCTGGGTACCTCCTTTCTTGTCCCCACAGCCTAGATTTATGATCATAGCAAGAACTTTCTCCTTCTTTTTCTTCTCAACCTTTGATTTAGCAGCTGTGTACTTTCTCTTGTACAAAGCCTTTCTGGAATAGATAGCAGATCAGGAGTATCTACCAATTCTTCTAACCAGGACAGGATTTTGGCTGCAGTGCAGCTGCCCCTTCTTGGACTTTTTTGCCTTCAGCTTACCCTTTTGACCAGTACCAATGGCAGAAGCCTTCTTGGCTTCAGGTTTCTTCTCTTTAATGTGTGGCTTCTCCGTTTTTTCACCTGCCATATTGCAAGATGGAAAAGAGAATTAAGTTTCTCACTTCTGATTTCAAGGGCAGTAGAATAATTAATCTGGCAAAAGAAATTTCAAGGCA
>NW_004524634.1:6145424-6155212 GCF_000260255.1 Octodon degus | reverse complement strand
TATTAAATGCTGCCATCCCTCATATATTGTGGACTACAACATTCACACAGCAGTAAAGCTGAATTTCTCTCCTTCCAGCAGATATTTGAATACCTTGGTAATTGGGCACTGCCATGCACGATGCTTTCTTCTCTGAGTCTCAGGGCTCCCACATGCGGGATCTATTCTTTGCCTTGCAACCTATAATATTAGATCTGTTCACACATTGAGTTAAGCACTTCTTTATTGTTTTAGGGCATAGCAATATCACTATATACAATAAGATTTCAGGGCCATGGATATAGCTTAGCAGCATAGCACCTGCCTAGAAAGCACAAGGTCCTGAGTTTTATTTCTGGTACAAACAAAAACCACCAACAAAAAATTTTCAAGGATGAGTTAGAAGGAAAAATGAGAATACAAGTGAATGCAAAGGCTTGAAAGACCTGTGTATTCTTAATTCTTCAATTTGTCTGTCAATGTATTCCAAACTTGGATGACCAGCAGGCCTCAAGAAGAACTAAGACACCAGCAGCTTTGTTTACTAATGCTATGCCAACAGCTCTGTGTACAGCTGATGTTTATACTCCTCAGTGGAGATGATTTGTTTGTGCTTGTCTGTCCCACCGAATATGGGTCCCCCACACTGAAATAATTTTCCTGTAAGCCAGTTCACAATGGATTAAGCTCTATGATGCCCAATTCAATTATTGAAATGGATACAAAATTAGTTTCACTCAACATCCATGGCTGAGCCACTGCTACACAATGCAAACTCCACCTGCTGCTTCCAGCCTCAGAGGGGCCAAAGAGCTCTCACTTGAAGGAACTACAGTTCTTAATTCTATCAGCAGGGCTATGGGTAACTCATCTTCCTCTGAAGGTGCCAGAGTGTGAAACTTCAATCTAGTGAAATTAGAAAACAGTAAGAATGGTGTCCTAAAAGAACCTCAGGATATGTAAGTCTGCTGTTACCAACTGCCTCATAAAATCTTTCATCCAGGTGTTTTGTCTGTTCTGTTTTGCAACTCCTTTCTGCAAAATCCAACTGTGTTTTATTTTTCTCAAACTTGATAAAATCTTTTAGGACAGTTCCTCAACATTCCTCATACCTCTCTTAATTATGAGCTCAGCATTTGATCCAAGTAAATAGAGTTGATCCAGTTCTGCCAACACTTCAAGTTGCAAGGCATCTGAGAGCTTCAATGTAAGAAGAATCAAAGTAGCATGAAGACCTGGTCCGTGAAGGATTATTGAACTAGCTATGTGCAGACAAGGAGAACTTTCCTTTATGGTAGAAATTCAGGTCTTAGTAGTCTAGTCTTTGAGATACTTTGCAGAATGGCAATCTGATAGGATATTTGACCTTTTAGATCTTCTGGAAAAGTCACAAAAAAGATCATGTCCTGTTATGTGAAGAGATAATTCTTCATAGATCTCTGGTATTTTGGCATATCCTGGAATCAGAGCACTACCTACTTTTATTCCAGACTAGCCTTTCAGGGACGTCTGTATGGCAAACAGCCTTGGGAGGTAAAGATAGCGTCTACCTCCAGAGCAGGGGGCAGGTTTGTTCATCGCTTGATATAATAATAGTTTTCTTCAACACGGCATTCTAGGAAGGTACATTGCCTATTATAAATATCAAGTTCTCTAAAGTTGGTGTTACCTTTGTGTCTAGTTGTACCCCCAAAGCCTTATGCAGTCATGGGGTGGGCTTCTAGAGTTTGTGATTAATTCATAAACCAATGCTGGGATTATGGGTGTGAGTGCTATTCCCATGGATAGTCTGAATGCAGTATAAGGCGGGGGAGAGAGGCTCGCTCTGGGCTGCCACTGCCACTGCTTTTCTCTTTTTTCTCTTGCTGTTTTCTGCCACTATGAACTTCTGCCCTCCGCCACGTGCCACCCTGCCTTGGAGCCAGCTAAGTATGGACTGAAACCTCCACAAACTGTGAGCTAAGTAAACCATTCCTTCCTTCATTCTGGGTGTTGGGTATTTTGTCCCAATAATGAGTGAAAAGTAACCAAGACAGTTGAAGTTCTTCCTTCATAATGTAACCTTCATAACACTACATGTACAATCACCTGGCTCTTTTACATCACTCTGTGGAAATTGGGATTTGAGGAACCAATTCCAAACATGGTGGGATTCTGCCTACTGCTATTACTCAGAGTCATAGCCATCTTTGGTCTCTGACCAGCAGTCTTGCTTTATTTTTTGGGGAGAGGGATTGTTTGTTTTTTGAGACAGAGTCTCACTTTGTAGTACGAGCTGGACTTAAACTCTCAATGTAACCCAGGCTGGCATCTAACTAGAGGTAATCATCCTGCCTCAGCCTCTGGAATGCTGGGATTGCAGGCATACACCACTGTATTGGACTTTTTTTTTTTTTTTTTTTTTTTTTGGTGGAACCAGGGATTGAACTCAAACCCTTGCACTTGCTAGGGAAATGCTTATTCTACTGAGCCATCTCCCTGACCCCTTGTATTGGAAATTTAAACAAAACCTTCCTGACACCCAGGTGGAAGCGTTCTTTTACTTCTTCCTATTGTTAGACTATGCCATAGCTTGGATCTGGAACGCCCTCCAGAGGCTTACGTGTTAGAATCTGGTGCCCAGCCCAGGGCACTGTTGGATGAGGTAGGCCCTTTCAGAGGTAAGACATCGCAGGTAGAAATTGTCACTGAGGATGAGCCCTTGAAGGAGGCAGTGGGACCCTGGCCAGCCCCTCCCTGGGGTCTCTCGCTTTGCTTCCCAGAGCTTTCCTGTGCCGCGCACTGCTGCCTTCATGCACCCCTTGGCCACACACCCAAAAGCAAGGGGGCCCACCAACTATAAACTGAAACCTCTGAAACTACGAGCCAAAATAAACTGTGCTATTTTCATGAAAGAAAGCTGTGTGAACAAATCCAGGTCTTCTTCCAGAAGTATTTCCAAAAAGTGCCAGAACTGTACAAGGTTTAGAGGACAAACAATAACAACCATCTGCAGCAGTGACCACCCACAACTGGGCCAGGTGTATTCAAGATCTTTTCCCTGATTGGAACAAATTACTTACTCTGGGGACCAGAAATCGAACTCAGGTCCTTGCACTTGCCACACAGGCACCATGTGCGGCTGAGCTACAATCCGTGGCCCGGCCATCAGAATTCATACTTTTCAAGCTGGGCATCCTGGCACATGCTTGTAATCCTAGCACTTGGGAGGCTGAGGCAGGTGGGTTGTTGTGAGTTTGAGACCAGCCTGGGCTACGAAGTGAGCTCAAGGCCAATCTGAACTGCATAGTTAGACCCTGTCTCAAAAAGACCAAAAAAAAAAAAAAAAAAAAAAAGAGTTTATACTTTCCTTGAACCCTCATCACCAGCATTGAAGGCTTCCACGCTGTGCAAACCTGACAATTGTTTATATCTGTTTGGTGTATTGGACTAATGCTGAGATTATTTGGACAAAGGAGGGAGGAAAATCAAAGGTCTAAAAGATGTTTTTGAGCAAGGTAGGGAGGCACAGGCCTGTAACCCCAGCACTTGGGAGGCTGAGAAAGGAAGGATCACTGTGAGTTTGAGGCCAGCCTGAGCTACAAAGTGACTCCAAACCCAGCTGAACTAGGCAGCAAGACCTTGTCTCAAAAACAAACAAACCAAAATGTTGACAAGCTAGTCTGAAAGCTAAGCATCAATCCCAGTAGCTTATCATTCCGAGCCCTGGTCCTCCCCCTGCTGGGGAGCTGGGGCATTGGGGTGGGGCACTGCATTTCGGCCACCTTCCCGCACCCATGTCATCATCCTACACACCTAAAATGTCCCATACTCCTGCTTTGATCAAGCCTGGACACCCGCAGGATTAAGTGCAAGCTACCTAAGTTATTATTCACCACTCTCCCTGTTCCACCCTGCCCTCGCTCCTTCCTAACACAAACTCCCTCCCCACTGGAGTGAAAACTGGGTTCCCAGCAGCATTTTTGAACCTTTGTTAACCCGTAGCTGTGCCCCTCCTCTCACCAGAGTATGCAGCCCTTCCACCCAGGTTTGCCTCCACTTTCCATCTCAAATACATAAAAGGACAATGGACAAAGCCTGTGAGAAAGTACTCAGAGATATGTGTGTGTCCCCAATGTATTTCGGATTCCTTGAGGCAGAAGCACCTCACTGTGCTCTCTCCCCCCACCCACACACATGCTCACACCTGGCAGTGGCAGGCCCCTGATAAAGGCCGGTTGCTTCATGAACCTCACAAGGCTTCACACATTTCTGATGCACCATTGCGATCTCTGGTTCTTGACTCATGCTGTGCCCTGCTTCTCACCCTCCTCTTCACCCTGGAATGGCCTGTGCTCTTCTCCCTCCACAGCCTATCCAGCTCCACCTCAGGGGGCAGTACAGTGGCCACCTTCTTGTTCCACCCGTGGTTCGTGCCACCCTGCGCAATTTCAGCAATGAGGTTGATCCATTCAACATCCTATGTTCAACATCCTATGTTGAAAAGGTCTCGGTGGCCTGAGGGTAAGCACCGGATGATAGCCTCAGGCAGCCACATCAGTTGCAAGTTCTGGGGCAAAATGCAAGTATAGGAATCCTTGGTCAAGTGTTATACAGTGTAGGGTTTCTTTTTCTCAACTTAAGGTGTTGTTATTTAGTGTCATCCTAAGTACAGAATAGTTAAAATTTTAAATTGAATGAACTTCACTGTTTATATTATATGATACCAGTTATATTTATTTTGTTTAATTTATTTTATTTTTTGGTGCTGGGGATCAAACTCAGGACCTCATGCTTATTGGGCAGGCACTTAAGTGGCTGAGCTATCTCCCCAGCAAAAATACCAGTTGTAAGTGTAGAACACACATGACTGATATTGGAAACCATCAGAATTACACGTTGTATGCTTGGACATGCATGAGCTTTCAAGCTAGCATAGTGGAAATGCCACACGACCCAGGCTGATGGCTTTCTGTGTCACATCTAGGGATATGCCCTGGCTCTGCTTTCGCCTTGCTGCTGAGTAAAGGTCTGCAAAGAAAGAGAACTGCAAGCAGGGCGAGGTTTCCTTTCCGTCCATGTCTTCTTCTTCAGCATAGGTGGTGGTGGTGTGGGGTGGAGGCACAGTAAGAAAAGATCTGATAGGTTTCCTTGTTTTTTTTGTTTGTTTCTCAAAATCCATTACTTCTACATTTGGAGAAATTTCTAGTTGGCATGAGAAACGGCTGCTGTGGCTGTCCTCAGTGTTCTGTTGTAACATATGGTGTTTACCTTACACTCAAGCCCTCTTCCTTGGCCACCCCGAATTCCCACCCACGACTTGTCTGCTCCATTCTGGGCTGTCCTGAGTGCTGTCCCCAGAGAGAGCGGGAGCCAGGCGGATACACATGAGGCCCGTTTTTCCACTGCTCATGTGCATGCAGCAGTTATCCTACTAGACTTCACTTAACTAAACCCAAGGTCAAAGCTGAAGTTATTAAGAATTGCAGGAGGACAAGAGCAAAGTATTAAAGCAACCACAGGGCCCTTCTGGGCATGCTCATGTACGACTGCAGGTCACACGCTTACAAGCTGGCTCTCTCTGCAAAGCCAAAGATGTCCCTGGAAAGAGAAGGTGATGTGTTCAGGTGGATCATGGGTGATCTCGCCTCCCACTGCTTCCCTCTGGTGAGTTCTTGCCCACCTGCGCCTGAAGCCAGGAGCTCAGCGTCCCCCTTCCCATCCATCCGATGACAGCTGCTGCCCACTGCTCATCACCTGGCTCATTCCTTCATTACCTCGAGCCCCAGCCAGGTCCCAAGTGCATGAACACAGAGGGTCTGGGGTGGGCCTGGTTCCCACAGCATATGGCGCGGCACCCTGCCCTGCCCTGGGCTGCAGGGGTCCTGGGCGTAGTGTGGCAAGCAGCCTGTCACCTACTCCAGTTCCAAGCAGATCCTCACAGAGATTGCAATCTCTTGTGAGTCACCTGTCAGACCTAAATCAGGGGAAGGGCCTGTGGGGAGATTGATTTCCCAGGGCACCCCCGAACTCTAGAAAGGACTCCCCTTTCATTTTACACCCGACCCCACAAATTCGTGTGGTCTGATGTTGCCTCTTCCTAGGATGCCCCTTTCCTCTCTTCTCCCCTGCCCCACTTAATAGCAAATAATAATAACTAACTTTTGGGGGCCCAGCCCTAGCTCAGTTCTTTAAGTGGCTGCTTCCACAATGCTGGCAGCCTCAGTTTGCTGTAGTTCGATCCCCACAACACTCCAGCCATGCAAAAGTGCCCTGAAGGCATTCAAGGAGCAAAAAAAAAAAAAAAAAATTCCTTGTTGTGACTCATCCACATGGCTGCACTGATAAAGGTTCTACAATCTGAGGTACAGGATCTCAGGACAAATCCTGAGGGCATTTCACTGACCTTCTCAGACCAAAAAGCTACAACTCTTGTTGCATAGGTCCTGCTTTACCTTGGTCTTAATCATCCAGCAGAAAAGTATGAAGACGAAATTATAAGAAATAAAGCCATGCTGTTAAGTTGAGCTGTGGGGGACTCAGGTCAATAATTTCTGACATTGCCAGTTAAACAGAAGACCCAATGCTATTATGGGCTACTGGACTCTTTTAGAATATTTTGCTGAGTTTACACACCTATAATATTCAATAACGGAACTTAGAAAAAATGGGGTATACAGATGAATGTCCATTTTGTATCTGTGTATTTAAAGTGGTTGGGATAGATATATAGTTACATTCTGTTAATGAATAGAATGATTTGTACTAATGGTGTTTGTAAATAGGATCACAAGTCCGCATCTTGTACAGCAATTAACCACTAAGAAGAATATATGCAGTGTATTATTTGTTGAAAAATTAAAAAATAAATAAATAAATAAATAAAATAAAATGAAAAAAAAATAACTAACTTTTAAAGGACTGCTTATAATTCTGGGTAGATTTTGGGAGCAAAGAAAGTTCAGGCAAAACAGAAATGTTTCCAGATGAGAGGTTTGAAGGTGGTGGATCAAAGGTGGTAGATCTGGCCCTGAGGGCTTCCCAGCAATTTAATGCACTCAAGACATCTTTGTTCTGTGGGAAAAGCAGGGTGGGAGGCTCTGTCCTTGAATAATGAGAACAAACAGAGGCAAGCACAGAGTAAAGAACACTCTGTAACATCCTAGCACCAGCTGGTCCAGGGCCTCCTAAGAGCCTCTTTTGAGTTACTTCAAGATTTTTTTTTTTTAACTTGAAGGAGAAGCAACTGGATTTGACCAAGCCCCGTGAATCCTGTCCCTAGCTGAGTTTGTTTTCCTAGAAATAACTGCTCTTTTGAAGGCAAGTCACCTTTCGACTGCCATTGTGACTGAGAAAGGGGCTTCTCCAGAGCTTAGTGAACCAACCTAGGGGACTCGACACAAGAGGATGGACTCAGATCAGCTCGGGCTGTCGTGCCGCGAGTTCTAGGGGAAGCAGGCAGGGTCCCAACTTGGAAATACTACACGGGTGACTTTCAGCTTCAACACACATCACAATTGCCTGGTGGTCTTACTAACACAGAGCTGGGTCCTAGCTAGAGCTTTGATGCAAAATGTCTGGAGTAAGACTGGGGATTTGCATTTTTAATGAGCTCCCAGGCAAGCCAGCACCACTGCTGTTCTGGGTGTCACGTTCTGCTTAACTGTGAGCCAGGAGCACAGTGGCCTGAGAGCCCTGAGGGAAAAGATTCCCCAAGTACCCCCTCTTTTATGAGCATCATCAAGTTCTTGCTGTACCTGCTACCACTTCCCTATGCACCCCCACTTCCAGCCACTGATCTCTGTCAGGTCCCCAAACTTTCCCCACCAGATTCCACTGCCCACTGACTGCCTGTGCCCAGTCTGTCCATAGCTCAGGGCTCTTTATATTTGTCTCCCTAAGAATCGACATCACCTGCCCCTGCCTCACCATGGACACCTGCTGGAGCTTCCCAACCTGCGGTGGACAGGCTGAGAGGATTTAAAAACTTGGACAGCTGTATCAACAAGGACACCGATAATAGATGTTGTTGAAGTGAGGTGCTGGATTTAAGGTGATTCGGTGATGATTCTTGTCACTATTAAGTATGTTTTTAGATTTCCATAATAAAAAGTCCAAAAAGAAAAAAGCCAGAGTAGAATAAATTCTGCAGACCAGTAAAGACTTTGGAGTTCTCCACATCTTGTCCTTTCAGAGAATTAAAGGGAATTCCTTAAACAGCCCTCCTCCATACATATAATTGCATTTTCTCTTATCTTCTAGCCCCACTCAATGGTTCCTCCTCCTCCTTTTCTCCTCCCTTCTTCCCTCCCTTTTCCCTTGCTTTTCTCTCCCTCCCACCCTCCCTTCTTTCCTTCTTTCTTTTTTGGTGTAAAATAAATATAAAATATGCTCTTTCATTTTGTCTTTTAGCAAAATAAATATTACATAGGGGCTGGGGATATCTCAGTGATAGAGTGCTTATCTAGCACATGCGAGGCCAGGAGTTGAATCTCAGCACCATAAACAGCAACAACAAAAAAAGACATACAATACACCTTTTCAACTGTTTTTGAGTAAACAGCACAGTGCTGTACAATGCTGTGCCATTATCACCCGAGGCTCATAAATGTTAAATGTCAGCATGCAGAAGAATTCTTTTTTGTGTGTGTTGGTTTTGGAGGGGTTTTTTTGTTTCTTGTTTTTTGTTTTTTGTTTTTTTTTTGCGGAACCAGGGATTGAACTCAGGCCCTTGCGCTTGCCAGGCAAGCGCTTATTCTACCGAGCCATCTCCCAGGCCAGAAGAATTCTTAAACACAATGGAATATGCATGTCCTAAACCAGTGATGGCAAACGTGTAAGAGCTCTCAATGAAACAGCTGCAGCATGCATGCCACACATTCGCCATGACTGCCGTAAACACTGGGCCACGTGGGTAACTTCAGAACTTTAAAAGGAGTTTGGACAGCACTCAAGTACTGACACCAGCATCACCACTTACAAGATTTCACTTCTCTAAGTAGCTCAGACCCCAAAGATTTGAGCTCATCCCCATGCTTAGGAGAAGGTCCCGCAGTCCATCCTCTGTATTCGTACCGCTCCAGCAGTGCCAGCCCATCCACCCATGCAGGGAAGGCCCAGCCTCTGCAGCACCCACTTTATCTCACTTGACATCGATCTGGCTTTGAAGTTAAGTGAAATTGAAGCAAAGCACAGGCCAAGGTCGTAACTTGCAAACCTGTCAGCCCATTAAAGCCACTGGGGTGGGGCTCTCCTGCTTCCTGCCCACTGCCCAATTGACTGAGGCCACATTAGAGCACAAAGGCAAAGGAAGGCCATGTGTGCTCTCACTTGCTCTTCTAGAGCTGGGACAGCTTCCTTCTCTGCCCTTGGACATCAGAACTCTAGATTTCTTGAGCTTTGGACTCTGGAACTTGCACCAGTGTCCCCAGATTCTCAAACTGAGAACCATACACTCAACTTCTCTGGTTCTGAGGCCTTCAGACTGAGACTGAGAAGGAGTGGTGCTGCCAGCCTCCTGGGTCCCCAGCCTTCAGAGTAGCACTGGGCCTCTCAGCCTCCAAAATCACAGGAGCCAACATCCCTAATAAACCCCCCTCATCTTTCATCTGTCTGTCTCTCTATCATCTATCTATCTATCTATCTATCTATCTATCTATCTATCTATCATCTATCTATCTATCTTCCTTCCCACCAACTTACCTATGTGTTGTTTTGGTTCCATCTCTCTAGTTAACTGTGACTAACGCAAGAACTAACATGTGCTGTTTATTTTGTTCCAGCTCTGAGGCCATTTGTGCTCTCCATCACCTTAGGGGGCAAGTGCTCAG
>NW_004524634.1:6143078-6144644 GCF_000260255.1 Octodon degus | reverse complement strand
CAAGTGCTGGGATTACAGGCAGGTGCCACCATACCCAGTCTCATTCTCTGTCTCAGTGTGCCCCAGGGGCAGGGCCAACATGGCAGGCCAAGGATCAAACTCCCAGCCCTTGCATCTGCCTAAGCAGGTGCTTTAATCCACTGAGTTATCTGGCCGGCCCTTTTGTGGGTTTTTTTGTTTGGTTGGTTTGTTTGGTTTGGTTTGGTTTGGTACCAGGGACTGAAATCAGGACCTTGCATTTGCCAGGGAGGCACTTACTCTTCTGAGCTATCTCCTGAGAAGTTTTTAAAGGACCAGTCCCTTGGGGCCGGGGAGATGGCTCAGTGGAATAGGCGCTTCCCTGGCAAGTGCAACTGTCTGAGTTCAATCCCTGGTTCCGCCAAAAAATAAAAAAATTTAAAAAATTAAAATAAAATAATAAAATAAAATAAAGGACCAGTCCCATCTCCTGATTGTCAGAAAGATGTGCTCAAGACCAGCCACTCCAGGGAAGTATCCATTATGGCTTCGATTCTGCAACATTTAGCCATATTGAAGAATGTTATTCAATAGTTTCTGTCCTTCAGTTACACAGTAGTCCTCAACCTGGGGCACTTCGGACCCATAGCAGACATTGGGCAACCTCTGCACTTTGGCAAACTAGGTGGGCAGAGGATGCTGCTGGCATCTGTGTCGAGTTCAGGAAAGCTACTGACATCCTCCAGTGTACAGGGCAGCCCAAGACAAGGCAGGACCATGACTTGCCCTGAGCATATGAACTGTCAGTTGCCTAAGCTGTGAATAGTGTTAAGACTGAGACTCTCTGAGTTATCTGCAAGTGCATTTCAAGATGACTATATTTTGAGAGGTTCACTAGGAGGTCACATTGCTTCATATCATACATTCCCTGTCAATTAATACTTATAGTCATATTGGGCAACTCTTTGAAGTTTTTCAGACCAAATACATTACAGTCATGCTTGTGAATGAAGAATGTCAAAGTTCTCACCACTCACATGTTGGTGCTTGTATTACTATATATCTAATACAAGAACGGTTGTCAGAGAGAATCCTCGGCCCTCCCTGATCTCAGGTATGTGGCCTGGATAGGAGCTTTAATTTTGTTCTGTTTTGTTTGTCTCTTTTGAGACAAGGTCTCGTTATGCAGTTCAGGCTGGCCTTGAGCTCACTTTGTAGCCCAGGCTGGTCTTGAACTCGTAACGATCCTCCTGCCTCAGCCTCCTGAGTGCTGGAATTACTGGCATGTACCACTACTCCTGGCTAAAAACCTTGTCTCAACAAAACCAAAATAAGAAAGAAAAAAAACAAAAACAAAAACCTAACACCCAGGGCAATGATATTAGGAAGTGAACTATAATCAATAAATTATTCAGTAATTCTCACTCTGGAGAAATTTTGTCCCCCGGGGGCCATTTAGCAATATCTGAAGACACAGTTTTGGTCACAAGGCTTCACTATGGGATTAGTAACCTGCCATAAAATGCCCAAGAGAGCTGGGTGGTGCCTTTAACCACAGAAGGGTGCAGGAAGAGGTCACCGTGCATGAACTAGAGAACAGGCCCTTAC
>NW_004524634.1:6130286-6142344 GCF_000260255.1 Octodon degus | reverse complement strand
AATAATAATAATAATATAAATTAAACTTCTTAAGGAGCAGGGAGATAGCTCAGCAGCATGAGCACTTGCCTGGCAAGTGCAAGATCCTGAATTAAATCCCTGGTATCAAAAAAAAAAAATCTTGTTTGAAAATTAAGTTTCTTTCTTAGGGAGGATAACCTGAAGCAGAGATAGCAAACCACAGCCTGCAGCCCAAAAGCAGCCAGCTCCTGGTTATACACAGGGATAGTCTACAACTAAGGTTGGATTTTTATACTTTCAAGTAGTTAAAAAAAAAAACACAAATGAATTCATATTTTATGACACATGGACATTATGAGAAATTCAAATGTTAGTGTCAATAAAATTTTATTAGAAGGAGAAGGAAATAAAAAAAAGCATTAAGATACGTTTTGTGCATGTACCAACTCCCCACGCTGAAGATAGCCATTTTATACACCAAATACACACTGTACTAATAAAAAAAAATAATAAAGTGCTATTGGAATCTAGACACATTCACGGGTTTACAGACTCTATGGCTGCTTTTATGCTACAACAGCTTTGAGTAGTTGTAGCTGGGATCTAATTGCCTACAAATCCTAAAACACTTACTATCTTGTCCTTTACTTGTAAAGATTGTTAACCCCTAGCTTGAAGGTTATGCAAGCCATCCATCCCTAGCGAGATAATGCTTGTAATTTGTCTCCTGTCTTCAGGCCAGAAAAGCCGAGAGCACATGCCAGGTCTAGTTTGTTTTAACCTTTCAGAGCATGAGCTTCACTGAGTGGCTCTAAAGTACTTTATCAAAGGCCTATTTTTTAGGACTTCCTATGAGATATTTTCCTCAGATCTCAGGACTAAGGACATATGTGTGACTCCTGTTATGACAGTCTTAGACACAAAAGATTTACTTTGGCTGTAAGTTTGCCCTTAATAAAATCCATGGTCTCATCCTCAGTGAAACAGGCATGAGATGAGTTTCTTAAATATTAATGTCCCTTAGGAATTAGTTCATTATCTTACACCTTCTTCTCCTTCTCCTTCTCCTTCTCCTTCTTCATATTCTTCTTCGTATGGGGTCTCATTATGAAGCTCAGACTCATAATGATGCTCCTGGTTCAGCCTCCCCAGTGCTGGGATTACAGGAATGCGCCAACCTACCCAGTTATAGTGGCCAGCTCAGTGCAGGGCCTGCATAGCATGCAGTACCTGGGATCAAACCCAGGTCCTTGTGCTTGCCAGGCAGGCACTTAGGCCACTAAGCTATTTCCCCTCTTACACATTATTCTCTCCTTGTATCATTTCCTTTAAAAATTCCACTCAAGCATCAGACTTGGTGGAATATACCTGTAATCCCAGCACTCAGGAGGCAGAGACAGGAGGATCACCATGAATTCAAGGCCAGCCTAAGCTCCATAGTGAGTCCAAGGACAGTCTGAACTACCTAGTGGGACCCTATTTAAAAAAAAAAAAGCCACTCAAGCCAGGCATGGCAGCACACATAATCCAAACTATCCAGGAGGCTGCGGTGGGAGAACTGCTGGATCCTACAAGTTCAAAACCAGCCTGGACAACCGAGCAAATTCCCACATCAAGATAAATTAATTAATTAATTAATCAATTAATTAATTGCATTTACTTACACTCTATTGCTACTATAGTTTGCATCTTAAATGTCTCTCAAAGGCCAAGTGCTAAAATCATGGTTCCTAGGGTGACACTATTTGGGAGGAGGTGACGGCTTAAGAAGTGCAGCCTCATGGGAGGCCTCCAGCCTTCAGAAGCAGATACTCAAAGTGAATTGTGGGACTCCAGGCTCTTCCTCTTCCTCTCTTTCACTTCCTGGTCAAAAGCTGGGTAGCTCTGCTCTATCACTCCCTCCTGCCGTGATGTGCTGCCCTGACTTACACCTAAAAGGCATGGAGCCAACCAGTCATGGACCAAAATCTTTAAGCCAGCCAGGCATGGTGGCTCATTCCCGTAATCCCAGCACTCAGGAAGCTGAGGCAGGATGATAGCTGCGAGCTCAAGACCAGCCTGGGCTACATCAAGGCTAGCCTGAACTGCATAGCAAGACCCTGTCTCAAAAAGACAAAGAAACAAAAAAGGACAAAAAAAAAATAAAATCTCTAAACCATGAAGCAAAATAAGCCTTTCTCTTCAGTGACCTGCTCTCCTTCCCGCTGTCTTTCCCAGCTTTCAGCCTGCTGACCAGTAGTGAGCCCACGTCCCAGCAGCAGACATGTGGCTTCATATCCACTGAGGCTGCTCATCTAAGTGGCTGCTCATTTGCCAACCACAGGCCCCATTAGGGCTCTTCTCTGATCTTTCATCACCCCCCTCCTGATTTCTCAAGATCTCCCCTGTTGTGTAAGGTCTGATTCCTCTGATAAAGTCCCGAAGCCACAATACTCATGGTGGTAGAATTTCACTGACTGAACCTAGACTAACGCAAGTAATATAATGTGTTATTATAGCAGTGTTAATGGGGAAAAGCACTTTTCTGTCTTAATCCCCAACTTCCTGTTATTGGCTCCATGTCTGTTATTTTCGCTCAGTGAAAACGTCCCCATTTCTAGATTTCAACATACAGAGAAAGCGTTTCTAATTATGCAAGGTTTTAGTGTTAAGCTCATTTCTCAAGTGTTGGGCCAGCTGGAACATCCGGGCTGTGTTAGAGGAGGGAGGGTCACCATAGCTGTCGTACCTCCTCCCTTGGCTCTGCCCAAGGTGCTTGGTGTGGTCATCTCTCAAGCTTCTCTGTAGAAAATAGAAGTTAGGGTTTGCTTATTTATTTTTTTATTTTGTACTGTTTTAGTTTTTAGACAGGATGTTGTTTTGCAATTCAGGCTAGTCTTAAACTCACTATGTAGCCCGGGCTCCCCTTGAACTCACAGCAATCCTCCTGCCTCTGATTCCTGAGTGCTGGGATTACAGATGAGCATTGCAGTGCCCAGCTAGAGGTTAGGAATTTTGCCAGATGCTTACTACCAAGACCTTCCCTACTCAGTTTTCCTAAATCCTCTGTTAATGAACTTGGAGTTGACATTGTCCCTTCGGTGTACGGTGACAGATATTGGAATTATGTTATTAATGACTATTCTTTGGGCAAAACCCCATTGTCTCATATAGAGCCTTTTAAAATGCAAGTATGCCTCAGAGATGGCAATAATGCCAAACCACTCAGGGACTGTGCTTGGTACATCTTGAATATTAACTCAGCTAAAACTCGTCATAGTCCTTTGGCGGGGTTACTTTTGTTATCAGCACCCAAATGAAGACATGGAGTGAAGTCCAAAATGACAGAGTAACATTCCGGGGTCTCTAACCAGTCAATGCCAGACCTAGAAGTCTGGTGTACAGACTATTTTTTTTTAATTTTTTTTTTTTTTTTTTTTTTTTTTGGTAGAACCAAGGATTGAACTCAGGCCCTTGCACTTGCCAGGGAAGTGCTTATTCTACTAAGCCATCTCCCTGGCCCCTTGTATAGACTATTTTTAACCCACATGTCATACTCTATCTCTGGAAACACAGACAACTTTGGCCTGTCTTAACTTATTCATTCATTTAGTCAATTATTTATGGAGAACTTGCTCACTCAGGAGGCTGAGGCAGGAGGATCATTCCAAGTTCGAGACCAGCCTGAGCTACAAAGTGAGTTTAAGGCCAGCCTGAACTGCATAGCGAGATCCTGTCTCAAAATGAGAAGAAAATAGAACTCCACAACCTTGCTATCTGCTACCTGTTTTGTTAGATGCAGGATACAACTGAATGCACCCCCAGTGTCCCTATCGTGTGGTCCCTTCTATCCTAGAGCTCATTTGCAATCTCATTATCATTCTCATTTGTACTATCCTGGCATTTCTAGTGTATCCAGTGCTTTGAAAAATACACCTGTTATCCCAGCACTTCAGAGGCAGAGAGAGGAGGATATCCTCAAGTTTGAAGCCAGCTTAGGCTACATAGTGAGTCCAAGGCTAGTCTGAACTATGTAGTAAGATCCTGTCCCTAAAAAGGAAAAATATCAGCATGGAAAAAATAACTATTATTTATTAAGTACACATTAGGAGTCAACCACTGTGGTTTTTTTGTCGTTGGTTTTTGTAATGACTCACCTTGTTCCCTTTTGAGTAATACCAACCCCACAGCTCTTCATGCCCCACTCAGCCTCCAGTGGGGCCTTGTACCAGCTTCTAGTGCATGAGCAACTCAGACCCACCTGAGTCTCTGTGCTCAGTCTTGCTTGGCTTGGAGAGAAGAGAGACACTGGGAAGCATCCCTATATGTCCTACAAGTTGGAAGCCGTTATCATGCTAGGATTAAATTGAAAGATTCTCCCCTTTATCTGAAAAAGGACTGAAAATTTTTAAAAAGGATTTTTATATAAGTGTCTTGTCTTAACTTGTACCACTGGAGCTTCTAAAAGGATTTTTTAAAGTATTTACTAAGCACCTCTATAAAGATACTTTTGAAGAACCTGGGATGGGCAAAGCATCTCAGTGAATAATCAGGCAGGCGAGTTCATTACTGAGTTGCTCTATGTGGGATCCCAAAGGCAAAATTTGGCAGCATTGTCATATGAGGAGGGTCTGTGGCCTGCAGCTGGGCCCAGTGAGTTGAGATGCATTGCTAGGCCTGGGGGACCCCAGGCTGAGGCCCAGACCCACTGGAAGGTCCTTGTGACACAGAAGTGCCAAGAGGTAACTCAGATGAACTAGTCTGCCTAGAAGACTCCAGCATGGAGGACAGTGCCAAAAAGAAACCAATATCGCACTCTCAATAGAGAAGGCAAAATCTTGGGACACAACAAAACAAGAATCTCTGCCACAGAAGAGATACCTAAAGAACACTCTTAACACAGAGGTTCTGATTCCAGTGATATAGCTACCTACAAACAAACTTTAACAAAAAAATAGCACAGAAATCAAAATAAAGAGTTCTCTCTGAAATAGAAAACAACAAAACAATCTCAGGCTCCAAGTCCACCCAGAACAAATCCAGGAGAAACTAGCATAGAAGAAGTTGGAAGTCACACACCTGAAATCTCCAAAATAATAGCAACTGAAATAAAGAAACAGTTGTAGAAGGGTATAAAGGAAATCAAATCAGAAATAATTTCCAAGGTAAAGAAGAAATGACAACTACAATGAAAGAATTATCATTTCTAAAGAAGACACTGATAAAAAAAAAAGTAGAGAAGAATAGAAAATGGTGGAAACCTTGAATGACCAATATAAGAAAGAAATAGAATGCATGAAGCAGATTCAAAGAGATATACAGATATTAAAAACTCCATTAAAAGTTGGCAAAACTGAATGAAAGTGAATATACACTTTTAGACTTTGAAGACACCATTGTAGTTACTAAAAGATAAGAAAAGATCTCTTAAAATATCAAGGATCCAGGAAATACTGCAAGTCAATGCAAAGATGAACAACATAAGACTAATAGGCATCAATGAGAAAGAAGGAACCAACACAAAGGACATAAAAAGAATATGGGCAAAAGTAATAGGAGAAAATTTCCTAAGTATGGGGAAACAATCTGACATTCAGAAAACTGAGGCATATAGAACTTCAAATAATATTAACACAATTAAATCTATACCCAGACATGTAATAATCAAGATCCCAGGAATTCAGCACAAGAACAACATAATAAAAGCTGCTAGAGAAAAGAAACAGATCACATTTAAAGGAAAACCCATCAGAAAAACAGCAGATTTCTCATCACAAACCATCAAATCTAAAAGAGCATGGAACAAAATATTTCCAATAGTCCTACAAGAAAACAAATTCCAACCGTGACTGATATACCCTGCAAAAATCTCTTTCAAGTTTAATGGAGAAGTAACACACTTCCATGACAAAAAATAACTAAAGAAATTCGTGAAGACCCAAACCACCCCTACACAGAGTACTAAATGACATTCTAAGAAGGGATCAAAATGACCACAACTCCAAGAATGACAACAGAAAGAACCCACCAAACAGGGCAAACAATTAACCACAGGAGAAAAGTAGGGAACCAATAGCAGGAAAATAACATGACAAACATAAGCCAATGCATATCAATTATAACCATCAATGTAAATGGACTCAATTCACCAATTAAAAGAAATAGATTGGCAGAATGGATCAAGAAACAAAATCCAACAATATGCTGCATACAAGAAGCAGATTTAGTCCAAAAAGAAATTCACAGGCTAAAATTTGAAGGATGTAAAACAATGCTACATGCTCCAGGAGCTCAGAAAAAAGTAGGGGTAGCTATCTTGCTCACAGACAATCTGAACTTCAAGCCAAGAATGATCAAATGAGATAAAAAAGGTTACTACATACTTGTTAGGGGAAATATTCAAGAGGAAGAGATGACAGTCATAAATATATATGCACCAAATATGGGAGCACCCAACTGTATAAGATAAATTTTAATGGACATATAAAAATCTAATAACCAATAACACAATCTTTTTTTTTAATATTTAGTATAGGATCTACAGGGTCTCACTACACAGATCCGACTCATAGTAATTCTCCTGTTTTCATCCTCCCAAGCACTGCGATTACAGTGTCAGCTCTAAAATAACACAATCTTAACAGGGGACCTTAACATTGCCTTATCTCAAAAAGATAGGTCAAGCACACAAAAAATTATCCAAGAGGAAGCTGAACTGAACCAAACCATTAAACAAATTGACTTAGTGGACATAAACAGAGTATTCTACTCAGCAACATTTTAATACACATTCTCTAAAATAGACCACATAGTAGCCCACAGATCATACTTAAGTAAATGCAAGAAAACAGAAATTATCCCATGCATATTATCTGACCACAATGCAATGAAACTGGAAATGAATGACAAAAGAAACCGCAAAACTCCCATAAACATATGGACATTAAATAATACCCTCCTGAGCTACCAATGGGTTATAGATGAAATTAAACAACATCTACAACTCAATGAAAATTCAAACACTACTTACCAGAATTTGTGGTATGTAACAGAAGCAGTTTTCAGAGGGAAACTTAGAGCGGTGAACTCACACATTAGGAAAACAAGACAAGAACAAATAAATACAATAATGCTTCTTTTATAACAAGCAGAGCAAACCAAGACCAAAGCCCAAAGATGTGAGAAAATTATAGAGATTAGAACAGAAATTAATGTAATTGAGACAAAGAAAACAATACAAAGAATCAATGAATTAAAAAGCTGGTTCTTTGAAAGATTAAATAAAATGTATAAACTTCTAGACAACTTCACCAAAAAGAGGAAAGAAAAAACTCAAATCCAAGCAATAAGGAAGAAAAAGGGTGAAATTACTATAGATCCTGTAGAAATTTAGAAGATCATCAGTAGCTATTTTGAAAATCTTTATTCTTACAGAATTGAATACATGGAAGAAATGGACAAATTCCTAGATAGGTAAAAATTACCAAAACTGAATCAAGAAGATATAAAAACTCAATAAGCCAACATCAGCCAATTAAATTAAAATGTAATTAAAAACTTACCAACAAAGAAAAGACCAGGTCTTGATGGACTCACAACTGAATTCTAAAAGAAATTCAGAGAAAATTTAATCTCAATACTCTTCAAACTCTTCTATGAAATTGAAAAGGAAACAATATTCCAAAAATCATTGCTGGAAGCAAGTATTATACTGCTACCTAAACCAGAGAAAGATTCAACCAAAAAAAGAGAATTACAGGTCAACCTTTCTCATGAACATAGATGTAAAAATCCTCAATAATATACTAGGAAAGAGAATACAGCAAATCATCAGCAAGATTATACACCATGATTAGGTAGGATTCATCCCAGGGATGCAAGGATTGTTCAACATATACAATATATAAATATAATATGCTATATCGATAGAGCTAAAACCAAAAACCACATGATCATCTCAATAGATGCATAAAAGGCTTTTGACAAAGTCCAACATTCATTCATGATCAAAGCCCTACAGAAAATAGGTATAGATGGCCTGTACTTGAATTTGATAAAAAGTCATCTATGACAAACAAACAGCCAACATCATTCTAAATGGAGAAAAACTGAAAGTTTTTACCATAAAATCAGGTACAAGACAAGGATGTCCATTATCACCACTCCTGTTGAATATAGTTCTGGAATCATTAGCTAGAGCCATTAGACAAGAGTGAGAAATAAAAGGACTAAGAATAGGTAAAGAAGAATTATACTACCATTATTCACAGCATGATATTCTACTGGAAAGACTCAAAAATCTCCACCAAGAAACCCCTAGAATTAAGAAATAAATTCAATAGCATAGCAGGTTACAAAGTCAACATCCAAAAATCAGTGGCATTCTTCTACACAGAAAACAAACTCACTGAGAGAGAAATTAGAGAAATAATACCCTTTATGATAGCATCAAAAAATGCTTATGAATTAATCTAGAAAAAGACATCAAAGACCTATAAAATGAAAATTCCAACACTCTGAAAAAAGAGATCAAAGAGGATTTCAGAAAATGGAAAGATATTCCTTGCTTCTGGATAGGAAGAACCAACATTGTGAAAATGGCCATACTCCACCAAAATTGTTCTACAGATTTAATGCAATTCCGATCAAAATACTATCAACGTACCTCACATATCTGGAGAAAACATTCCTAAAATATATTTGAAGCCAGAAAAGACCTAGAATAACAAAAGCAATCTTGGGCAACAAAGGCAAAGCAGGAGGCATTACAATCCTTGGCTTGAAAATTATACTGCAAAGCTACTGTAATAAAATCAGCATGGTACTGGCAAAAAAAAAAAAAAAGGAAAGAAAAAAAAAAAAAAAAACAGACCCAAATATCAATGAAACAGATTAGAAAATGAAGATACACCTACAAACACACTCAGGCACCTTATCTTTGACAAAGGGGCCAAACATGTTCACTGGAAGAAAGGCTCTTTAACAAATGATGCTGGAAAAACTGGTTCTCCACCTGCCAAAATCTAAAACTAGACCCAGGTCTATCGCCATGCACTAAACTAAAGTCAAAATGGATTTAAGATCTAAGTATTAAAACAGAAACACTAAATTTCCTGGAAGAGAAAGTAGGTGGAAATCTTAAAGACATAGTGGTAGACAAAGAGTTCATGAACAAAAACCAAGCTGCATGAGAAATACTTCAAAGAATCAACAACTGGGATCTCATCTTATTGAGAGGTTTCTGAATGTCAAAAAAAAAAAAATCACCAACAAAGTGAAAAGACTACCCACAAATTGGGGAAAAAAATCTTAACCAATAATCACTCAAACAAAGTCTTCTATCTAGAATATATGAACAAATAAAAAAAAACAATTAGCCCCCCCAAAATGTAAAGAGCCAGTCCAAACATGGCCATCTGAGATGAATACACACTTCTCAGAGGAAGAAATACAAATGGCAAATAAATACATGAAAACATGTTTCACAGCACTGGCCATTTGAGAAATGCAAATTAAAACAACATTGAGATAACATCTCACCCCAGGAAAAAAAAAGGTTATCATAAAGAAATCAACTATGCTAGAGAGACTGTGGGGAAGAGGAATACTTCTACACTGCTGGTGGGAATGTAGATTCATACAATCACTGTGCAAATCATTGTGGAGATTCCTCAAAAAACTAGGACTGGAAATCCCATTCAATCCAGCTCTTCCCCTTCTGGGTGTTTTCCCAAAAATACTGAAAACATCATACCATAGTGACATATGTTCACCAATGTTTGTAGCAGCACAATTTGTTATAACCAAATCTTGGAAACAACCAAAATGCCCATCATAGTGTTTGTAAATAGGATATCATGTCTGCATCTTGTACAGCAAATAACCAATAGGAAGACAGTATGCAATGTGTTAATTATTGAAACTGTCCTACCAATTTGATTTGAAATTGTCCCATTGCTATTTGCTTCTCAATAAAATTATGGGGGAAAAAAGATATATGCTGCCATGAAAAAAAGAGAGAGAGAGAGAGAGAGAGAAATGGATGAAAAAGATGTGGTATTTTTATACAATGGAGTACTACTTAACTATGAAGAAAGACAAACTGAAAATCCTTATAGCCTTCCCACTTCACCCCAAGCTTTGCCAACCATCCCTTAAACTTACTATGTAGGCCAGGCTGACCTTTCAGTTTGTAGCTGTCCTCCTGCCTCAGCCTCCCAAGTGCTGGGGTCACAGCTGTGCACCACACACTCAACGAATGGCCTTTTTTTTTTTTTGTAATAAAACCCACTACTTATGAGGTAAGTGCCCCACCCCAAAATGAGGAAAGTGGTCTGACTTCCATAAAAGCCTGGCAGATAATACCTCCAGTGGATTCCATTCAGTTATCTGAGTATACTAGACATTTGCCTCTAACTCAATGATTCATAGTTCTGCTCATGACTGCTCTCACGTCAACAGATTCTCAGAACAAAAAGAATTTGTGTTCACCTTAATGTGGATGCCTAGGTCCCACCAAGACATGGAGTTGGGCCTAGAAATCTGCATCGTGTAATAAAAATTCTCTGCTGATTTGCACGTAGCATTTCCCTGCGAAATCATTGCTCTAGTCTAACCTTCTTAGTGCTCAGAGAAGCAAAGGGAGCTAGGCGAATGGAAATCACTTGCCTGAGGTCACGCCGTGTGGGGATCTGGGACAAATCCAAATACCTGGCTCCAAGCCCAGGGCTCCCCTGACTCAGCTCACTGCTGTAGAGTCCCCAGACCCTTGCTCCTGGCTCTTGGGAAGCCGAGCGGGACCTAATTACAGCAAATCCCACTTTGCTCAAGCTTGCCCCTCCATGCCATGATGTCTGCAGTTCCAAAAGGGAGAAGGCAGGTGTGATTTAGCTGGGGATGAGTCTTGGCCCCACTGGCCCTCTGGAAGCCCCATCACCAACGGCTACTTTTTCATTCAAGCTGGACTCAGCTTCTTCCACCCTGTTTGCCAACGACTCCTTCTCAACTCTTACCAGAGATGAGAAAAAGGCAGAGAAAGCAATGTACCTGTCGCCTTGAAATGGATGACAAAAGAGAACCCAGAGCTTGTGAGTGGAAGGGCCGCCTGCGCCCTCACCATGGCAACGCCTGCGCCTGCATCCCTGCCCCAGCGGCTAAGGCAGCTACGTGCTGCCTGGCGTGTGCACTCTGCCAGGTCCCTGGAGGGCACTACTGTTCCTCACTTGCACAGGGTTCGGAGCGAGACATTAACCATGAGACTCAGACAATAATATCCAAGGACAAGCAGGGACTTTGAACCAGCTGGGGTGGGGGCTCTGCTCTGTGGGCGCTCTAGGAAGGCGACCCTGGGTCCCTCCCCAGAGCAGGGCCTGGCCCAGAGCAAGTGCTCAGGCACTGCTGCAAGGACCCCTGATGGAAGGGGGTCGGTCCAGGTACCATAAGCTCTTGAGTTGATGCAGGTGAGAGGAAAGTAGAGTCCCGAGGAAAAAAAAAGGCAGAGCCTCCCCAGTAACAAGGGCTTGCCCACGCTTATCTTCATCAGGATTCTGTGTGCTCCTGCCCTCTTCCTCCTGCAGCCAGTTCCTTCACGCAGTGCTAAGGTGTCATTACCAAAGGTTCTCTTCCAGGGTCCTGAGCACATCACTTTCACCACAGACCCTACACACACACACACACACACACACACACACGCACGCACACACACACATGTGCACATGAACACACACATATGCACACACTGAGGGAGAGGTGTGCAGCTGTGGATTACTAAGAATAGAATTCTAAGCACCCTGATGAAAATGAACTGGAAAGAAAGCAGCCACATGGAGTGCCATGGTGGCCTGGAGCACACTTACAAACATGCATCCCACCAGGTACGGTGACAAATGTTTGTCCTCTCAGCTACTCAAAAAGCTGAGGCAGGAGGATTGCATATTTGGACCCAGCCTGGGCAACTTAGTGTGGTCCTGTCTCAGAGTGACTTTGTGTGTGTGTGTGCTATCAAACTCAGGACCCTTGCATTTGCCAGACAGGCACCGTAGCACTGAGCTGCTCAGAATGAATTTTAATGCTGTGGCAGGAGGATCACTGGGAGTTCAAGGCCAGCCTGGACCACATA
>NW_004524634.1:6115353-6130081 GCF_000260255.1 Octodon degus | reverse complement strand
TGCCTCAACCTCCGGAGCGCTGGGATTACAGGCATGTGCCACCACACCCGATAGAATGGATTTTTAAAGTGAGGGGGAATTAAAGATGTAGCTCAATGATAACAGCACTTGCCTGGCATGCATGAGGCCCTGGATTTAATCCCCAGTTCTAGCATAACAAATTATGAAAGCAAAACAAATTACAAACATGTGTCCTCAACAGTTTCTTCCTTTGAGGGCAGCTGTCATACATGAAAATGGAAAACAAGTTTTATGAAGGAAGTTCTATTATGAATAATGCCTGATGAGATAGAGGCATCCTGACAGAGTAGACACGGTGCTAAGACCTGAAGTTGGCTTGTTTGGGGAGATTGTTTGTTTTTTGGGTTGCAGAGTCAAATGAGCAATTTGAGAACTTCTCCTTACATGTGTCCCACGATCAAAGTGGCCTGGGACTGGATGCAACTCCTTGCCCTGGGGATGGGAGGGGGATGGGAGGGGTCACAGCCCACAGGGGGACAAATGGGCAACCACAGGACAGCTGCTTACATCCCTGAAACCTTGTGCAGCCTTGGACACACCCAACCCAGCAGTCCCTTCCCTTTGTTACTTCCTGCTGGCCCTCTGCTCAGCCCCTGTTACTGGAAACTGGTGGAGAAAAGTTCTCGGCGGAACAGACTGCCCTGGCTGCAATCTTATCTTCCGAGCCTCTTGGAAGCTTACAGGCTTTCACACAACGTGGCTTTACTTTTTTCACCATATCTTCGCATCCCCTGCATAGCAGCAGATAACCTAGCTAACCTTTTCCAGAGGCTTGAGCCCCAGTAATCTACCAAGCCCTCAGATGTTCTCTGGAGGGACCAGTCCTCCTGCCATCTCGAGGGTCTCAAAGGAGACCTGACTCCTCCAGCTAAGACTCCCTCCTGAGCCTGTCAGTTGTCAGGCTGTCACTCTTGTACCCCTCCCCAGAGAACTGGCCCCATCGGCCTCTCCCTTTCTGCTGATCCCCATATAGGGCTAAGAAACACACTGGAGTCTCCCTCACCCTCATGTCTATACATGCTTAAACAGCCACAGCGACAGCGAACCCCTAACAGTGCCATTTCATATCACTATTTCTTCCATGAAGCTTTATTTAAAGAATAAAAAAGGGCGGGCCAAATAGCTCAGTGGATTAAAGTGCCTGCAAGCAGGAGTAGGGGCCAGGGTTCTATCCCTGGGCCTTTGGTGCTGGCCCTGCCTCCAGGGCACACTGAGACTGGCAATTGAGACTAGGTATGGTGGTGTGTACCTGTAATCCCAGCACTTGGGAGGCTGTAAACAGGAGAATCACTACAAGTCTGATCTAGTAGTGAGACCCTGAACACTATAGGCCCTTCTCTAAAATACAAAAATAAATAAATAAATAAATAAATAAATAAATAAATAAATAAAAATAAAAGAGCTCTCTAAATCAGGCATGGTGATTTAGCACTCAGGAGGCTAAGGCAGGAGGATCATCATGAGTTCAGGCCAGTCTGTCTGTGCTATGCAGTGAGTTCAAGGCCAGCCTGAACTGCACAGCGAGACCCTGTCTCCAAGTAACAAAACAAAACAAATATCTGTGTTTTCTTTCTTGTAGCAACTGTATAATTCATTATGAACTGCTTTTGTGTTGTTTTCTCATCTTTACTTTGAGCTGCTCTTTTCTTATTAATTTATAGAAGGCCTGTCTTTGTTATTTTGCCTCATTGCTGGACAAATATGCAGCATTCATTAGCTAAAGGAAGAAAAGCTTATTTCAGTTTACAGTTTGTAGAAGTTTTAGTCCATAGTTGGCTGGCTGCAAGGCAGGGCCGCAGGGCACAAGGATGGTTGGGGAGAAACAGTTCACAGCAAGGCCGGCAAGAAGCAGAAGAGAGTGAAGCAATCCCCCTTTCCCTTTTATTCCACCCAGGCTACAAGCCTTTTGGGTGGTGTCATCCATGCCCAGAGAGCACCTTCCTGTTATCCATACCCAGAACTATGCTAAGCCAATCAGTGGACTGATTTAGTACCATATTTCCTTCATCCCAACATCACACACCATAGATCTGAAGAGCCCCACCTATGAGCGCACATCTTCTCCGGTGGCTTTGGGGGAACATTGAGACATAAGCCATAATAAGTTCTTTTTATATAAACCCTTTTCATGGTGAGTTGCTGTCATGGCTTGTGTCTCGATGTCCCCCCAAAGACTCCTGCAGTCATAAGCTGGGCTTTTTCAGAGGCGAGTGAATCTAGAGTGTGTGATTGACTCATGGTACAATGCTAGGATTAAGGGTATGTGATTACTAAATCAGTCCACACTTTGCCATCTTTCCTCTTGACTGCTAGCTTCCCCCATGAAGGTCAAGCTATGCAGTTTTAGTGGATACAAGATCTACCCAGTACACAGGAGGCACTATGCCAGGACTGACAGGAAGGTTTTCCAATCTCTAAATGCAAAATATAGGTTTGCATTCTTTTCTAAGAGAAATCCTGGGCAGATAAATTGGACCTGTCCTCCATAGCAGAAAGCACAGAAAGGGACGGTCAGAAGAAATGCAAAAGACAAGAACGCAACAAGCTGTCAAATTCCAGAGGGCCAACTCTGGTGCATCTCTTGCTGACGTAATGGCCAGGAGGAGTCAGAAGCCACAAGTTAGAAGGGTCCAAAGACAGTAAGGTCTCAGGGCTGCCAAGGAAGCAAAGAAGGCTAAGCAAGCATCTAAAGAGACTGCAATGGCTGCTGCTAAGGTTCCCACAAAACCAGTATGAAGCAGGACATGGCGGAGCCTGTGAAAGTTCCTACTCCACCAATGGGTGGAAAACACCAAATCGGCAGATCAGATTTTTAAATAAAGATCAGTGATTCTAAAAATAAAAATAAATATATCAGTCCACCAATTGGTTTGGTACCGCCTGAATCCCAGCAACCTGGATACAATATAAAAGGGGCAGAAAGATGCTGTTAAGGTCTCTCGCTTGCTTTGCTACCTTCTGTCCACCATGAATTGTTTCTCCCCTGCCATGTCCCCCTGCCATGTCCCCCTGCCTTGACCAGAACCTCTATAAACTGTGAGCTAAATAAACCTTGCTCCCTTTAACTTTGGGTGTCGGATATTTAGTTTCAGCCATAAGAGAAAAGAAACTGGGACAGTTTTTTTTTTTTCTAATCTGTTGTTTCTTTTTGAATTGTGCCTGTGATGTTTTGTGTAATATAATTTCTATTGTCATAAAATGGACAACACGTGACAGAAGAGGTACCATTTTCACCACGTTCAGTATATAGTTCACTGGTACTAAGTGCGTCCACCTATCACCACCATCCCTCTCCAGCACTTTTCATCATTCTAAAATGAAACTCTAGGAGCCCGCCAAATAGCTCAGCAGATTAAAGCACCTGTAAGCAGGTGAGGGACCAGGGATTCAATCCTTGAGCTGCCATACCGGCCCCACCACTGGGGCATGTTGAGACAGCAATTGAGACTGGGCGCGGTGGTGCGCACCTGTAATCCCAGCTCTTGGGAAGCTGTAAACAGGCGGATTATTATGAGTCTGATCTAGTACTGAGACCCTGAACACCCTGTAGACCTTTCCCTAAAATACAGAAAAATAAATAAATAATAAATAAAATGAAACTCCATGCACCTTAAATAACTTCTCACTATCGAATTTATCAGTTTTGTTCTCTAGAACTTCTGAGGGTATTTTGGATTTTTTTTTTTTTTTCCTTGATGAGACAAGGTCTTGCTATGTACTACTTCAGGCTGACCTTATCCTCTGGCTCTGGCTCCCAAGTGTTGGGATCACAGGCATGCATCCCCATACCCTGCTAGAACTCCTGAGTTTCACAGCATATATAGAAAGCTTTCTCTTGTTCCAGATGTTTGTAAATCTACCCATTTTTCTGTAGGCCAGTGTCTCTCAGCCTTTCTGCATTCCAAGCACAAGGGAAGGACTTTTTCAAAAATGCAAGTGCTAATGTGTGAAATCACAGCACTTGGCAAGTTGAGGCAGGAGGACTACTGTGAGTTTGAGGCCAATGTGGGTTACATTGTGAGTTCAAGGCCAATCTGCACTACGTAGGTAGACTTTGTCAAATAAATAAATAAATAAATAAATAAATAGATAAATGCCTTACTTACTTCCAGGGATTCTGATTTAAGTAGCTTGGGGGTTCAGGAAGCCAGACTTCGGTGATTCTTTTCTTTTCTTTTTAGACAGCATCTCACTATAGAGTTCAGGGTAGCCTTGAACTCAGTGTATAGCTAAGCCTGGCCCCAAATTCATGGCAATTGTCCTGTCTCAGCCTCCCAAGTGCTGAGATTACAGGCTACTAATTATTGAATTAACCTCCCAGATAATTCTAAATCTCAGTAAGCACGGAAAGCAACTGGCTTTATATATTGTATTTAAGATTTTGGGCTCAGTTAGAGAGCTTGATTGACATGTGTAAGGTCCTGGGTTCGATTCCTGTGTTGGGAAAAATAAAAGATATCATCTTTTTATGTTAAGTTTTTAATTCATCTGAAATTTATATTAATTTGTAGTATAACATGAAAGTTTTTCCCAAGACAGCTTTTTTAATTATTCTAGTTTCATTTAATAAATGAAAACTGTCAAACTGATATCAAAGGAGAAAGAACTCTCTTGCCCCACCACTTAGCTTTGGGGTAATTTGGAACCATTTACTTAAACTCTGCCTGCCTCAGCTTCATCTCTAATGAAAGGATAATAAACATATACCAGAGGGTTGTTCGGAGGATTGAAAAGCTAATGCATTTAAAACACTTGGAGGGGCCGGGGAGATGGCTCAGTGGAATAAGCGCTTCCCTGGCAAGCACAAGGACCTGAGTTCAATCCCCAGTTCTGCAAAAATAAAAAATAAAAATAAATAAAAAAACCACTTGGGCCCTCCTGAAATGCCCTGTTAATATTTGCAACTATTCCCTATTTCAGTCACTGCAAATGAAAATGTGCACACCAACGCAGAAGCAATGGGCTATTATATAATCATTACAGATTTGCTTTAACATTCTAGTTTATGTGAAGAAGAATATAAAATTAACTAATGTACATAAAAATATGTACACATTAAACCAAAACTAAACCATGAGTCGTGGCATATGCCTGTAATCCTAGTACTAGGGAGGCTGAGACAGGAGGGTTGCAGCAAGTTTGAGGCCAGTCTGGGCTGCATAGTACTTCAATCCCAGCCTGAATGACACAGCAAGATCCTGTCTCAATAAATAAACAAATAAATAAGACTAAAAGATACCTACAGTGTTACCAGTGGTTACATTCAAGGATGGGGGAACATGAATTCTTTTATTTTCTTCTTTAATCTTCCCTATATTTCTTTCTTTTTATTTCTTTCTTGTGAAACCAGGGATTGAACTCAGGCCCTCGCGCTTGCCAGGGAAGCGCTATTCCACTGAGCCATCTCCCCGGCCCCTTTATATTTCTTAAATTGCCTGCAGTGAATATGTATTTCTTCTATTCAGGGCAAAGGAAGAGAAGTTTTAGAAATTGCTAGGCAGGGTATACTGATTTAGATTCAGTTCCTCAGCATGTATGCTGCCCTGTCTGACTTACAGTTTTCTTTCTTTCTTTCTTTCTTTCTTTCTTTCTTTCTTTCTTTCTTATTTATTTATTTATTTGGTATAGGGTCTTGCTACACAGCTCAGATACATAGCGACCCTCTTGTCTCAGCCTCTCCAGCACTGCGATTACAGGCATGCACCACCATGCCCAGTTTTGTTGACTGGCATGGCATGCCTGGGATTCCAGGACCAGCATGGTATGTGGTGCTACAGATCAAACCCAGGTCCTTGTGTTTGCCAAGCAGGTACTTAGACTGCTGAGCTATCTCCCCAGCCCTGGTCTTTCTTCATATTATATCCATGTCACAGAGAACTTCTTGGGGGTGGGGGTGATGGTCCTACATTAGGTCTCTGTCTACCAGGCAGTATGAATTAATTTTCTGGCCTATTTTAATCCAGTTTATTGCCCTTGTAGCCAACCTACACCATGCTATGGCTTTATCAGCCAGAATATTAAAGTTCCTGTCAGAAGTCTCCCTTCAGTCAACTAGTACTGATTGAATCTCTATTATGTTCCAGGCCTCCTATCTATCTATCATATTTCCTTAACAAAAAGCCTAGAAATAAGAGCAAGTAAAGAAAAAAGGTCAGACTGACATATTTTGTTTTTAAAATCTCAAGCTGGATGATGGTTCCTGCTGCTATTCCAAAAGTCTCCTAAACTTTATTAATGTTATCATTGTCTAAATAATCTAATGAAGACTCTATTCAGAGGCTGAAGCCAAATTCCATCAGTGTTGTTTTGAGTGAACTAAGTTCTTCTCCCTTTATGCATCCAAATGACTTGTTTTCCCCTTTCTCCTTGGGACTCCTGTCATTGCCCTAAAATCTCTCACAGGTTACCACTGAGCCATTCTCTTCCCATTAACTTCCACCAACTGGAATAGAAGTCCACAAGAACAACAAAATCCTGGAAACTCTGTCTTAATTCTGACACTAGTGTTGGAGAAAGTCAAGGAGAAGCTGAAGTGCTTACAAAGTCCAAAACAACATTTTTCTAGAATGTTGACTCCCATATAGGCGTGCATGCTACGGACCTTCCTGAGGAAGATATGATTCTTGCAACAGTACTTTTACTTCAAAACTACTATCTTTGGCCATCTTTTGGTGACAAAGCAGATTTTGGATCTGCCTTTCTCCTACTTTCTCTCATACAAACGTCTTCTGGACGGTCCCTTGCTCAGAGGCACAGGTAAGTGGGAGCCCTCCACATATCACTATCTTCCGGGAGGCAAGAGGCCCTGGCCCTATGAGGACACAGCTGGTTGTAGGCCACTTTGCACCAGGTATTTTCATGCATTATCTCTTATTCCCAATATGCCAAGGTAAATTGCTGTCAGTTTATCCATTTAATACGTAGAGAAAGTATAGCTCAGAAAGGATGACCTGCTCCATCAGATGGTAGTGAGTGGGTATCAGAGCTGGGATTTGAATCACGGTATTTAACACCAAAATCCAAGCTTGCCCTAAGCCTTGCATTCTAGGTAAATTGAGCTGCTTTCTCACCATGGTAAGTCCTTGCCCATTGTCGGGGTCTGGGCTAAGAGCAAAGGTGCCAGCTTCATGGCAGCTTAACATAAAGGAGCAGGACCAGGCTGCAAGTGTGTAGGGCAGAGAAGGTAGATAGAAGCAACTTGCCCTTTGCTCTCACAGTCTTCAAAGCCCAGGCCAGCACACTGTGCTGCCCTGGGGCCTCCCTGGTGGGGAAAGAAAGCTTCTCTCACATGTGAGTTGGAACCTGAGCCCAGTGGCTATTCTGACCAGGGCTGAGGCCCAGCGAACTTATACCAGTCTTGCCAGGAACCAACTGCTCAGTAAATAGGTACTTTGCTGGGGTTTGCTGTCTTTTGTTCATTTGGGGGTGTTTCAGGTTGTCTTAGTTATGTTTTACTCATTCCTGGGACAAATACCCGACACTCAAAATGAAGGAAAGAAAGGTTTATTTAGCTCACAGTTACTGGAGGGTTCAGTCCATATTCCGCTGGCTCCATGGCAAATGACAGCAGTGTGGCAGAAAACAATGAAGAGCAGAGGAGGAGCAGCAGCTGCGGCATCCATCAAGCCTCTCTCTTCTACACTGCCTGCGAAGACCAGCGCTCCACAGTGAAGATCGGAGCTCCTCAAAAGTGGCGCGGCTGCGAAGACCAAGCTCCTCCAAAAACTGGGACTTCTCCACCGAAGCAGGGCAGGGAAACCAGGCAGGGCGGCTTCCTGCCTTTCTCAATTCCTGGACCCTGCCCACCTGCAGGGCGAGCAGGGCGAGGTCCCCATGCTGAGATCTGCCAGAGCTGATTCAGCCAAGTTGACACAATGTATCAACTAACACACTGGTTTTATTTATTTATTTATTTTGGTGTCTTTTTTCTTTTTTGAAGCTAAAAATTGGTCAAAAATGGGTGTGAAAAAGAGGAGGAAATAACTAGACACAAAAATAATGTGTGTAGTGACAAGGAAGGATTACTGAGCATGAAATCTGGAAATTGTGAAGGTTTGGGGGGTTGGGCAATTCTCAAAGACAGTAGTTTTGAAGTAAAAATAGTTGCTAAAACATAAACATTGCACTACAGCTATTGTACATTGCCATTTAAACATAAAATAATGTTTGGTTTTGTTTTGTTTGGTTTGGTTTGGTTTGACTAAATATATTTTTGCCTCTCCATTTGCATACCTAGCTTGGTGTCTTTGGGGGCTACCCTATCTGAGTGCCCTTTATCTATCTGGATGACAACTCCAGGTCTCTTTGGCCCCTAGGACACTTGTCTTCTCTTTCTCTTTAAAGCTTAGAGCTGGGTGTGGTGGTGCACACTGGAGAGGCTGAGGCAGGAGGATCCCTATGACTTCAAGGCCGGCCTGGGCTACAAAGTGAGCTCAAGGCCAGCCTAAACTGCAAGTGAAAACCTGTCTCAAAAAAAAAAAAAAAAAAAAAAAAAAAGAGGGAGGAAGAGGAGGAGGAGGAGGAGGGAGAAGAAGAAGAAGAAAAAGAGGAAGAGGAAGAGGAAGAAGAAGAGGAAAATATATCAGTCCAATATTAATTTCAGACCACCTCAAGTCAGTTTTCCTACTTTGGTTTCTTGTCCTCTTTGGTGAGCACAGATGGTTAGGATTTTGTCTTTAAAGCATGACTGGGCCTTGGATTTTGTCTTTAAAGCACCACTGGCCACCAGGGAAAACACCATACATGTTAGACCCACTTTCCATCCCCAGGGGTTGGCCACCCCTCACCCCTCATGCCAAGCCCTGCCATGTGGTGGAGGTAAAATTGGAACATCAGTTCCCACTTAGCCATATTGAATTACCTGGACTCACAGTGAGATGGAAAGAACATAAGCTCTAGCATCAGACAAGCCTGGGTTTGAGGCCTGCTCATGTCTGTTATTGCCTGTGCAACCCTGAACACACTCTTTGCCTGCTCAGATTCAGTTTCCTCAGCAGGAAAATAGGGATTAAAATAGAGCCAATCACACAGATCTGTCATGAGAAACTAATAATGCACCTAACGTGAGTACTGAACAGGTGGTGATTGATTTCACTTTTCTCCCTCCTCTGCACCCATTTCTACCTTTGGCTAAGCTCCTGCCATAGACAAGATGAGAGTTAGAGGCACAAGCACTCCCGCTCCAACAGGCCAGAGGCTTTTCTTCCTGGTATCTGCTGGGCTTCCCTGGTGGTTACGGGGGTTCAGCACTCACATATGGTTGTGGATTTTTGCTGCTGTGTTTTGTTTTGCTTTATTTTTTATCTGCCCTCCTGGGGATTAACTTCTGAGTCTTTGCACTGGGCTACATCCCCAGCCCTTTTTATTTATTTATGTCCTTTATCTTGAGGTAAGGTCTCCACCTTCGTTGTTTTCTCATCACCCAATGAGACCCACTACCCAATGCCCACAACTTGAAGAACGAAAAGTTTATTTTGGCTCACAGTTTATGGAGGGGTCAGGCTGTAAGTGACTGGCTCCACGGCAGGGCAGCAAGACAAGGCCATGAAGGAGGAGAGATCGCTCATGGCAGGGCAGCAGGAAGCAAGGAGAGATCAAGGAAAAGGGAGGGATGGGCCCTTCCAGGCCACACCCTCAGGGAGTCACTTCCTTTCACCAAGCTTTAACCCCCAACCTCACATTTAGCTGTGAACTCATCTGGATGCATCACCACTCCTCTGACCCAACCACTGCCCCCAAGCCCTACCTATGATCACATGAGACTTTGGGGGACATCTAGATATAAACCACAACAGTGTCCATAAGGGACCTAGTCTGGGCTGGAACTTGCCATCCTCCTGTCTCAGCATCCCAGAGTGCTGGGATCACAGGCTTGTGAGCTTCTTCTCTTCTGAGAGGGAGTGGAGGGAAGGGGTGTTGTGAGAGAAAAGAAAGGAGCTCACAGAACGACTTGAAGAATCTGGTGATTGTTTATTTGTTTTCATTGGGAAGCCGTGGTCTTGCAACATTGTAAGTAGAACACATTTCAGGGTCCAGGACACACATTTTTGGTTTGAGGTTTTTGTTTTGTTTTGTTTTGTTTTTGTTTTTCGGTACCAGGGATCGAACTCAGGACCTTGCACTGCCAGTTGAGCTATATCCCCTGCCCAGACCACACACTTTTGGGACACAACTGATCCATATTGCATGTTGTAGATTGATGTAACTGACGAGTCCCTATCAACTACAGCAAGAGACAGTGAACCAGAAGCTCTCCACTCAGCTTAGATGCCAAAAGCCTTCCAAGCTCAAGTAGCTCATGCCCATGGCTGATTTTCTCCTCTTTCAACTAAACACATCTTTATTAATGACTTATCAGTGACTTATGCAGCCCTTATGATGAGCCAGCAGCAGAGCTAGGCACCAGTGATGCTGAGATAAATAAGTTCTGGAATTCACCTTCCGGGAGCAGTCAGCCTTGTGGGAGAGCCCTCGTGGGGCTGAAGAGCAAAGAGCTAGGGGTGCAGGCCCCTTCAGGAATCATCAAGCATCCTGAGGACAGTAATGCCAGATTAAGACGTAAAAGAGGATAGCTAGGCACAGGTACCAGACAATCTACCAAACCCTGCCTCCCATACCTTCCTTCCCAATAAAAGGGCCATGCGCATGAGACCACTAAGCAGGTGGACTGTGACAGGGCTACTGAGCAGATGGGTAGATGCTGACCAAAGGCTTGGGCTGCCTGGAGTGCCCCGTGAGGTGCTCAGTACAGGTGGCATTAACTACATCAATCAAACCCTGTCCTGGAATTTCCTGTCTTATGGAGCGCGTTACGAGGATGTGGCTAGTAAGTGACAAATCAAGTGCAGAGAAGTAAGCGTAGTAGGACAGATACTAAAGCTGCCTCTGCCTAAGCTTGGAGTTCTACCTGAATCCGTTCAGCCTACTAGACCACCTCAAACTTAGTGGTTCTAATAATTATTCTACCACTCAATTTCCATGAGTCCAGAATTTGGGAAGTGATTTCCACGGTCCCCACATATGTAGAAGACTTCCAGCTCTGGAGGGGGACAGAAGTTGGCCTTTTTTGGTCTGCACCAATGAGAAGCAGAACTTGTACTTCAAAAGTAACAGATGAAAGCGGGGGGGGGGGGACAGTGTAATGCCTGTCACACACATCTGCCTCATTTTGTCCTGAAGTTCAACTGCACGGATGCATATTGCTCTACATCTATTTAGGATTGAAGGATTGGATATGCACTTTGAAAATAAATCATCTGAAAACTTGTCATCTTAGGATGTGTGCTAAAGTATTTTCATGATGAAATTTCTGTAAATGGTGCATACTCAGCCTCCATTTCTGCAGGAGAAAAAGGATCCTCTTGGAGCTACACTTTGGCAGCTGTCCTGGTTCCAGGCTGGGGCATGAACCCAGCATTATCTCTGAGGGATACTGGGCCTGATCAGCACAGGACTGCTTCGCTTTTTTTTTTTTTTTTATTTATTTATGTGTGTGTGTGTGTGTGTGTGTGTGTGTCCAGCTCAGCCCACCTGAGGGTGGGGCTGGCTGGCATGTGGTGCTGGGGGATTGAACCGCGGTTCCTGTGCTTTGCTAAGCTTGTTCTAAGTAGGTGCTTTAGACCACTGAGCCATCTCACCAGCCCAAATTTGCCTTTTTTTTTTTTTTTTGGTGCGGTACCAGGGATTGAACTCAGGACCCTTCGCTTGCCAGGCAAGCACTTATTCTCCTGAGCTATCTCCCTGGGGCCTCTGCTTCTGCTTTTAATGCCTATAAAACCCTCACCCCAACATAGAACCATTTAAATGTTCCTTGGCTTTCACCTTCAAATGTAGCCGAAATTTGAGTGATTGATACCATCCTAGAAAACTTTTGGCACTTAGGGAAATTAGAGCATAGCTGAGAACATTCAGAATCTGATTTAAGTAGTCTGGTTATAATCTCATGTACAGGTGGGACAAGTGGTATGTATATATTCTGTTAGGGGTATGTACTCTGTTTCTAAAGGGAAACATGTTTTGATGTGCCCCTCTCCATGGTCTATATTGAGCTTCCTCACAGCATGGCCTCCCCAGGACTACTTACACCCTCAGACTACTTACACAGGCCTTTGAGGCTCCACTGGCCTCAGAGCTGAGGGTATGGTTGATTTGGAATCTCTGTTCTATGCACACACTAGACAAGGCACAGTTTGCTTAGTAGGGTTAGAGTATAAAGTACAAGGAAAGAAAGTTAAATCCAGAGAAGTAGGCAAGAGCTTTGTATGCCCAGCCTGGCAATCTGAACCTTTTCCTACATGTCTCTTCCTTCTATGACAAATGAGGGCAAGCACCAGCAATTTCTATAACCAGGGGTCCCTAAGGCACAGTCTGGAAACTGGCAGTACCCACCCAACAGTACCCTGTACAATATTCCTCAGATCAGGAAAGTTCACATTCTCTCTCTCTCTCTCTCTCTCTCTCTCTCTCTCTCTCTCTCTCTCTCTCCTCTCTCTCTCTCAACATTTCTGAGGCCTGGGGAGATAGCTCAGTAGAATAAGTTCCTGCCTGGCAAGCACAGGGTCCCGCGAACACAGAGTTCAATCCCTGGTACCACACACAAAAAAAATTCTGGTTTTTGATTATTAAATAATGGTTTTAAGGAGGCACATGGATAAGGACTGGGCATCTGTATGAGACCCACTAACTGAACCAATATCAAATTTAATCCCAGTAACCAAGTTTAGTTGGTTGCAGGGCCTTAAACTAAAATCATTAACTAGCCAACTAGCAATCAATTGACTATGCTGTGGCAAATGAAATTATTTCCTGTCTTGCAAATGGTTTTTGTTTGTCTTTGTTCTTTTTTTTTTTTTTTCTTTTGTAGTGCTGAAAATTGAATCCAGGGTTTTGTGCATACTAGGCAAGTGCTCTACTACTGGGCTACATCCCTGGCCTTTGTTTGTCTATAAACTATCTGGTCACATTATTGGCTGGAATTGTCAGAACTAATATTTGGTTCTTTAATAATTGTATCAAATAGAGTTTATTTCTACCTGTAATGAAGCTCTACTTGAGGTAATTAATCCAATCAATCCTTATCCTCTTCCTCTTCCTCCTCTTCCTCCTCTTCCTCCTCTTCTTCCTCCTCCTCTTCTTCCTCCTCCACCTCCTTTTTTGGTACCAGGAATCCAATTTAGGGCCTTGCACTTACCAGGCTACCTCCCCAGCCCAAGTCCAAGCAATGTTCTTGTTAATAGCTTCGACATAATCAGCAGGTTTTAAGCAGAGCTGCAGAAAGTCCCAGAGCGTCAGTGCAGGAGGCGGGGTCACCAGCAGAACCCATGGCGCTCCCTGTCACTGTCATGGGTAAATTCTTTCTCAGATTCCAAAGCTTCACTGATTTGTATTCTGAGCTATTTGAATTTGAGGAAAATTTTGATCTGGGCTATGTTTGGAAATTGTGACAGATGTAGGACTGGGTCTTATGAGGATGTTTCAGGTGTCTAACTCAGTCAGACAGGAACTAAACTGGGTTCTATAGGGAATAATAAGACTGGGTTCTATAGAGAGGTCTTCAGAATTTGTGTCAGATTTAAAAAGAAAAAAAAATTTTTTCTAATTTTTAAGACAGAGTCTCGCATGTAGTTCAGGCAGGCCTTAATCTTGCAGCAATCCTCCTGTCTTGGTCTCCTGAGTACTAGGACTATCAGTGTGTGCCGCTATGCCTAAAAGAGGTGGGAGGGGGAGGAGTTCTTTTAAAAACTGAACTGCTTTGAGTAGGTGGGTAAGGGTACTAGACAAGGACTGATGGGCTCATCTGGATCCAGGCAATCTAGATCTCCACCTTCTGGACCTCCAGCCAAGGTTATTTTGTGCTGAGAGACAAGACATGCACTTGGGGTGGCCCCAAAGGTCAGTTTGCACTGAGAGGACATATGAGCTTCTGGGTTTGTGGGCTTGTGAGGGTAGAATCCAGAGAACTTTTGAACTCAGCCGGGGCCAGGGAGATGGCTCAGTAGAATAAGCACTTGCCTGGGAAGTACAAGGGCCTGAGTTCAATCCCCGGTTCCGCCAAAAAAAAAAAGGGTGGGGGTGGGGGACGGAACTCAGCCAACTTCATGGCTGAGAATTCCCAGAACTTGTAAATCTTCAGAGAAATAACTTTAAGATACAGTAGGTGGCCACAAGAGGGATCTTTACTTCAGGTAAACTTATTTATTTATAAGGTAAACTGCAAAAGAATGAATCAAAAAATCTCCCAGAACTAGTAGGATGACACTTTTCAATTAGCACAGGGACTAAATCAGGGAAATTGTTAATGTAGAAATTGAGTCATTTGATCATGGGATCTGCTTTTGTAAGCACCTTATAGCCATGGTTAAAATTTTAAGCACAAAACAATAGCAGAGGCTACCTTGGTCTGTCACAGAAGATGCTTAAGTGCCTCAACTCAGTTACTTAAAGAGGACAGTCTGAGTTTAGGAGCTACTATTGTTTCTATTCTGAAAGCAGTCTTTAGTGAAGGAAGGTCACAGAAGTAACTTGGCATTCCAAATTATTACACTCTCCATTGATAAAGGTGTAACCTCTCTATACCAAGAAAACAAAGAAGATTGATTTCTAGAAGCTCTTCCAAAGAAAGCCAGTGTCACCTTTGACCTCTGTGCCCTAAGAGGGCTTCTTGCTTCTGTGTATCTTCCTCTCAGCAGAGGATAGGATTTAGATCTGG
>NW_004524634.1:6103578-6115253 GCF_000260255.1 Octodon degus | reverse complement strand
CCTTGGTCTGTCACAGAAGATGCTTAAGTTACTTAAAGAGGACAGTCTGAGTTTAGGAGCTACTATTGTTTCTATTCTGAAAGCAGTCTTTAGTGAAGGAAGGTCACAGAAGTAACTTGGCATTCCAAATTATTACACTCTCCATTGATAAAGGTGTAACCTCTCTATACCAAGAAAACAAAGAAGATTGATTTCTAGAAGCTCTTCCAAAGAAAGCCAGTGTCACCTTTGACCTCTGTGCCCTAAGAGGGCTTCTTGCTTCTGTGTATCTTCCTCTCAGCAGAGGATAGGATTTAGGTCTGGAGTATGATTACAGTGAACACCTTAGATGTGGATTGTTGAGGGCCAACGTCAGTCAGGTCAGTCAAGAAAACAACAAGAATCCCTTGACCTAACTCCCCACCCTTGAAGAAAATATCCTCAAAATAAACAGCCTTTGAGAAAGAAACATGGGCTCTTGGAAGAAGATGACTGGAAACAAGTTCTGTCCAGGTGTGGAAATAGTTTCTCCTGTGATAATAGTTAAATCCCTTGGAGGATGCCTTAAGGAAATAGAAACTCAGATGACTTTGCCTTTCGCTAGCTTTCAAGTGCCTTCAACTTACAGCAATGTATTTTGGGGTAGTATTTCTTGAACTCCTTCAATGCCTAAATTTGTTAATAAGCAATTAGAGCATACCTAAAAGCAAGCGAATTAGATAAATGAATTTATTCACAGCTCAGGAAACTTTTTCAGGAACTTAAGGTTTTGGAATATATTAATTAGATCAAAACACTAAAGCTTGTTGTATAGGACAAATGTAATTTTGATGCATAGGGGATTTCCCAACTACCTCCGCTGTTTGGAATAGACTACTAGAAAGTGTTCTAAACCCCAGCAATGGTACATACCTGTGATCCCAGCACTGGCCACAATTTCTAGGCCAACCTGGGCTAAAAAAGGGATTTCTGTGTCAGCCTGAATTACAAAGTGAAACCCTGTCTCAAGAATCTAAAAGCAAAAAAAGTGTTCTGAAAAGGACTGTTTGTGACTCAATGAAACACAACAAAATGATAAGTTGATTGAAACTGGTGGTCAGTGTGTGCCATTTCACAGATATTTGACCACCTTCTGTGTCTAACATATTCTACTAGGTAAGTGTCTCCTCCATGAAGTGTCCTAGTATTGTAGATCACTAATCTGGGAAGAAAGACAGGCAATGAGACAGGGTTAGGTCCTTGATGGAGTCAGTGCAGAAGATGAAAAAACATCAAAACTGAGGTTGTAGGTGCATTTGACAAAGATTCAAGTCACAATGGGAGGATTTACATATTTCCCTAAGGGATAAAAGGAAACTAGAGATCATTGGTATCACCCTTCTGAGATTTCCCAAAGGAATAAACCATTATCTTATTAGAGCTGGGCCATCCTCTCCTACCCACTAGACTACTACAACTAACAAGACCGATATTATAGCTAATAATGTCATCCACATGCCCTTGCTACTATTGGATCAACATTAGCTAAGCAGCTATGCTTGTAATCTTTTTGGTTGATTATAGTTTAACTCTCACTGTACCCAGCCTATGATTTTTCTCTATAAAACTCTCAAGAAAGCAGGCTCTGTGTCACTCCACTTTCAGGTTCCCTTCTGTCTCTCAGGAACTATCTCTCTCAATAAACTTTCCTACTATTAGGCAACACAAGCTCAAAGTATCTGACATCCAGCAGGTTGAGAGTTACATTTTCCCCCATGTCAACAGGAGAAACAGGTGCACATACATAGGATTACATGAGAAAACACACTATTAGTGACAAGGCTGGGACAAAAAAAGAGGACTGTCCTTCACTATGACCTGTGTCTGCAAAAAAAGAATGATAGAGATGAGGTCTTCATGTCAGCTATTTCTTATGCCAGCTATTTTTTTTTTTTTACATTTATTTAACAGTAAACATGGTGCTGGTCTCACAATTCAGCTTTTGGTCATGAACAGTTTGTACAAGAGGAATATCATGTGATGTGGTATAGGGAAGGGAGGGGTATTCGGACCTGTTAATAAACATGAGAAGTGTGAGGAAATATGTTTCTAGAAGTCCTGAAATGATACTCAGCTACAAAACACTGGAATAAAATATTTTAAAATTGCTTACTTCCTATGTGGTCACTAGAGATTAAGGATATAGCCCGGCGTGGTGGCGCCAGCCTGTAATCCCAGCACTCAATAGGCTGAGGCAGGATGAGAAATTGCAAGTTTGAGAACAGCCTGGGATACAAAGTGAGCTCAACACCAGCCTGATCTGCATAGTGACAACTTGTCTCAAAAAAAAAGAAAGAAAGAAATTAGGAGAGAGAGAGAGAGAGAGAGAGAGAGAGAGAGAGAGAGAGAGAGAGAGAGAGAAACTAGAACTAACTCACACAAGGAAAAACAGTTTGGTGAGTAAAGTTTAGTATGAAGTATAAAAGATGTCTTCTTTTATAGGAAAGACCAATCATTTTTGGCTTAAAGTAGAGTGACCGCTTATTTCATGATGAGAGAAGAAAAGACTAGGACACACAATTGAAGGGCTATAGAAAGTTTGTGAGATGACCCTTCTGAATTTTATATGCTCACAGTGGCTAAAATTTAAAAGGAATGATTGATAAAGCTTTCAAAGGATCGATCACTAATATCAAAGATACAACTAGAAAATCACGATATCTGCCAGGTCAAATTCTACAGCTATTTCTAGCAGACCATTACCTAGTGTAAAGATATTTAGTGGGTGTGCTTCATGGTGAAGTACATAAGGGATACTGGGGAAGAAAATCAGAATTTTGTTGTCTATATTAAAAAAGGGTTCTTTTGGAAAATTAATCAGTTCTTATTAGGCAATAAAGCTTTATTAAGTATTTTGATTATTTAGTAAGCCTATTTAGTAAGCTGGGACTTTTTTCCTATGATTATGTGACTTTCTATATTTAATTTTAAATGTTTTATCATTTTGGTTAATGACTATCTGTGATTTTTGTTTTTTAAAGATGGGGTCTCTTCTGTTGCCCAGGTGAGCAAATTCTTAATCCCTCAGTCTTCTCACCTCAGCTCTCTGAGTGGCTGGTGTAATCTTTTTTTAATCAAAAGTTTTGAAATTTTCTGACAAATTTCCCAAATTCAAATTCTAAGCTCTTTGGCCTTTAATTTTGCGGTATTCCAGAAGAACCCCTGAAGCACCTGAAAGGGCAAAATGAAGTCAATGATGTAAATTTCATGTTAAGAGAATTGGGAACTTTGTCAAAGAAGTGATAGTATCACATTTTTATTTACATAAAGTATAAAAAGTCTGATAGTCATGATAATATTATCAGTCATAATTTTAGCTTATACTGTCTATCACAATTCTAATCACTATAAAAGATTATATGGAGGGCCGGCCAGACAGCTCAGTAGACTAAAGCGCGTGCTTAGGCCAGCACAGGGACCAGAGTTGGATCCCCAGTGTGCCATGCCAGTCCCCCCTCACACACTGCAAGAGTGACTGAAACTGGACGTGGTGGCACACGCCCATAAACCCAGTGTTTGAAAGGCTGAAAACAGGAGGATCACTATGAGTCTGATTTGTGTAGTGAGACCCTGTACTAAACACATAAAAAAAGATTATATGCAAAAAATAAATAAATAAAAGTATCCTGTCAGTTGCTTCCATATTTCACAAACTCCCATCGAATCTTCAGACATGGCCCTTTCTGCTCTTGTCACGTCACAGCTAGTTAAATGTTTGCTTTTTCCTAAAGTATTTCATCTCCAGGAAGATTCTAGAAAATGATTCTGACAAGTACAGAATTTTTTTTTTTATCTCTTTGAGATCTTATCATTGGACAGGCTAAGAATTCTAGAGCATTCATAGACTGATTATTTATAAAATTCCTAATCCAATTTTAGATCAAGCAGGAATTGATCAACTGCCAGAGAAATGTCATGAGATTGACATGGGTAGTTCAAATCCCCCAAACTTGCGGTTTCCTGCCTCATCCTCCTAAGTCGCTGAGATTGTAAGTATGCGTCACCCCCTCTGCATAGATACATCCTTGAAATAGTCTGTGTTTTGTAATATGTAGAAATTCCCTGTGCAGTGATGCCAATATCATAACACTAGTTTAAAAGTAAAATGAAAATGAACTTTCCTTATAGAAAATGTACTTTCCTTACAGGACAACTCTGGAGCAGTTCTCCAGACTCCAAGGAATTTTATTGGGCAATTTATAACAATCAGAAAAAAATAAAGCAACTCAGGTGGAGGAAGGTGAGCAGAGGGAGATAAAGAACTAAGAAATGTCCTGTGCATGTATTGACTCCCCATGATGAATGTAATCATTAGGTACTACAAATATGTACCAATAAAATAAATAAATTAGTGCAGATATTGCAAATACAGTGGCCTCGCTGTTGTCTCTGTCATCCTAAGCCTTCTGGAAGGATTGAAAAGATGGCATATTGAAACTGAAACTGGCAAGGTCAGTTGGAGTGTTTTGGCCAAAGGTGCCATCATTCTTTCCCACACGCTCCCCGGAGAGCACCGCTCGGGCTGCACCGCGGAAGCCCTGAGCTCCCGACTCCTGCTAAGCTTGCGGGGCCGCCACCTTCCTCAGCACCATCATGATTATCTACCGGGACCTCATCAGCCATGATGAGATGTTCGCCGACATTTACAAGATCCGGGAGATCGCAGAAGGGCTGTGCCTGGAGGTAGAGGGCAAGATGGTCAGTAAAACAGAGGGTGCCACTGACGACGCGGTCATTGGTGGCAATGCCTCGGCTGAAGGCCCAGAGGGCGAAGGGACTGAAAGCACAGTAGTGACTGGTGTAGATATTGTAATGAACCATCACTTGCAGGAAACCAGCTTCACAAAAGAGGCCTACAAGAAGTACAACAAAGATTATATGAGATCAATCAAAGGCAAACTTAAAGAACAAAGACCAGAAAGAGTAAAATCGTTTATGCCGGGGGCTACAGAGCAAATCAAGCCCATCCTTGCTAATTTCAAAAACTGTCAGTTCTTTATTGGTGCAAACATGAGTCCTGATGGTATGGCTACTGCCCTGGACTACTGTGAGGATGGTGTGACTCCATTTATGATTTTATTTAAGGATGGTTTAGAAATGGAAAAATGTTAATGGATTTGTAATCTTGGATCTATCACTTGTCATAACTGGCTGCTGCTTGTCATCCACACAACACCAAGATTTTAGACAAATGGGACTGATGTCACCTTGAATGTTTTGTTTCTTTTAACCATAATTTATTTGGAATGGAGGCATTGTCTTTTAGGGAAAAAACAGGTCATGTAGGTTGTCTGAAAATAAAGTGCATTTAAGTTCATTTGAGAGAATGCCTCTTAGTTTAATGCATAGCTAAACTAAGTTCATTGTAGTGTTTGTGGAGAAGGTAGAACCTGGTCACAGATCACTGCTAAAAAGCAAAGACTGTCTTCAAATAACTTCTGCAGTGGAAACTACTTCTGAAGCTGGAATATAAGACAGAAATCAAAGTTTTAATTCCGAGTTGCAGAAAAGAGAAAGAGACTATGTTCGTAACAGTGCCAACATTTGAAGTGGAGCCTTACATATTTCATCACCTATGATGGAAGTAGTTAACCCTGGAAGAGATTACCAAAAGAATAAAAAGACATAACTCAGTTGGAAGCAAAACAAACAAACAAACAAACAAACAAAAACCCACAAAAGTACCATCATTACTTTTATTGAAAGAACCTTACTGGAAGGTCTTCATCCTTAATAGTAGAGTTTTAAGCAGCTCTTACTCTTCTAAATTCTGATATGACTAAATCCTGCATGGCTTTCATATCATGCTAAGGGATACTTTCACCAGACCAAGGGATTTCTCCATGACCTATCAACTGACGATAGCCAGACCTTTCCTGACCTAGAATCTGAAGACTAAGTCTACTAGAAGTAAAGGCAAGCTGCTTTTTGATCCCACTGGAAGTGATCTTCCTACCTACCCTAAGATAAGGTTTGAACCCTCAAGCTCAGGCCCTATATCTCACAATTTAAAGGGATCTCTCCAGCATAGACATGCCTGGGACAGTGCGCCTATTGAGACTTTAAGGTAAAGCTGACCAGAGAAATCTTTCTCCCAAATGGATGACATTTTAGATATGGCCAGCTTTTGTCAAGACATCAGAACAAGATGCTTCATTGTACTGTGAAACATCATACTGTTTCCCTTCCTTTTTCCTGATTTGATAATGCTGCAACCAGAACTTTGGATCCTTGTAGACAAATTGTTCTCTTTGGTTTAATTTAACCTAGTTATGATATGCTAGATTACTTATTAGCTAAATAAAAGAATTTGTACAATTGCTAATACTTTGTGCCGAAGGATGGATGGATAGATAGATAGATAGATAGATAGATAGATAGATAGATAGATAGGCAGGCAGGCAGACAGACAGGCACATAGATTTGTCTTTTTTTTAAGACAGGATCTTGCTATGCAGTTCAGGCTGGACTTGAGCTCACTTTGTAGCCCAGGCTGGTCTTACACTTGAAGCCATCCTCCTGCCTCAATCTTCTAAGTGCTGGGATTACAGATGTGTGCCACCATGCCTGGATTTTTTTTTCTTTTTAATACAGGGTCTTTCTCTGTAATTCAGGCTGGTCTTAAGTTTTCTATGTAGCCCAGGAAGCCTTGAATTCATGGCAATCCTCCTGCCTCAGCCTTCCAAGTGTTGAGATTACAGGTCTATAACACCACACCTGGCTTACATTGGATATTATACATATTCAGGTACAAAAAAAAGTATGAACGGGCTATATGGTTAAAATTAATAGTTTCTTCATTTGGCTCCTTTTCTATAATTTGATTTTGATTGGCAAGATTCACGGGTTTCTGAGCTAAAGAGTATGCTCCAAACTCTTAGTATTATTTTGTAAGAATCATAAGAGCAGTCTCCCTGGTTTACTATAATCTTGACAGTTCTGAAATGTCTACTGAAGCCATCTGCTAAATACGCAATGGTCTTTTCAGCTGCAATGAGAACTCAAACACCTCATCATGAGTGTGCTACAAGCTATGGATGTTGTATCAGGACTGGCAACTGAGGGTGATGGAGACCGACATTGGCACTGATAGCCTAGGTTTCAGTCAAGACCTCATCAGATGAAAGCAAGAATGGAAAGTGGGGGAGGCACTTCTGAGTAAAGGGCTGTGGCTTTTTTTTTTATTTTAAAAATTTATTTTATTCAAATTGGAAAATGAATACAAATCCCTGGGTATTTTGAGGGGACATTAAGGGTTGGGCAGGAAGGAGAAGACAGGTGAGGCAAGGTTAGGAGCATCACAGTGGCTGCCTCGGGTCCCTGCCGGTGAGGAGAGGCTGGTGTGAGGTTGAGCGGGGCACTCAGGGCCGGAGGAACACCATGGTGAGGAGGCCTAATACATAAGCTGCCACCAACTTCTGTCCCAGGGAAACATGCAGGACCTGTGGCAGCTGGCTGCCAGGAGTGTCCTGGAGTGGAAGCAGCAGGAAGGCCACAGAGATGATGCCAGTCAGCAAGAAGAGGACGAAGGAGCTGGTGGCCAGCTGTTGACGAGGATTCTCCTGGAAGTGTCTGGCCATAGGTGGTGTTGTCCAGGCAGGAGGTCCTGGCTGGGGTGTTGGCTCAGGGTGTCCCTGAAGCTCAAGGGGGTATGCTGGAGCCCGCAGAACTGATGTGATGTCCTTGCGTCCCACCACTCGGCCCTCAGCGCCCTCCTCAGACAGCTCAATGCGGAAGCGATCCTGGACATCATAATGACTGGGAATGGGGGCCACGTGGCGAATCACAATGTCAATGCAGGACTGAGATCTTACATATCCTTCTGCGTCAAACACCGTGTATTTGGCAGGTGCTGTGCACAGAACTCGGAAGCGAAGCGCAGTTCCTGTGGGGTTATAGAGTGTCAGCAGCTGCCGGGGTCCGCTCCTTTGGTCCGCCCTGAATACTAGATCCGGGGGAAAGACGAGGACCGGGACGACGGGTCCCGAAGGAGGAGGGGCGCCCCGGGACCCCCGCCCAGAGGACCCCGGACCCACCAGCTCCAGGTCCTGGGGCGCCCCACGGCGCATGCAGGCTCTGGGCTGTCGGACATCCGAGGGAAGAACTCAGGGGACAAGGCTTGGAGTCTAGAGCTTGTCAGGCTCGGGCCGCTCGTCCTATGATGACCACCTTGTGGTCAAAGTACCTGCCAGTCAACCTGTAGCCAGACTGGTGCCATCTTCCCCAGGGCTGTGGCTTTTACTTGAGCTCCTGCACTGAGCCCAAGAGACCAAAGAATGGGTTGGTCCCAACGCTATAAAAACTTGTAAACAATTCACAAAGCTGTCAATGAGTAACTACCTATCAGGTAAACAATTGGTTAGTTGATGAGGTTATTGTCCATTGTTTTGTATTTCTCACTCCTATTTTCCTATAAATGCTGTCTGATGACATTCTTGGCTAGTGTTCTTAGAACCTACCCTTTTGGCAAAACATGTTTTGCTTTGTTTTTATTCTTTTTTCAAATCCTACTTGACATAATTGGCCCCAGGAATTTTCCTCTTAACCTTACAAACTAGAAAACTGTTAACAGTGGGCTCTTTATTTTTGCATGGATGTGACCCAAGGGAGAGACAGCCAAGGTCCTCTGTCGGTGGAGCATGTGCTCTTCCCAGCCATGTCTCCACCATTTCCTCTTGTCTCACTGTTGTCCTACTGCGTTCCTTGTCTAGCACAGGCTTGAGTTTGGGAACTCAGGCTTCCAAGGGCAAGAACTCTGTTGGACCCATGCTATTAAACTCTTCTCTCATATAACATGTGGCCAGGAAATTACTCGCCTACTTATATAGTCTTTTTATTCAAAGCATAGTTTGTTTAAGTCTGTGGACACCACATGCATACATAGCTTTAATTCCTTTAAAGAAAGAGCTCATGCTTGGGGTTATCTTGATAAATTAGGCTTTTTCCATTCATTGAGAATAAGAAAAAATGGAGTCCAGTGTAAAGTAAGCATGGTGACAGCTCTGCATGAAGCTACCTCAGCTGTCCTTGTGGGCGAGTGTCTCAGCTTTGGGACTGGACCAGTCAGCATACAAGTGATTTCCAAAAATCCCAGTTTGGATATAAATCACGGGGTTTAATCTCCCCACAGCAGAAGTGGCTTGTCATACTGTTCTTTAACCTTTCAGGTCTTAATCTTTTAACACCCCCCCCCATACACTCACAGCTTCTTCTGAAAGTCTGCCCTCGTTGTACAGACAGGCCTTATTGATGGCTGTGTGCCTTCATGTTCAAATTCTTTCACTTTCTCTCCCCCTGACTCTGCTTTGTTACCATTGGACTCATTTTGGCCAATAGCTTGCCTGGCCCTTGGCTGTAATCTCAGTTGGTTTTTTGTTTGTTTGTTTGTATGTTTGTTTGTTTTGGGGTTTATTTTTTTGTTGTTGTTTGTTTTTGTTTTTGTTTTTTTGGAGTACTTTGTTCCACTATGGCCTCTTTGGCAGGCTCAGCTCCTCCAAGGCCTATTTCTCTCCCCAGGTAGCTTTGGGGATTTCGCACTTTCCCTCTCCTTTGCTGAATATCTATTCCCATGTCTATCAGAGACACTGAAAATAATAGGGGAGGTAAGAAAATGAAAAGAACAGATTTGGGGGAGGTAGACCGAGAAAAGGCCAGAGGAAACCCCAGCCTGGGGCTGACTGGCTTGGATCCTCATATGCTCTTCACTCAGATTTCAAAATGAACTTGACAGTAGACACAGAGGCCACTAGGAATCCCTACCCATTTTTCTGTTGAGATTGTGTTTCAGATAAGAAAAAGGAAATTTTCTCAAGTGGCCAAGATGACAAGGCAGACAGTCTGAAAGAGCAACATGATGGGGTCACCACCATTAGGAATGAAAAGAATAAAAGGACATGAAAGAGATGGGCATGGTGAGGCATGCCTGTAATCCCAGCACTCAGGAGGTTGAGACAGGAGGATTGCCAGCCTCAGCTGCATAATGAGTTCAAGACCAGCCTGAGCTTCATAGCAAGACCTTGTCTCAAAAAACAAACCTTCATGAAAGAGAATCACACATGATAGAAAGGGAGAGGATGAATGATTGGCACTTATTAATAGGCAATACTGGATAATACTCCCTGACCCAATATGAATTAAATGAAACCCTTAGTGTGTAAAGTAACTTAGAGTGTAAAGATAGGACCACAACAGAAGCTCATGAGATAGAAAATGTCATGTTTGGATTAAAGTAGTCTGACTTAATTGCTGTGAGAAATGACAAAAGTTTGATTCATGTATCTAATATACAATGAACACCAAATAATATCACAGCCATGCTGAGAATATATAGACAGGATGCATAATGAGACCAGGAGAGATAACATCCAACGTGATGGTGAAATGCTGTCCATCTCTCAGTCATCCCACGTTTATCCATTAGCTGATTTCTCAATATCTACCAAAGGGCTACAGTGAGCCAGATTCCCGGCTGCAATCATGAGGAGGAGAAACACAGCCCCTGACTTCATGGTAATTATTGTCTAAAATTAGTTGTCTCCACCCGCTTGTAGTAACATCCGTATCCTAAGGGCACATTTAGACACGGAGGATTTTCAATTGCGTACTGACTGAGGACCCCACTGGCATGTAGCTGGCAAGGACCAGGGATACTAAACCTCCTGGGGTGTACGTTCTCTGACTAAAATGCTAACAGCACCCCCACCGGGGCGCACTGGTATTGCAAGGTACCACACGCCATATTTAGAGGCATTTTTTTCGTTCTAGCCTGACCAAAGACATGTTTTCTTGAAGTATAAACTTTTTTTTTCCTCTTCAGGGATTACTATTTAATATTATACAATTGTTCTAAATAGAAAACTTTGTAAAACACTAGAATAAAGGTTAAGAGCAGACATTACCATATTTGAATCATAACTTCACTTAAAATTTTGATTTCAAGAAAATTAACAACTTCAAACTTTCTAAATGAGGCAGATAACAGCAAGCTTGCTGAGACACTGTTTATATTGTCAGAAGGACTCGAGGCAGTCCTGTCTATAAATTGCATTGTACGTTGAAGCAGGATGATAGGAGGTGGCCATTATAAACAACATGGCCCAAGCAGTGTAGGTGTGGAAAATGATGATGTAGTGGGCAGAGAGGGAATTAGGGACAAGGATGACTTCTTCAATAAGGTCAGCTGAGGTCTGAAGGGCAGTGAGGAACAAGAAGGGGAGGAAAATGAGGAAACAATCCAGACACGAAGACTCATGCCTGGAAGGTGTTATTCCTATTCCACTGCATTCCAAAATGCAATTCATTTTCTCCACACATCCTCTGACCAACCACATGCCTCTTTGAATTTCATCCTGTCTACCCTTCGTTGTCTTTAGGAATCCAGTGCCACCCTCAGAAGAGAAAAATTCTCTCTCTTAATCTGTGTCCCTGCTTCAGATGAATCCTCTTTATCTGGAGGGCGAGGGCAGTGTCCAGGCAACCCCGAGCGATGACCTTGGCCCAGCTTCCTGGCAGGTCATGCTAGGGCCCATTGCTGTTTTGTGAGTGCAGAAGCAGGACCTAGAACAGAGAGGCTAAACATGCTGAGCATCTGCTTCTTCTCTCTATGATATTGTATTGTTTGCTTGCTTCCAAGTGTTAACTATAGTGCTTAAAAAATT
>NW_004524634.1:6100849-6103478 GCF_000260255.1 Octodon degus | reverse complement strand
CTGAAAAAGAGGAAGATTTCTGCCCCCAGCCATGAGCAAAGCTCTCATTTCTCCCATCCAAGTACTAACCAGGCCCGACCCTGCTTAGCTTCTGAGATCAGACGAGATCAGGCGCATTCAAGGTGGTATGGCCGTAGACAAAGTTCTCATTTCTGAGGCAGTTTTTACCCCATTTTCATGCTATAGAGTAGTGCTCTGGGTCTGTGGTCAGTGAGGAAGCAGAACCAAGGGGAGGACCCTGTTTGCTGGCATTCATTTCCATGCAGGCTATTGTAGGCTTTGTCAATATTTATTGACTCATCTGGCTTGTTGATTCCATGCTAGTTATAGGAAGTCCAGCTTCACAAATTAAATATTGGCTGTACCACACTTTAATGGAAAGGTGACCTCCCAGCTGCTGCCCTTATCCTCTTCACCTTCTTCCCTATATCAAAATATCCAAACTGGGGCTGGGGAGATGGCTCAGTAGAATAAGCACTTGCCTGGCAAGCCCAAGTGTCTGAGTTCAATCCCCAGTTCCACCAAAAAAAAAAAAAAAAAAAAAAGAAAGAAAGAAAGAAATGAAATAAAATTAAAAAAAAATATCCAAACTGGAATTATCCCTTTCTTGGTCTCATCTGATCATCCCAGGAGCCAGCAGCTCTGTAAAGGTAAGCTCCAGCTCCCAGTCATGGCCAGTGGACCACACCTTTGCTCTGTGCTTCTAGATGTCGCCGGGCAGGTTTCCTTGGCTGGGTCTTGGCATCTGCCCTTGGCTCAACACTGAGCTCTCCAGTTGGCTCACTGATCAGTGAGTGCAAGGAGTGATTAAACTACAGTGTCATTTGGTTTGAAAAAACTAAAGCCGCACAACTGGCTTTTGCCTGCTCAGCTTTTGTGTACTCACACTTTAGAGCTGTTTGGCAGGCAAGAGAGAAGGACCTTGATCTTCCATGTTAATATGGTCACCAAAATCTACCTTCCCATGCAAAAATCTCATCTTTCCACTTATGTTTTGGATTCAAAATTTAGAGAGGCAGTAACAACTCTACAGAAAGGAGCTGGGTTTTTTTTTTTTTTTTTCTTCAGAACTGGGGATTGAACTCAGATCCTTGCACTTGCCAGGCAAGCGCTTATTCTACTGAGCCATCTCCTTGGCCCTGAGATGTCTGTCTTTAAAAAAAAGCAGAAAAGTAACAGAAGCTGTCCTATGTGTTTATCATCTCTAAATTATAGAATTGTTTTCCTATTGTTTTCTAAGATCAGAGTTCAACACATTGTATCTGTCCTTAGAACCTATAACTACCATTAAAAAAATCTTTTTTAACCTGGGCCTCTCAATTTCTTGCAATTCAATCAAATATTCAATGAAATATTTACTGAGCCCCAACAATGTGCCAAATATGATCCTAGAACAAAACATTGGTGAGGAAGAAAGGCAAGATCTGGCCTCATGGAGCATATTCCCAAGTAGGGAAGCAAATACCCATGCAACATTCTAGAAATAAGTGTTCTGAAGAAATAAAATACGGGTCAGTCAGTTTTCTGTGATAATCAACACGTAAGGAGGAATGTCTTATTTTAGCTCACAGTTTCTGGGGTTTCACAAACACGAATTTCAGTCCACGGCAGGTGGTTCCAGTGCCTCCATGCCTGCGCTGAGGTAGCACATCATGGCAGAGGATGCAGCACAGTAGATGGAAAGCTGAGAAAGAGAAGTAGGAGGGGCTTGCATCCCAATAGCTCCTTAAAGAGCACACCCCAAAAAACCTAACTGCATTCCACTAAGCCCCACCCCCTCAAAGTTCTATCCCTTCCTGATAATGCACTCGCTGGAGACCAAAACTCTAACGCATAATAGGCCTTTGGGGGACAGCCAAGATTCAAATTATCACCTATGCCAATGGGATGAAGAAGGACTAAAGAAGCTTTATTTGCTTTTATAAAATATATGAGCTATACTCTGACATGTTTATGAGACCATAGAGTAGTTCTGAGTAGAAATCAGTATTTAAAAGAAAAAAGAAAGAAAGAAAGAAAGAAAGAAAGAAAGAAAGAAAGAAAGAAAGAGAGAGAGATCAGTATTTTAGGAGACAGGTTTGATTATAGGAGCAACTTGGAGATTTTTGAGGGGAGAGGGGGGTCATTTGCAGTACCAGGATCAAACTTGGGACCTTGCACTTGCCAAACAGGTGCTTATGCTACTGAGCTATAGCCCAGCCTTATAGGAGCAACTTGGTTTTCTCCTGCTCTCCCGTACACCTTGTCTTTACCAGAGCAGATCCATTTTTCTCTCAATGTTGTGGTCCTTAGCTTGCTGTGATTTCTGGGTTGTTTTGCTTCACATATGCCATACCTATCCACTCCCAAGGAAAGTAACTCACAGGATATCTTCATATCTGATACCTTCATATAGATAAAGGTAAGAACACACTCACTTGTGTGTTCTTTAGGTATCAGTTGTAGTCCCTAAGAAATGGTTTTTGTCTCTCATATTTCTTCAAATGAATCCATTTTCTTGATTCTTTCTCTCACATATTTCTCTCTGTTTTTGTCAACAATCAAAGAGAATTTTTTGAGCCATGCTGTTATGTTGAGCTATAGAGGACTCAGGTCAACAATTTCTGACGTTGCCAGTCAAGTGGAAGAC
>NW_004524634.1:6074083-6094204 GCF_000260255.1 Octodon degus | reverse complement strand
TCCTGCTGTGGACCAGGGCTAGGACTGGGTCTGGGCGTTCCTGGAACTCAGCAGAAATTCCTACTGTGCGGGAGGGGTGGGGGAGGTACGGCGGAGTGGTGGGGGGCGGCCCAAGGGGGTGGGAGAGGGTCCGGCCCACACTGCACCTGGGCTGGAACTGGTCCTGCCAGCGCAGGTTAGCAGGAAGCTCTCCACAAACTCACCGGACCTCAGCTAGGACTGGGTCTGAATTTCCATTTTGTATCTGTGTACTCAAAGTGGTTAGGATAGATAGTTACATTCTCTTAATGAATAGAGGGATTTGTTTTAATGGTGTTTGTAAATAGGATATCATGTCTGCATCTTGTACAGCAAATAACCACTAGGAAGAATGTATGCAATATGTTAATTATTGAAACTGTCCTCCCAATTTGATATGAAACTCTCTCATTGCTATTTGTTTCTCAATAAAATTACGGAAAAAAATGATTTCAAAACAAACAAACAAAAAAAAAGATGCCTTCCTCCAAAACCAAGCAGCAACTTTTGAGGCGGCAATTTCAGTGAGCCAGGATGGCATCGCTAAAAGATAAGACATAGTGGAGCCTGACCAGCACTTGCCTCTGGGCTCAGGAACACTCACCCTCTTAAATCTCACTTTTTCTTTTCTGCTTGTTCCTCTGACTTAAGATGTGAGAAAACTCATTTTCTGAGAAGTTGATAAGCAGTTGGATGAGAAACAAGGAGAGGAAAACCAGCAGGAAGAGCTGGCTCCATGTTCTCAGCCAGCACATGGCCTCTCAGCCCGGCAAGTGTGGAAGTCCCTGGTACTGATTGGACAAGTGGCCCCTCCTCAGGGACTGTGACCCATCACAGCCCCAGGCCCTGAGGCTGACCCTTCTGAGCCCTGGACCCCAGCATAATTAACAGAACTTTAGAACCCCTAATGTTCCAGCAAGAGTGCAGAACATTGGTAATGTAATCCTGGTCCCCCTGGGGACAGGCTTCCTGGACCCAAATAGCTCCATGTTTTCTTTGTCCTCTGAGCTAAATCAAGGCTTCTCTTTAAAGCCCACATCTCTTTTCATGATATTCTATTTTTCTACTTTTAACCAGGGATCAAATGCAGAATCTTATGCTTGCCAGGCAGGTGCTTATGCTGCTGGGCTATCTCCTCAGCCCTATTCTGTTGTTTTTGAGGAAGGGCTACATTCTAATTTCTACCCTTGCACAGCATGTAAAGCAGTTGTGCTTTTCTGGGGCTTTCTACAGGCATAAATGAACTTATCAGCCACCCCACCTCATCAGGGTAGCAGCAACATGAGGAAGTGGGCATGTTATGGAACTTGCAGCTCTGGAGAATCCTGAATCTTGTTCTTGACCAGTCCTGTCACCCTTTTGTTGTGCTCTAATGTGATGTCCTCATGTTTCAGTGGTATGCAGATGAGTTCTTTTATTTTCATAGCTATTTATTTAAGCTAATGTGTATTAAGAATATAACTAGGAATTTTAACAATGTAATTGAGGCAATATAAACTTGCTTTAAAAAATTAAAAAGTCAATTTCAAAAATGTAAAAAAAATAATTTTTTGGAAGCAAATATGGTCATTTAGTGTTAATTTTTTTCCAGTTAAGAAAGCAATTCTTGGGCCTGGGGAGACAGCTCAGTAGAATAAGCATTTGCCTAGTAAGTGCAGAGAGAGAGAGAGAGAGAGAGAGAGAGAGAGAGAGAGAGAGAGAACAATTCTTACAATATCAAATCCACAGACTTATGGCCAAATGCTTATGTTCTCTACAAGTTCCTAAAAAATCTGCTAGTGCTTGCTTTGGCAGCACATACACTAAAACATTTTTGGCCCAAATGTTCAGAGAGTCTTCAAACTTTGTGAGTTCAAACAGGCTATTCATGAGCCATCATGAAGCTTTTGGACACCCCTGCATGAAGCCCAGTCTAAATTCTTGCCCAAAATTAATCCTGGGCCAAACTTAATCTTGACTGAAGTTCTAGAGTAGAGCAGCCCCTCCCCCAATGGCAGAGTTTTTCATTAAGCCAACTGCTGTGGAGGAAGAGGGCCAAAGCCCAGGAAGTCTCAAAACAAAAAGCTAAAAAAACCAGCAGGGCAAAGGAACTAAAGCAGAAAAGATTTTAATCCTTACTGATATTATCACTGTGGCCAGGTTGTTTCTCTGACTTTGATTCATACCAAAGTTCTCTTTTTCCTTGCCTTCCTCCTCAGGCCCTGTGGTGGGTTGACAACTGGTAGTTAACTTGTAACACCCAGCTGAACTGAACCGGCATGGTGCTGGGTGTGGGAGACCCACCTGAGGGTTGTTGCCAACAAAACTAAAAGAACTAGAGAAGAATAAGTTTAGAAGTTGTTGTTGGGGGTGTTGGTTCTCTCAGAGCTGTTGGTTTTCTTGGAGGAGCTTGTCATGATGGCTTTCCTGATGAACTCAGCTATTCTCAATGTCAGGGGAGCTTGGGACTCCATTGTCTCTGAGGATAGCTGTGGTACTTTTCAGGCGAGCTCTGTTCCTTACTTTGAGCATTACCTCACGGCTCTAGTTCAGATCCCTCAACCTACTAGTGCTAATCCTTTATGCCACTGATACAGACTTTCTAGCTTCCACCACTGACTTGTGGGCCTCCCCATAGCAGATCCCTGAAACAGACCTGCATGAGACATTGTTGTGGGCTCTTGGCCTCCCTCTGGACTCATGGGAGGTATAGTAATGGGCTCTAGATCTTTAGCTAGATTCATGCTGAACATCCCTGTGGGATCCAGGTCCTCAGATGGATTCTTTTGGTCTTTGGTGTGTGGACAGATTTCCTGCACTCTGTGTATATGAATCTTTGGGTGACTACTATAAAATAATATTATAAATTATGTGACCTGTATTAAATTGTATTCCCCTTTCAAATCCTGACTACAACATGTGTGTGTGTGTGTGTGTGTGTGTGTGTGTGTGTGTGTGAGAGAGAGAGAGAGAGAGAGAGAGAGAGAGAGAGAGAGAGAGAAATTTTTGGCAGGGAGCCTTGACGTTTCTTAGAGATGTGAATGTATGCCATTGACAAAAAGCTCCTAGATTGCAGTTAACAGTACAATTCAATGTCCCACTATTGAATGCTGCTACTCTCAAAAGACATCCATATCTTCTTACTGTCACACTCTAGATCTGAGACCATGATTTGAGATTATGACCAGGGATCTGTCAGGAAGTTGAGTGACATGGGCTGTGCACCTGAAGAGAATACTGACAGCCCTTTCCCGATAGCCTCTCTCTAGCTCTCTCTTTGCTTCTCACCACAATGAGGTGAGCAGGCTTCTGAGACACCACACTTCCACCGCTACAGGGCCAAGCATGTGTGGATGGAAACCCTAAGCCAAACTAAACTTTCCTCCTTTTAAATTAATCAACTCCTCTTTTGTCACAGTGACAGAAAGGAGACAAACACAGGTGTCATGCTTTATAATGTACCAATATATTATATAGATCTTTTTTTTTTATATAGATCCTTTTATGTGTATAAAATCTTAGAAAAACATCAAATTTTATCTTTTTCCAAATGGGCATTTAAATATCCCAGCACGTTCACGGACAGGACTTCCCTTCTGCGCTCTAGCGTCACAATTGCCAGAAAAAAAAAACAGTCCGTGAATCTGTTTTGCTATTCTTAGAAACTGGTAAATTCATTCATGTTTAACCCAATACCATTAAACCTTTTGTTTTATTTTGTTTTTTGTCCTTTTGATACAGGGTCTCCTGTGCAGTTCAGGCTGGCCTTGAGCTCACTTTGTAGCCCAGAGTGGTCTCAAACTTCTAATGATCCTCTTGCTTCAACCTCCCGAGTGCTGGGATTTCAGGCATGCACCTCCACACCTGGCTGGTCTTATTTATGACAATTTTGTAATTAATCTACATCTTGCCACTGAGAATAGTTTATCCCGCATTAATCTTTAATCTTGTTTTATACATAACTTTTATATATTTTACACATCATATGTTATATTATTTACTATGATGTGTAAGCATATTACCAATGTATACTTTTATGCATTTATCTTTTCAATATACATATTTCCTTCCAGGCAGTTTTATCTGCATCTCACAGGTGGGTTATATGGTAGTTTTATTATTATTCACCTCACTATTTTAGAATACTGTGTGCATACATTTTTTAGTATTATTCTACCCTCCTGAGAAGTTAAACCTTTGACTGTGCCTTTTTCTAGAGTGGATTTGTGTTATTTTTGCCATGTGATCTTGGTTCACCTTAACCTAGTATCACGGTCTGAATAATTAAAGCCGTGGTGCAGTCCTGCTCAGGATTATGACTCCCAGTTCAGACTCATAGGTGTGGGGATGTCTTTGGGGTCTCACCAGGCTTCCCCCAACTGAGCCCCAGGTCCCGGGCCGTGTAACCCAGCTCCCTGAGGCCATCAGAGGGGCTACTCAGACCCCTGCAAGGTGGACAAACACCCCACTGAGTTTTCTTGCTGGGAAATAAGAAAATTTTTGCGTTGGTATATTAGTTTTAAACTGCTCACAAGACTTAACTTGCTCATTACTCTGGAAATACATTTCTGCTGCTTCTGTTGCAATTTCCAGGTAGATAATAATATAATTGGCAATAAGCATGTGTTTGTCTCTTCTACAGAATATAATTCTGTATTATACAAGAGATATACACAGGAGATGTAGACAGACAGACCCACTTTTTTTTTTCCGGAACCAGGGATTGAACTCAGGCCCTTGTGCTTGCCAGGGAAGCACTTATTCCACTGAGCCATCTCCTCAGCCAGACCCATTTCTAAGCTTGCTGCCCAGCCTGAGTATTTTACATACTTTATTTTTAAATGAGTCTTTTTTGTAAATAATTTTATTGAGAGAAAATTACAATGAGACAGTTTCAAAACCGATTAGTAGGACAGTTTCAATAATTAATACATTGCATATTGTTGTTAAATATGAGTCTTTTTTGTTGATTTGGTATAAATGGAGAAAACCATTTTCAATCACTACATAAGGTTCTTTCTGACAGTCTGAAAAATTCTTTTGTTCTATACCTCCATTCCACTTGTTCTATACTCCAGTTACTAGCTATTTATAACTACTTATAAGTTATGTCCCAAATTTCTGTTCTCTGTATCTACATTCTCTCACATATCTTTTCTTTTTCTCTGCATTCTAGGAAAGTTTTTCAAGCTTATCCACATATTCTTGCCATCATCTTCTATCTACCAGTTCTGTTCCTTATTGGTGTTTGAATATTTTTATGTATTTCTTTTATCTCTTTGTGTGCTTCTGTCCTGTTTCATAAAATCATATTTAAAAAAAAAAATTTGTTGAGTGTATCAAATAGCTTTCCAAAAGTGTCATCTGGAGCCTGTAATGCATTATTTTTGCTTCTATAATACATTGTGTGTGTGTGTGTGTGTGTGTGTGTGTGTGTGTGTGTATTTTAGAGACAGGATCTTACTATGTAGTGCAGGCTGGCCTTGAACTCACTAGATAGCCCAGACTAGTTTTGAACTCATGGCAATCTTCCTGCCTCAGCCTCCTGAGTGTTGGGATTATGGGTATGTGCCACCACAGGCAGCTTAGATTATTTTGTGGAGATGTATTTGACCTCTGAATCTTCAATCTGTTTCCTTTCCCTTGTTTCTATAATTTATTTACAGGTTCATATTAAGCTGCTTTTCTCTTTAATCATAGTCTTCATCATCATAATATGGCTTGCATTTACTGAGTGCTTGCTAGAGACAGTCATAAGCTTTGCTCGTGTTCCAGCTCACGTAATCCTCACAACTCTGTGAAGAAGCATTATTAACCTTATTTTACAGGTGTGAATGCTGAGCCATTGTGGTTAGGTAACTCACGCAAGGTCACAGGGCTGTAAGAGCTGCAGTCAGGATTTGAACCCAGACAGTCTGGCTCCTAAGTACGGATGCTGAACTGCCTCTCAGCCACCTTTGTCATGTTTTTAAAGGGAAATTCTGTATAATTCAGTATTTTGACACCGATAGTGTATATGTGTTTCACCTAACTCCATTTCTATCTGTGTGAAGCTCAAACTCCATTCTCAGCTCCATCCCACCCCATTTGGACTTCTGGTGGGTACTTATCTATTTGAACTCTGCACCTGATACTTGGAACCAAAGTGATTCTCAAAAAGCTATAGTTCCAACAGAGTTCTTTCTCTCTAGTCCCACTCTGGAAGCTCTTTACTGGTAGGATTCTGCCTGTTTAACTTCTGAAGAATTGTTGCTATCTTTAAATAGATGAAAAAGAGATTTAAAGAGCTAAGAAGAGAGGATTCCCTATATATTACCTCACAGTAGGAGGATAATTAGGTCTTTGGGTCAAAAGACAACTAGTGGGCAAACCCAAGGATCTTGGGCTTTTGAGGTATACTCTGTTTTGTGAGCCAAGTGAAGGAAAGTTTTGTCATATATTCCTTTTCCTATTAAAGATGTCTCTGAGATTCTGGGTACAAGCTTTCCATTCAATTTAATTTCCAAGGTGATTATGAACTTCTTCCCAGCACCTCCTTCCCTGGCTTCCCAGAGACTTTGCTGAAAAATCTGACACTGTTACAGGCTGTGAATCAGATATGTTTTCAAACTAGAAGTCCTCTCAGCCATTGTTTTCAAAGCTTACAAAACATACTAGAATGAACCTGTGATCAAAGGCATTCTTACAGGTATTGAAGAAGCACATTAATTTCTAAACCAAATTAGCTTGAGCAGCAACCTTTGTGTATGCACTCAGCATTCCCACATCCTCACCATATAAAATATCCAATATAGACTCTCTGAAAAAAACTGCCAATGTTGGATAGAATCAGACAACATTTGGTTGCCTACCCAACCATCACTACTTTCCTGTCCTGCCTGAGTAACACAATCTCAATTGTATTAGGAGTGATCATATTTTCAGCCTCTTTTAAAATTGTGAGACCATGCGTTGTTATTTTGGCTAAGGAACTATGAGTCAATACTGGTGGAGGATGTTGGGTAAAGGTAGAGTACACAGAGAAAACTTCTTAGACAGCTGGAGAGTGTATTCTTTTCTCTTTTTGTTCGTCCTCCTGCTTCCCACTTGGAACATACATGTTAGCAGCAGCTGCCTTAGACCATGATCAATCTAGAACAAGAGCCACACACTGTATCACTTGGAATTTCCTGAGTGATGTGTTTGCCTGTTGTTCCAGTGAAGCAGTTCTGGATGCACTCCTGGTGAGCTTTGGGATGAGGGCTTATCATGAGGAAGAACAATCCACAATCAGAAGCTTGAAACTTTCAGCCTCATCCCCACCTCATCTTTCAGGAGAAGAGGATCTTGGGGTTGAGTTCATAATCAATCATGCCTATCTGATGAAGACTCCATAAACATCTGTACAGTACCTTGTTTGGAGAGCTGCTGGGGTGGTGAACACACCCCCATGCCAGGACAGTAGAGCATCCCAACACTATGAAGACAGAAACCTCCATGCTCAGGACCTTTCTAGACCTTACCCCATGTACTCCTTCATCTGGTTGTTCATCTGTATTCTTTATCATCTTTTATAATAATCCAATAAATGTAAGTCTTGCCCCAATTCTGTAACCTGTCTAGCATATTAACAAATCTGAAGCAGGGTTTGTGGGAACTCCAATTTGTGGCCAAGTCAAAAGTATGGGTCATGGGGTGGGGGGACATATTACTTTTGATTGCTGTCTGAAGTGTGGAGCAGTGTGATGGGACTGAGCCCTTAACCTGTGGGGTCTTCACTTATTCCAGATCTTGTTGGAATTGAGTTAAATTACAAGACACCATCCTGTGTTGTAAGTGAAGTATATTGAGAATCTATAAAAAAGAAATTTTCTTACACGACCACCTTACCTCCTCTAACATCCTAACTCAAACATCAAAAACCTATCAGGCACTGAAAACACACCAGACACCGCAGCTGGACAATTACCACCCCACGATGTGAGCTGAGCAACTGTCAGGCTCCTCTGTGCCTGTGTGGTGTTCCATGACTTTCTGAGCACCAGATCACAAATGTTGACAAAAATGCAACCTGACAACAGGTGCACAGGCTGAGTTAAAAACCTGGCAGGGATTCGGGACCCGGCTCCACGTGGGCACAGAGCCTCCCACTGCCTTCTCAGGCAGCCCAGCCACAGCCTTGCATGCACAACATATTCAGGGGTATCGCAGTTTAAGTCACCCTTTGATAAAACCCCAGTTTCCTCCCAAGTGAAACAGAAGCAGAACAGTCATAAAAATGACGTGTTTGTGATTAGGATCGCGTGTTGAGATGATTAGCATGGAAGAATCAACCAATCTGGAAATGTAGGCCTAGTTTTTCTTCTTTTTTTCTTCCCTTTTTTCTTTTCATTTACATCTGTTTGAGATGCCCAGAAATTACATTCACTTTGAAGAACTGGTCTGCACAGACAGACAGACAGACAGACAGACAGACACACACACACACACACACACACAAACACCTGAGTATGATCATGTTTTGCTCTCCCTTCCCCTCTTGCCCTCCCCCTTTGCCCAGTTCCCCATCCCATCTCCCGTCTACCTCCTTATTTCTTTCCATTTCTCTTTTATTTTGCTCTTAAGATTATTTATATGTTGGGAATTTCATATTAGAGAAACCATGCATTATTTAACCTGTGTCTGGTTTATTTCACTTAGTATTATGCTCTCAAGATCCATCATCCATTTTCCTACAAATGTCTCAAATTTATCCTTCTTTATGACTGGCTGAACAGTGCCCCATTTCCTGGTTTCTCTGTCTGCATCAGCATTGCATTCACAGCTCACCACAGAGGAATCAAATGCCGTTACAAGAGTTTATCCAGATTCCTTGTCTTTTTGACACAGGGTTTCACTGTACAGTTCAGGCTGACCTTGAACTCATTTTGTAGCCCAGGCTGGCCTCAGACTCATAGAAATCCTCCTGCCTTATCCATCCCCCCAAGTGCTGGAATTATAGGCACGTGCCACCATGCCCAGCTCATTCAAGGTGTTTTGTAACTCTTTCTTGGTTGCTTTTTTTTCCCCCTTTTCTTTTTGAGGTAAGTCTCACATGTAGCTGAAGTAGGCTTTGAGCTCACTAGGTAGCCCAGGCTGGCCTTGGACTTGTGGTGATCCACCCACTCCTCCCCTTAGGTGCTGGGCTCACAGATGTGGGCCGCTAGCCACGACTTCTTGGTTGATTTCAAGTTAAGAGTCTATGCTTACAGAAAGTTTTTGCTTTTCTCCTTTTCTTTGTCACCTATAATCTCTTTTTTAAAAATTATACTGACAACATTTGAGTGACAAATCACAGTCCAAGATATACAAATTTCAGTAATTGGAGAAACATTGAAAATTTTACAAGACCCCCAAACATTTTAGGAAATACTGCAAGAGGACCCAGTTTGAAAACATTACATTGCCAAGACTCAGGATTCTAGAACCCTAGAGAGTTGGGGTCTAGGGAAAGAATCATGCTCAGGCAAGCTGGGTAATCCCCCCTCTACAAAATATGATATGACAGAGAACAGAAAGTTTTCTCTTAACTATAAACTTTCTCCCACTACCTTTAGCTCATGTGTAAAATCTTACCCCTGTAAAACTTCAGCTTCTCCTGCAAGTAGGGAGTGCAGATGCTACTTGGAAAGAAAACAATGGACAACAATGATTTTTTTTTTTCTCCAAGAGTAATGACCTAGTTTATTGGTGCCTTTTCAATCTTTGTTTATTTATCTATGTACTTATTTACTTGTGGAGTTTTTTTTTTTAAGTATTTAGTACAGGGTCTATAAGGTCTCACTATACAGATCACACTCAGAGTGATTCTCCTGTTTCAGCCTCCTCAGCACTGGGATTACAGGTGTGCACCACCATGCCCAGTTTTGATGGCTGGCAAGCATGCGGTACCAAGGATCAAACCTGGGTCTTGTGCTCGCCAGGCAGGCACTTAGACTGCCGAGCTCTCCCCCTGGTCCTGCCTTTTCAATCTTAAAGCTTCCTATAAGGAAGACAAGTAAGGGTCCAAAAATTGTCTGGGGGTGGGGAGCATGAAGAATAGATAGGTGGAGATGTGCTATGTGCAGGTGTCCAAAAAGGGCTGGAGGCACTAGGAGCTAGGAGTCCTGCACGGGTTTGGGGGGAGGGTAAACAAGTCTTGGAACCTAATGCAGGAGGTGAGACAAGAGGAATGGGACAGGTGATCCTTAGCACGGAGTCTTTCCCCTATGGGGACCTGTGTGGACACTCTGACTGCTGGGAAGTGACAGCAACATGGAGGCTGTGGGTCCCAGAGGACAGGGTGCAGTAGGAGACAAGAAGGATTAAACACATCCAGTGCCCCTGGAGATCATCATGATCACTGGGGAGCTAACCCCAGGTAGCTACAGTCAGCCTCACAGCTCCCCTTCCCAAGGTCAGCCTCCAAAACTAGTTGCTCAATCACATGGGAATGAGTCAGGGCTCCAACAGGCTGCATGGGGCATGAGTGTGGGCAGAAGCCCAGGAGACTTACCCAAGCCTAGACTGCTGAGGTCATCGGAGGGAGCGCAGCCGTAGGAGAAGCCCTGGAGTGGCTCTTCCAGACTGGGAGAGGAGAGGCTTCAGGGAGTGGGATTTCTGGCCTCCTCTCTGGATTGGTCTTCTGATATGTCCTGTCACTTCCTCTTTTAGTAGGAATAATTGGGCTGGGTCCTACCTGCCTCTGTGGGTAAGAGGAGAGTCAAGGAGGTGTAAGAGCCAACACCCCTGTCAGCCCCAGGTTTGACCTTTTGTCCCTATCCTGGTTCTTGGCCCTTCTAAGCTGGACAGTGGCATCAGCAGATCTCAGCAGGCTTCCTTGAGCCTCTGCCACTGGGAAATGGGACTCCTGCTGAAGGAGACTGGCCTTGGGGGTCAGTGGTTTGCTGGGGTCTGAAGAGAAAGGGATCAGGAATGCTGAGCCACCAATCCAGCTCCATCTTGGTGTCAGGTTGGGGGCCAGCATAGTTTTTCAGCACATTTGGGGTCCAACAATCTCCATTCCCCCAAACCATCTTCTGAGAAAAGATGCAGAGCCAAGTGGACAGGAATAAAGACATCATTAGAGATAGTACAGAAAGCACAGAGTTAGACATAGTCTATCCCTGCTTGTATCTTGTACCTAAACCATGCCACATCCAAGCTGAAGTCAACAAGGAAATCCTGTAGTGATTCCAAGATAAAGTGCCTTGGTAGTAGGAAGGGGCTTTTTTCTTCATTAAGGCAGACTTTTGCTCTGGTGCCCAGGCTAAATTCCTGCATCCTCCCATCTCAGCCTCCTGAAGGGTGAGATTACAGATTACAGAGTGCCACAACATCTAGCTTGAAGGGAGCCAGCCACCATCATGCTTACCTGCAGAGATTTTGAGTCACCCTCGCAGGTTAAAATGGCTGCAGTAGTGACAACCAAAAATGTCTCTTGTTCTGACTCCTATGTGTGTATTCTTCAGGGCACTGAAGCAGACAGATAAAGAACTGTGATGCATTGTGTCATTGCTCTGAACTTGTCTAAGCATGACAGTTTGTTTACTCATAAGACATCCAGTCACAACAGAGGAAGGTCCAAAGAGACCCAATGTGACCCTGAGTGGGAGGGTACTAAGGGAGGTGACCCAACCTGATCCCAGGTCCTCAGCCTGGCCAGTGAAACTGGGAGACAGTCACAGAAGGCAGACAGTGAGCAGGAGGACCAAAGCCCGGGGTGCTTGTGATCCGGGGAGGAGGGCAGCAGATGAGATTCAACAGAGTGACAACAGGCAGTCTGGTCAAGCAGGTTGTCTGTCTTGGGAAATCCACAAGTTTGTTCCAGGATTTAGGAGAATTCTCCAGTGTGAGGCTGGGGAATTATCAGGTATGGAAGTGAGGGGAGGACCCTAACATATCACCAGAAAAGGACTCAGAATTGAGAGAAAGGGGAAAACACAGGGAGCTCAGGTCTTGGCTCTGCCCATGGCCCTGGGTCACCATTCCTTGGATCCTTTGAAGGGAAGGAAAATGAATGGCAAAAGTCTTGGGGAAAATGGAGATGACCACAGGGGAAAAGATTCGCCCAGCTAGGGAGAATCAGAAACTGGCAGAAAGGAGGCTCTTAGAGGAGGTATAACAAAGCCCATGTAGCCACATGGACCACTGAGCAGATAAGGCAGTAGACCCGGCAGAGACACACACATAGGTCCTTTGTAGGCAGAGAAAGTCTTCATTTCCTCTTGATGGTGAAACCCAACTCAGGGCACAGAACTGGAAGAAAGCAGGTACTAAATGTCAGCACTCACAAGGCCAGCGTCTGTGTCAACCACCCACAATGAACACCAGCACATGGGTGCCCTAGGAACTTCTCAAGGTGAGGTGTGTGAATCCACCTGTTCCTCCGGACAGTGGGCAAACTTAGATCTCCCCAAGAAATGCAGAGACTGTGGGTGGGCTTAGTGCAGCACAAGAAGTGGCATTGAAAAAAAAACTAGTCATTGTGTGGTTGAAAACCAGTCCCCACATCTCAACTGCAGTATAGCCCCCCTGCAGCATGGCCTGTCATTGATACTCTGTTCAGACCATGTTGGAATTTCAAGAAACAGTATTAATAACAATAGCCCCAGAGTTGTCACTGGAAAGTGGCTGATAGCTGGGTAGGCTCCACCAGAGCTTCCAGCTAGAATCTTGACCTGCACGTTTTAATTACCAGTAACAACTACACTCATGAAACATTTTGAAGTTCACCACATACTTCTATGCCCATTCTCTCATTTGTCTTCCTGCCCCTGGAGATAGTGATTATACCTGTACCTTTCCACACATCATCTCTCCTCGTGCATCTGCTCTTTGTATGCACACGTACACACACACACACACACACACACACACACACACACACACTCACACTCTTATTGGAGTCCTGATTGTTCTCATCTCAGGCAGACCCTTCACAAATGACAAGACAGAGCCTAGAAGTCTTACGTGGCCAGGAAGTATAGCAGGGAGTATGAGAGAATGGAGCCCGGTGGCAGGATTCTCATTTCCTGGCTGTGACACATTGCACGTCGCCTCACCAGAGATGGGGATACTGATAGCTACCCCTACATGCGGTGGCTGTGGTACTTTACACACTTAGAACAGTGCCTAGCATGGACAAAGTGATCTCCCAGATCCATCACTTGGTGTAAAATCTCACCTCTTACAGGAGCCCATCGGAAGCACTCGCATGAGGTGTGATCCATGAGGTGCATGATTAAAAAATTTTAATGTGATACAATAAAGACACATTGCTATGAATCCTCCTCAAAATACACTCCCTCACTTTAACTACACTTTACCCATCATTCTGCCACTTGCTGAAGCAGCGCGTGAAGTCCTTCCTGTGCGTGTCTTTAGTTGAGCTGCTGTGGCTCCCCAATGTCCTGCATGGATTCTAAATGTTTACCTTTCATGGTCATTCTGACTGTGGGGAGGAGCCAGCAGCTGCACGGTTCCAGATGCAGTAAATAAAGTGGATGAGGACACACTGTAATATTTTTTACGAGCCTGCCTTTTGTTACATGGTATGTAGCAGCAGCAGTCACCATATTTTTATTATACCTTGTAAAGACATGAAAAAGGACATCCAGAACTGCTTCACAAAGTAGTAATACTATTGGGATAAGTGTGTTCAAAGTGAGGGGGGATGCTTTAAGAGGAGTTAATGGCAAGGCATGTTTTGCTTTAATATATTTTTATGGAAGTATTCACCATATATTTTGATCATATCTCATACAATGCATGCCACCTGAAAAATGTAATTGTTAGTAAGTTGGGGTTTTTTGTAAAAAAAAATAGGGTTTTGCTATGTAGTTCAGTCTGACTTTGAACTCACTGTGTACCTCAGGTTGGCCTTAAACTGCAGCAATCCTCCTAGCCCAGTCTCCCTGTGCTGGGGTTACAGGCATGCACCACGATACCCAACCTGCTGGGGAGTTCGTGAACATCATTTAGCCCCAACATAAATGGACAGAGTTGGCTGGATACTAACAGAAGGTGCCCACAAATTCAGGTGACCCACAGGAAAGCAGGTAGACAGACTGGACCAGGCAGCGTGGGTCTTGCCCTATGGAAAAGCGACTGACAAGAAGGAGGCCACGCAGGATGCAGGCCCAGAGGAACCCCATCACTTCAGTCCAGCGGAATCCACTCACTTTTGAACAGAAGCCTTCAGTGCTGATTTTTTTAAGACTATGAAATATTTGATTTACAATTTGAGCCACTCCTCAAACACTGACCAGACCCAGCTGGGGGCAGCTGCCATTCCAGGAGCCTTTGGGGCCCGCCAACCACACACCTCTCCAGTCCTAGCCTTGTCTGTCTCCATGCTGGATCCCACCCTGGTTTCTCTGCTCTGTAGATAGAAAAATTCAGCCTTGTACGTGATGGGTAGTCTGCATGGTGCATCTCAGAGGGAAGATACAATAAAAATTACTCAATTATCATGGAGTACGAAAATTTATGCTATATAAGAGCATAAAATGCACTCCTTAGTATAAATATGCAATGGAAGCAAGGTGGACATGTACGTATGATGAGGAACTCTGTGCTTCCTGTAATTTCTAATCTCATCTCAGGGGAGAACTCTGACATCCCATGAAAATGCCTGGTTATGGGGAGAAACTTCAACATAATCTCCCCCAACCTCTTCTACTATAGATGGAGAAACTGAGAGTGGTCTGCTCAAGATCCAAGCTGGGACCCAACTCAGCACTCTCTTTATGTCTATTAAATCTGTTCTTCCAACTTTACTCTCCAATTCCTGCTTCACAGGGCCATAAGGTGTTTCCATACGTGTCACGTCCAGCCAAATATGCTCCTAAGAGGGTGGCTCTGTATGCTCAGGGTAGCACCAAAACCTCAGGAAAGCAGCTTACATTTATAAGGCACCTTATAAGGTTACTTTAGGGCTGTAATATGTTTCCCTATTTCTCTGAAAGGGCACAAGGCATAAAAAAAAATATATGACAACAGTAGTTGTAAGTCATTGTGAGGGGAGGAGGAATCTGGCCTTCCTAAGCCACCTCTCTTCTTGCTCTGAACAATACTAGTTATGCTTAGTGTCATATATTTATTGGGAGATTCCCCAGCCCCCAATTAAAGACAAGTTACTGAATGATTATGATACAGGGCCTCTGAGTCTAGCCCAGGAATGCTTCTTGGCTAACAAATGACATCTTGAGAAATAGCACAAGTCTCCTGAATCCAACCAAGAGGAGAGTTACACACAGAGAGAGACACACAGGCACCTACACTCAGGCAAGCACTGCCAAGCAGTACCCAGCAGGAGGCTGCTGACGAGGAACCCCGGCAACCCACCCCCAAGCAGCTGTGGTAGTTCACCCCATCCTTGTGAAGCAGACTTCAGGTCATTCAGACTTTCCTGGGAGCACAGGCTAACTACCATCTCTGCCAGGGCTGGCGGCCCCCGTACCTGGCTGGCTACTGCCAATGAGACGCCTTCTCCCTGCCTTCTGAATCTATTTGGCAATCCTGGTACACAGTGAGCCCAGACTGTTGTGGCAGCAAATCACACAGAGTGACCTCAGCAGGACTGAGGCAACCAGATTATTAGGGCTGAGGGCAGGCAAGAGCAGCACTGCTCAGATGTGTGCTGAGAAAGTTGTGCAAGCTGGTGGTGCCTACACTTGAGGTAGTCAGCATTCGGGCTGGAAAGCACTTTCCAGAGGAGAACAACTGATGAAAGGAGACGGCTGAGTGACTGTACAGGTGGGCAGGAACAGAATGGCCTGTGACCCCCGCTAGAGGGGCTGGCGCTCATCCCAAAGCTCAGCACTGGGGTCCTAGTTAATTTGAGGAAGTACCTTAGCATAGCTTGGCTATGTCCTTCCCAATTATGAGACTGTAAAATGGTAGTCTACAGACACCTAGTTGACGCTTACAGTATGTTGGGCACTGTGTTAAATTAAAATAATTGCCTACATGCTTCATTTAATCTTCACAATGAGGAGGATTCTATTTTTATTCCCATTGTCCAGGTGCTAAGATTGAGATTTACACACATTAGCTATTTGCTACCCCTCAAGAGGGTGAGAAGTTGTCACAGAAGGAACTTTAGAGTAGAGGTAGTGACAGCGATATGTTTTAAAATAATCTTTAAAATGAGTAGGCAGCCAGAGGACAGGAACACGTTCTAAGCAGAAAAAACAGCTTATACGAAGTCCCAGAATGAGGAAATGAGCTAGAAAAGCGAAGTATAATTAGACAGAGAGTCTAAGCAAAGGAATTGGGCAAGAATTTTTGAGTAAGAGAGTTACGTGGCCAAATTTGTTACATGGACTAATGATTTTATATACAGTGCCTTTATAATAAAGTTTTGCATTCTTCATTTGTAAAGGCTACAAGTTACTCTCCACCCCTTGTATCCTGCTCTGTATCTTATTATCCTAGTGGACCATATATTTCTGCTACGGTTTAAATCCTTCTTAAAAGGAGACATGGAACCTGCTGATCTACCCTACGTTTGTGTGTTTGTGTACACACATGGTAAGACGCAAGCCAGGGAAGAGCACATGGCGAGTGAGACGGAGAGAGGGATTGGGGAGAGTACACAGATGGGTCACAGCAGTCAGAGTTAGAAGAGGGAACAGCTGGCCAGCAGGTCACATGTTGCCAAGAGGTTAAATTGGATGAGGACTAAAAAAAGGTCCTGGGATTGAGCGATGAGAAGGTCACTGGATGACAAGGACAGTCCTCAGCTCTGTTGAACCAGGCACAAGTGGGAGATAAAGACAGACAGAAGGCAAAGTCAGGCTTCCGCAAAGGGAAAGAGAAAGTGAATGACGGTGAAGGAAGGAAAGGGGCTGTTCCTGCTGGTTCATGTTGTAGGTTTTAAAAAGGAAATGAACACAAGTGGGGAGATGAGCTTTGGACAAGTGAAGGGATCCTGAGAGAAAGCACCAGGCAACCCATACGCCTGAGGCAGAGCCAGACTGTGGCCTTGGGGATGGAAAGGAAACTAAAAACCTAAGCTCTGGGATTGCCTTAGAGGGACAGCTGAGTGTGCGGTCTGATCAGAGCCAGCCGGGAAGCCAGCTTCTATCCCTTGCTCTCCACAAATAGCCTGGAGGTCAGTGCTCCAGCATTACCGTCCTCGTCCTTGGCTTCACCCTCTGGGGAGCAGCACTCACTGCAAGGGCCTAGGGAACCCTCCTTTCTCAGGGCCTCACTTTTCCTGCCTGCGGCTCCTGAGGGGGGTGGGCCAGCCTTGGGGAAAGGGGAAGGAAGAAAGGCACACACAGAAAGGGAGCCAGGGAGAGAGGTGAGCCCGCATTGGTGACCTGGGCTCCAGGCCCAGGGCCTCTGCCTTCACTTCCAGCTTCTCTTAAAGCCTGGGTTTTCTCCAGCTGGTGGTCAATTCCGGTCCTGCCTGCTCACCAATAACATGTCCGTTTCCATTTCAAAGATGAACTCAAAGAAGCTTGTATCCAAAAGAAGGATTAAAAAAAAAAGAAAAAGAAAAAGAAAAAGAAAGAAAGAAAAGAAAAAGAAATAGTAATGCCCGGGATAGGAGACTCCTGAGGCTGCCAGCACCTTATGTCATGCTGCCTGTTGCTGCATGCTTACATCCTCACAGGGCAGCTGTGAGTCACAGCACCAGCAGAGCTGAGACATGATTAAGTCCTTATAACCCCTCTGCCTAGAGCAAGGCAGGGTGTGCCGCTTAACCCCTCTGCTGCCTCAACCCAGCACAGCAGGGGCTGTCCTTGGGTGGGTGGACTCAACATGGTGAGTTCAAAGCACTGAAAGGACTCCTGTCTTGAAAAAAACACTTCTCTGACAGTAGTAAAAGACTCTTCACCCCACAGTGCACATGCCCTTGGAAGTGACAAAGAGACCTCTCACATTTCAGAGCAGAAGGGAACTTTAGTTATATGGTTGAATCTTCCCCTTTAACAGGCGGGGACATCAGTGTCCAATGAGGGGCTAGTAGCCACTTAAGGTTACACAGTGGGGTAGTAGCAGAATGGGGACTTGAACCTGGGTCTCCTGAGAGCAAGTCCATGAAGTAGGAGGGAACCGTCTGCCACCCACATTGCCCTCGTATTTTAGGCAGAAAGCCAACCATTTCTCTGCTTCACAGTAACCTCACACAGTCCGAACAAGAGTAACCACAGAAGAGTTTGCCCTTACTCCCCAACTCTTACTTACAATGCTCAGGGCTGGAGGATTGTTGTTGTTGTTGTTGTTGTTGTTGTTGTTGTTGTTGTTGTTGTTGGGGGGGTGCTGGGCTTTGAACTATGGGCCTCACACATGCCAGGGAAGTGCCTTGCTGAACTACATACCCAGGCCTACCTGGAGTTCTTGAGGGGAGTGCATCTGGGCTTACGCTGAATCTCAGAAGCTTGTGGATGTGGATGTGGCTCTGTCTCAAGCGCTTTCCAGCTGAATGGCTTTGGTCATGATATCTGAATTATCTATACCTCAGACACCTCACCTGTGAAGTAAGATGCAAACAATAGGGTTGCTGTAAATTCACTGACATAATTTATGAAAAGTGCTGAGCACGGTGCCTGGCACTGAGCAAGTGCTCAGTAAGTAGATGTCACTATTTCCTTCACTGTGTGTGAAGGCCGGAGCACCTCTGCCTTCACAAAAGACCAAGAGTGCCTGCCAGAGACGTACCAAGAGTGCTACCTGTGGCCCTCAGACACTCTCAGTCTTCAGGCTAGCCTCAGCTGTCATCTTTCCACAAAGACCTTGTTCGCTTGAAGCTCCACAAGCACGCTAGGCAGGCACAGTGTGGCTCCAAGCCTCTCCAGGCCCCTTCCCCATGTTTGCTGACATCTCGTGTGAGGACATTTGAGTTGCCACATCCTACATTGTGTTGTCTCTGGCCGTGGTAGCAAGAAAGGTAGGGGGACAAGTTGTCTTACCAGCATCTCCCACAAAAAAGATTTAAATGGGGGCCAGGGAGATGGCTCAGAAGAATAAGCACTTCTCTGGCAAGCACAAGGGCCTGAGCTCAATCCCTGGCTCCACAAAGAAAAAAAAAAAAAGATTAAAATGCCATCCCTCACCCCAAACCTCTCCTAGTTTTACTTAATAACCAACTGACTCTGACATTAAGAGTTTATCTAAATGATTGATGATAAGAAATATATTGTATTTTTTACCATGGAGATGGCTCAGTAGAATAAGTGCTTGCCTTGCAAGTGCAAGGGTCTGAGTTCAATCCCCAGTTCTGAAAAAAAAAAGGGGGGGAGCTAGGGAGATGGCGCAGAGGAATGAGCGCTTCCCTGGCAAGCGCAAGGGCCTGAGTTCAATCCCTGGTTAAAAAAAAAAAAAAAAAAGAAAGAAAGAAAGAAAGAAAGAAAGAAAGAAAGAAAGAAAGAAAGAAAAAGAAAAGGAAAAAAAAGAAATATATTGTATTTTTATAGCTGTTTTATAATCTGCACATGCTTAAAGGCTATATTCTGGGGGGAAAGGGACAAGCAAATATCAGCAGTAGTGAAAGAGGCACTGATTGGAGACCACTAACAGAAGTGAAGACTGGGTGAGGAGGTAGCTTGGAAATGGGATTATGAGTGCTAGGTGTGGTGGCACATACCCGTAACCCCAGCATGTAGGAGGCTGAGGCAGGAGGACCATGGCAAGTTCAAGGACAGCGCAGGCTTCTAGTGAGTTGAAGGCCAACTACATAGCAAAACCCTATCAAAAGAAAAGGAGGACTATGTAATACCTGACCAGTGAGACCTCCTTACATTTCCCTTGCTTAGTTCAAAAACTGCTGGCAATCAGATTTCAGTCTCCCAAGGAGAGCTTGATCTGAAGAATTAGATCCAAGAGAAAGACCTACAGATCCTACAGATGCTAGTGATGTTTGGAAACACCTCAGTGCAAAAGTCCCATTGCCAGCCAGGCTTGGTGGCATACAAGTGTAGTCCCAGCACTCAGGAAGCTGAGGCAGGAGGATAGTTGCAAGTTCTAGACCAGCCTGGGCTACAAAATGAACTCAAGACTAGCCTGAACTGCATAGTGAGACCTGTCTCAAAAAAATTTTGTTTAATTTTCCATTGTCTGTAGCATAGTTGCTCTTGACTCTATCAGACCCCAAAATCCTCTCTGTCTCTGTCT
>NW_004524634.1:6068430-6073317 GCF_000260255.1 Octodon degus | reverse complement strand
AAAAGAAAATTATACCACCCTGAAAAGGGATAGATAAAAAAAATAATTTATCACACAATATGATGTGTTTCATCATGTTCCACTATGTGAGTTCATGGGACACACACAACCTAAAAATTACAATAAAGTAATTACATGTTTTCATCATCTCGAAATGAATTACATTCAAATGTAAGACAAGCTACCCTTTATTCACCTGAATATCCCTGACACTATACACGGTCCTGTTTCTCATCCTGAATTTGCCAGTTTGAAATAAAGCCTAAATCTGTGCAGTTAAATCCCTATCAGTAAAGGAAACAATTGCACACAGACACTGACACACTGAAACCCAAGCAGGGCCGTTATCAGTGACATGTTTTTCTAATTGTGACAATCCTTGATTAAGGTATAATTAAAAGTCCAGTCTCTTGTTGATTTCCACAGTAGTTACTTTCTTAAAAACCATAAGGTATGTTAACTCCATGCAAAAAAATTGTTTTTATTAGTACCTGTTTGTAGTACATAATGATTGCATCCATTGTGGGGATTGGTCCACTTATATAACACATTTCAGTTCTTTTTTCCCTCCTTCCTCACCGATGCTTCCCCCCCCCCATTTCTTTGTTAGCAGGCAGGGGCTATAGATCAGTGGCAGAGCACCTGCCTGGCAAGCGTGAGGTTGTGAGTTCAATACCAGGTACCAAAAAAAAATGCTTAGAAAAATTTTGTTAGCATCATATTCATTTTCTTATAAGCCCCTACTAAGTTAATTATTACAAATACAGATTAACAACTAGACTAACAGACCAAAAACATAAAATACATAAGACAATTTTACTAAATCAGGGTACACTTTTAGATTATCTTTCTTTTTTAATTGTCTGTATTTATTTTGCAATTTATTTATATATTGGATCTCTCGTATATGAGAAACCATATATTTAAGCTTGAGGTTTCCTTTGCTGTGCAGAAGATTTTTAATTTGATGTGATCCCATTTGCTGATTCTTGGTATTATTTCTTGCACAACCGGGGTTCTGTTCAAAAAGTATGCCTGTGACTATGTCTTCAAAAGTGTTACCTATTTTGTCTTCTAGCACATTAAGTATTCTGTTTTAATATTTAGATCTTTAATCTATTTTGATTTTAGTTTAGTGCATGGTGATAGAAATGGGCCCAGATGAAACCTTTGGCATGTAGAGAGCCAGTTTTCCCAGCACCATTTATTAAAGAGGCGATCTTCCTCCAGAGAAAGTGCTAGCCCCTTTATCAAAGACAGCTGAGTATACCTGAAATTGTTTCTACATCTGATATTATATAGAGGGACTTGATACCATAGATCAAGTAACTGTAAACATATTTGTACCTATGAAACTATCTACCAGGACACTAGAAGTAGAGCTGGAAGCCAGGCATGTCAGTGATCCCAGTACCAAGGCCAGCCTGGTAAGGTGACAAATCTGGGCTAGGTGACAAGTCCCAAACCAGTATGACTATAGAGCAAAACTGTCAAGAGAGTATGAAGGAGGTATAAGAAGGAAGGAAAGGGATGGAAGGAAGGAAGGGAAAGGAATAAAGAAGAGTAAATAGAGGACATAAATAGGATCTGTAGATTTAGCCAATAAGCATACAATACTTGAAATAAACTAATACAGAAAAAAAAATACATTTGTTGTTTACCTGAAATTCAAGTTTAACTGGGTTCCTATATTTTTATCTAGGAACCCTAAACAGACAGCAGTCTTTGATGAATGGAATTGGCCATTAAGTCAACTAGCATGCTTAACTCCTACATATTGAATGCCAGTAAGTTCCCCAATAATTGTCATAACTAAAACTATTCATGAATTTTCAAAATATCCTATTGCTGCCTCTACTGAGAATTGCTACAGTAAAGACTTCCAAAGGTAAGACCTATCACTACACACAGAACTCCATCAGCTTCTTAGTAGTTGACTTAAATACTAATGAACAGCTAAGGATCTATAAACATTTGAAAAATAGCTTCATGATGAAAGATCAAGGCCAGAGAAAACAGAAAAGAAAAGGGGACTTGGAGGAAAGATCAGGAATAAATAAAGAAAAAGACTAAGAAAAACTATTGTAGGATGATATAGAAGGACAAAGAGGAAGAAGACAACCATACCTATAAAAACACTTGGAAAATAAGTGCAAAATTGAAAGAAATCAAGCAGGTAGGATGGCACAAGCCTGTAATCCCAGCACTCAAAAGGCTAAGGCAGGAGGACTGCTGCAAGTTCAAGGCCAGTGTGGGCTACATAGTGAGTTCAAGGCCAGCCTACATGATGAGACAGTGTCTCAAAAAACAAAAGTCAATATGAAAGAAAGAAAAGAAACTAAATGAAAGAAATCAGTAGAAGGAGTGGAAGATTAATTCAAGGGAGTATCTCAGAAAGTAGAAAAATGACAGAGGTAGACTACAAGCAAGAATGAAAAGGAAAATTAGAGGATTAATTTAGAGAACCAAATTTCCAATTAATAAGAATTATATTTTTTAGAAAGAAAGAAATTTATCAAGCATATAATTCAATAAAAATTCTTAGAACAATAAGGCAGGAGTTTGTAAAGGGATCTATCAAGTACCAGCATAAAGAATATGGCCTATATCATTACATTTCAGCATCCTGGAGATGAATAGAAATTCTAAATGGAAACATAATGGTCACACCAAAATAACTAAACTAACAATAGTATTTTTTAGCAGTAACACACATAGGAAGCTAGCAAATGTGGAGCAATGCTTTCCAAATTCTAAAGGAAAGATTACTTTCAGTTTAAAATTCTATACCCAGCCAAATTATCAATGAAGTGTGAGGATAACAACAAATACAGGTTTGAAAGGTCACCAAAAAAAAAAAAAATCTTTTCTCCTTGTGCTCTTTTTCAGGAAGCCTTTTGAGAATATGTTCTGTGAAAATAAAACTCAATAAAATAATTCTGGGAGATACAGGAAATGATATCAAAGATAGATGAGAATCAAAGAGGATTTCTAAGGGAAGTTCCAGGGCCATGCAGCATTGGTATCCCAGACAGCAACAAGTCAGCAAAAGAATAGAGGAAGAAAGCTATGTGAAAATCATCTGGTAAATTATATAATGTGTGTAACCATGTAAATAAACACGTTAAGAGAAATGAGAAATTAAAGCAAATGAGGGGGACAATTACTAACTCTAGACATGTTCAAAAGAGTACAGAAAAGGAAACATAATTATAATACATTCCTTGTCTCCACACTGAACAATATTTACATAATTATAATAACATAAATCATTATAATTTGATTTGATCCTTACTAAAATTGCAATCAATGAATAATTATAGCAAATGTCTCTTGGTAGAAAGAATAGTGTAAAATGGATGTGAAAAACAGAAAGAATATTATATCTCATTGAATCTATAAGAAAGTCAACAGATAAAGTCCAAATTGATATTTCAAACCAAGAATACACACATACTACATAGAAAAAATAGACATAAATAGTAAAGAAAAAAACTTTGAAAAAATTTAGGATCCAGACATCTCACTACTGGCAGATGAAATTAGTATGTTGAAGAGACATCTACGCCCCATGTTTATTATGTCACTATTCACAATAACCAAGAAATTTAATCAATCTAATGCATTAACAATGGATGCGTGGGTAAAAACAACATGGTATATATGCAGAATGGAGTACTATTTGACCATAATAAGGATGTGATCCCATCATTAGTGATAACATGGATGGATTTGGAAGATAGTATATTAAGTGAAATAAGTCAAAGTAAGATTCACAGGGACTGGCAAGATAGCTCAGTGGACTAAGCACCTGCTTAGGCAAAGGCAGGGGACAGGGTTCGACCCCCACCACCAGATGCCACACTGGCTCCGCCCCTGGGCACTCTGCGCCAGGCACTGAAACCAGGCACGGTGGGACACGCTGGATAATTCCAGGGCTGGGGAGGCTGAAAACAGCAAGATCACTGAGTCCAAGATGCATAGTGAGATCCTGTATCAAATACATAAATTTAAAAAGAAGAGAGAGAGAGAGAAAAAGAGAGAGAGAGAGAGAGTTTGATTCACATCTGGAATCTAAAAAGTTGATAGGACAAATAAGTTCTAGTGTTCTTTTGCACAGTGGGGTGACTGTAGTTAATAATAATATACTGTAAATTTAAAAATATCTAGAAGAAACATTTTTTAGTGCTTTCATCACAAAGAAATGATATCTGAAGCAATAGATAGATATGGTAAATGCCCTGACTGGATCATGACCCAGTGTATCCAGGCATCAAAACATCACACTGTACCCTATATGTATATATGGGGTATATATACATATAATCATTATGTCAATTAAAATGTGTATATTAAAAGGCAATTGTTGGGCTGGGGAGATAACTCAGTGGCATAAGCACCTGCCTGGCAAGCGCAAGGTCCAGAGTTCGATCCCCTGTACCTCATGCTGTGCCAGCCCCAGAACCCTGGGCATGCCATGCCAACTTCCAAACTGAGCGTGGTGGCCCATGCCTATAAATCCAGCACTCAGGAGGCTGAGACAGAGGATCACTGCAAGTCCATACTATGTAGTTAAACCTTGTATCATCAAAATAATAATAATGATAATAATTGTTAATGAGAGAAGAATTTTCAGAGTAGATAAGGTGGAAGTTTTTCCTCATGAGGCTTTTGGCATTGTAACTTCTAAACCTAAATGTGTGTGCTTGCTTCAACAACATATATACTAAACTTAAGTGTGTGCTTCTTAGATAAAAATGAAAATTAATTTAAAGAAATAGATGGCTGTAGTAGAAGAGGTTTGGAAATTTCTAAAGCAGGAACATCAACTGCATTCTGATACCAAGTAGAGTCATCGAGCTATGGTCTACTAAAACAGATAGCTCC
>NW_004524634.1:6060083-6067865 GCF_000260255.1 Octodon degus | reverse complement strand
AAAGTGAGCTCAAGGCCAACCTGAACTACATAGCAAGATCCTGTCTCAAAAAGACTAAATAAATAAACAAACAAATAAATAAATTACAGGTTGCCTTGTATGAAGGGCAAATATTAGAGACTGTTTAATTGCACTTTTTAAAAATTTATTTGTTTGGTACAGGGTCTTGCACACAGCTCAGACTCATAGTGATTCTCCTGTCTCAGGCTCCTCAGCACTGAGATTACAGTTGTGCACCACCATGCCTCGTTTTATCAACTCCACACAAGCCCAGCAAGGCATACAGTACCAGGGATGGAACCTCAGTCCTTCCCCTTTCCAGGCAAGCACTTAGACAACCGAGCTATCTCCCCAGCCCATTTAATTGCATGTCAGTTTTAATGGAGAGCTTTATTTTGGTAAAAGAAACATAAGTGGGTTGTGTGGGATATAAGAAGGTGACTTATGACTCAGTTAACCACACTTATAAAAAAAACTTGATTGCTTGGATCATAAGCCTGGAACCCAGACTCCACTGATCTCACTGAAGCAGCTTTACCTGGACTCAGATCTAACATTCAGAAAGAGCTATGGACTTATGCTAGCTTTACCTGAACCCAAGATGTGACAAGAAACAGCATGCCTGTTATCATTTAAATCTAATGTGTCTCCAAAAGTCTTATTGTTCAGAAGTGGGGCTTCCAGAGGCCCATTGGATCATCATAGCCTTAGTCTCATCAGTCGACTACAGCATTAATGAGTTCATAGCTGAAAGTGCTGTTAGGAGGTGAGGCCTGGCTAGAGGAGGTTATTCTCTGGAGTCCTGAGCTGAAGGAGTACAGCCTTGTTCTTGGATCTTTCCTTCTCTCTCCACTTCCTGGTTGCTCATAGGTGGAACAGTTTCCCTATGTCATGCCCTCCTCCTACCGTGCTATTTCTTCCTTTGAGCTGACAAGCCATGGACTAACCCTCTGAAACTGTGAGTCAAAATGAACCTCTCCTCTTTTAAATTGCTGGTGTTGGGTATTTCGTCCTAGTGATAAGAGAGTGGCTACTATAAGTTCCCTGCCCAGCCTGTGTCTATATTCAGTATACAGTCTCTCAAGTTATATCTGGCCATTTGTCCATGTTCAACACAAATTGTGATGGAAACAATACTGATTGACTCTGCCAAACAGAATATATTGTGGCCTATATGTGTTTCAGTAACTATCTCATGAAGAAATTAAGCATCACATCTGATGTTTATCCATTGAGGTGGATGGTGTGGAGAGCTAACGAATTGCCTGGGCTTCTTATCCGAACTCAGAATGACTCTGAAAGTCGAATCCAGCTTCATCACTCTCTGTGGAGCCAAGTGGGAGGGTATTGTGAAAATAGCATAGCCAAGTTTTCCCTCTCTGTCCAACCATGCCTCCTTCTCTTCCTTCCCCAACCAGGCACCGATCTCAAGAATTCCTTCTAATAAAAGTCTACATACTAACTGAAAGGAAGGGGAAAAATGAAGGACGGAAGGAAGGAAGGAAGGAAGGAAGGAAGGAAGGAAGGAAGGAAGGAAGGAAGGAAGAAAAGGAGGGAGGGAGGGAGGAAGAAAGTGAGGGGAAGGGAAGAATTGGGATGGGAAAGGAGGTATAAGGAAGGGAAGAAAATGGGGAGAACTTTTGACTATTTAGTAAGAGCAGTTGAAGGTCTACAAATCAGACATTGTCATCTTTTCTGAATCTATCAGACATTGGCTGGTTTTCACTACACGTCTTAACTAGACTGTAATACCCCCTCAAAATGAATTTAATTTGGCCAATAAAAAGCCAAAAGGATGGACATAGAACATCAATGGCGTGTACAAGTATAGCTTCAACAGAGTCAGCAGCTATAAACTCTCAGAGGAGTCCTACAGAACTTCCTGTTTCAAAAGCCAACATCTTGCACTGCCAAGCTCTCAGCTCTCTCAATGAGATGCAGCAAAGCCTCCCATCCTTACTGGAGCCCACCCTTTAGTCAAGTAACAGTCACTTAGGACCTGCTCTATGCTCACCTCAGGAGCTCACGGTAGAGACGATGTTGGCAGTATGAGCATGGTAGTTTCAGCAGAGTGTGCATGTGTGAGAAAGAGAGGCCCTGCCTCACTCTGCCTGTTCCCTACCTTCCAGTTTCTTCCAGTAATAACAGGATAATGCCGTAGCCGTGCACATCCCTCAGGACGCCAGCTACTACTCATTTACTGCTGATCCTAGCACCACTACTGAGCAGTTACCACATGTCTGGCCCATGACTCGCTTTACCTCACAGGATGGTAAGTGCCATTTTCCAGGTGAGAGAACAGGCTGTAAGATTAAATGACAAGTCAAATGTCATGTGGAGCCAGTACGCCAGACTACATGATCTCAGCAGGCCTCTGTGTCTATTTCAGTATAAAGAAGTCCATCTTGGATTTCTGTCACTTATGACCGAAAGGGTGTCATCCAATCCAGAAAATTAATATGGCAGGCAAAACCTGAAACCCCCAAACTGCAAGAAGGACAAGCAGCTGAGTCTGTTTCTCTATATGTATGCTTTCTTAGATTGAATAATTGATGGTATTTTGAACTAAAGTGATTATTTCTGAGAGTGCAGGTCATTTTCATCTACTTTTTCTGTATTTAGTACAGGGTCTACAGGGTCTCACTATGCAGATCAGACTCATAATGGTCCTCCTGTTTTAAGCCTCCCAAGCACTGGGATTATAGACATGTGCCACCACTCCCAGTCTTCATCTATTTTGATAGTGTATCTTTTTTTAGTTTTTCTGCACTATATGTATTTCTTACATAATTTTTTAAATTATGCAGAAAAAATTTTTAAACTCCAAAATGCTAATTGTTCACCACCACTTTACTGATAAGAATCCCAGAAAACACACTAGACAGACTTCTGGAAGCCAGATAGGTAGTCAAAATATGGCTGGATGATAAAATAATAATAATAATAATAATAATAATAAGCAAGAGATGTCAAAATTTTTCTTTCTCTCACATTTTGATATTCCCTTTTCTTTTTGTTCCAATTTAAGTCACAGTCTGCTTTATCTTGGAGGAGGTATATTAGACAAGCAAAATCAAAAATAGCATGCAAGATACTTTCTTTCCTGGCTTTTATTTCCAAAGCTTAAGTACCAGAAAGGAGAGAAGAAATGTAGAAGAAGGCAGGACATGTGGAAGATGCATGAACAAAAGGAATTTCCTCAGGATTCTAAATAAACTCCCAGAGAAAGGATGGGAAACAACAGTCTCAGAGCACGGGCACCAAAGGTTAAGATTTTCTCCTTTCTTTTTCTTTTTTCTTTTTTTTTTTTTTTTTTCTCCAAATGCCTTCAGGACAGGTTTGGCTGGCTGGAGTGTTGTGGGGATCCAACTACAGCAACCTGAGGCTGACAGCTTTGTGGAAGCAGCCACTTAAAGAACTGAGCTAGGACCAGGCCCCCATCTTCTTTTGTTTTCTAAGTGCACCTTATAGAATTGGTTAAAACAGCTTTCTAGTCATTCATACATGGAAATATGCAAAAATATACACTAGTAGCATTAATATGAAGAAGTATTTTAGTATCAACAAAGGAAGCCACACCAAACAGAAACCCTTCCCAGGAAGTGTTAGAAAGGTCCAAGGAGACGAAGAGGGCATGAAATCAAGGCTTTCAAGCCATTTCTATTTTGAAGTTACTGTTGTAACTTCACAGCTCACAAGACACAGAGAGATTAAGTGAAGTGAAGTGGAGTTCTAGGAAGATATTTTTGGTACTTTGCTTTCTGGAAAACTTAAGGGAATTATACTTCATGTTTTTTCAACATAAGTGCTCTGTCCTGGTTTCTGCATCTCTGCTCATAGATGTCACCCACCATGGAACCAAGATGCATTTTTCACAGCCTTTCCTTCTGGCCCCTTTCTTCCCATCTGAGAATCAGCCCAGCGCCACAGATAAATCACATCCTTCTACATTGTAACAACCAAATGATTAAACCCAAGAAAGTGTATAAGGTTGGGGGCTGGGAGGTCCTAAGAGGCCTCATCTTACTATCTGATTCAATTGTATGGACCTTAAGGTTTTTAAAATAAACTGTTCATTTTTTAATAATTTTATATTTACAGAAAAGTTGTAAAAGTAATACAGAAAATTACAATAGACATGTCACCCAGTTTCCCCTAATGTTAACGCAACTAAGAAAACATCATTGGTGCATTATAATTGTCTAGATTTTATTCAAATGTCATGAGATTTTTCCAGCAGCATCATTTTTCTATTCCGTGATCCAATCCAGAATATCACATCTAATTTTGTAATTTATTATATTTAAATTTAACTTTTATCTTTATAAAAGGTGTACATGTTCACCAATGGAAATTTAAAATGATCCAAGATCATTTACAACAAAGAAAAGCAGCCTTCTGCCCCAGCCCTCCTCACCTTCTTCCTCTCAAAGGCAAACAAGGTCAACTTTCCCCTTTCTTCACCCCTTCTCCCTTCCACCCAGCCACACTGGCCTCTGAACCACTGCTCAAACATGCCAGCTCTTTGCTTAGACTATGCCTCTGTCATATATCCTTCCAACAAAGTCTGCCCTGACCACCCTCCTTTAATTGTGAGCTCACTATCATTTTTTCTCTGTAGTGTTCCTTTTAGTTGCACACTTTTGAATTTATTTATTTTGTCTATCCTATCTCCTTTCCCTACTCAAAGGTAAAAAGCTAGAACAGAGCCTGACATATAATAGATACTCAGTAAATATCTGTTGGATGGCTGAATTAATGAATTAATGAATGGGAATGCACAAAAAAAGAAGCAGAGAGATAGGAAGTTCCTTCTCCTCCAGGTCTGCAGCATCTCTATAGTTCCCCAATGGACAGAGCCTAACCTACAGCCCACAAAAAGGAAAAAAATGTGGGTTCTCAGAGTTACAGCCCCACTACCATAGAATATAAAGGGATATTTTTATTTTGTATTTTAAAGAGAAGAAAGGGGCTGGGGAGATAGCTCAGTGGTCTAAGTGCCTGCCTGGCAAGTGCAAGGACCCGAGTTTGCCTCACAGTACTGTATGCCATGCAGGCCCGGCACTGTGCTGGACACCAAAATCAGGTGTGGTGGCACATGCCTTTAATTCCAGCAATGGGGAGGCTGAGAGAGGAGGATCACTATGAATCCGAGTTGCATAGTGAGACCCTGTACCAAGTAAATAAATAAATAAAAGATTGTTTAAAAAATGACTCAACACCAAAATGGATCTGTGCACGTATTCCCAACTCCCAGGAATGCTCTATGAAGAAGGAGAAGTAAGAGGAGAAGGAGAAGAAAAAGAAATAGGAGGAGAAGGAGGAGGAGAAGATGTAGGATATATATATTTTCCTATATTTGAACTGAACTGGTCTACTCTTAGACTTGATGGATAGTTTACCTGGGTATGGAAATTCAAGCTGGATTTGAAAACTACCACAATATATTGAAAGTATTGTTCTATAGTCTTTTAATTCTTCAAACTGTTATCAAAAAGTCTTGTTATTCTGCCTCCCAAGCCTTTATATGTGACCTATTTTTTTCTTTGTTGTTCTGTGTGTGTGCGTGCGCACACATGCACTCCTCTCTGGACTCAAGGGCTTTCCTTGTTTCCTGTGGTGTTCTGTTTTGGTCTCTGGTAATCAGTGACTGATTACTCATATGTGAAAAATGAGAATAAAAAAAAAAAAGAAAAATGAGAAACTGAAAGGTTACTGGCAGTTCACCATAAATAAGTAAGGCTTGTAGATTGGCAGCTCCTGCTTTGATACAGGATGATTAAGGAGGGACTCAGTCATTTTACTGATAAATTATTTCTTTTTGATATTTTCTCTTCCACTGGTCAGTTTACCCAGAAAAGACCAGTATAAAATTTAGTGCATTTGAGGTATTTCTGACAAACTTAGTGTACTGAGGAAAAGAGATCTGCTTGGCCTACTGACTTTTACTTAATCACATTCTTTTCAATGTAATACTTTTACTTAGTCTTCAGCTCTAACCTGAGTCCCAAATGCCAATGCCTCATTGGCTCAGCTTCTTTGGGACTTGAGAAGGATGAGAGAGTCCTGGACATAGAAAAGTGGAGTGCATGAAGTCCGACATGAAGATGACACAGGGCAGGAGCATCACAGCATGTCTGGGGCTCAGTCAGTGGATGGAGATGATGGAGTTGGAGAGGAAACTGGGGCTAGATGTAGAGAGTTTGAGTCTGTTCTCCAAATCAGTGGCTCTGATGATTTAAATTACTGGAAAGCTTCAAAAGATGCCATGGACATCATCAGACTTTAGAAATCAGAACATAAGTATGGAGTCTGGGAACCTAGTATTTTTAAATGTCCCACACAATTCCAGAAACTAGTGTCCTTGAAGGAGAAAAAATTTAGACATGAGAGCAGCCATGAAGACAGGGACTATAATAGGAAGAGAAGTAGGGAGAAGAGAGCTCTCTACAAGAAAGAAGGCCTAGAGCAGATCCTTCTCTCCCAGCCAGCAGAAGGAGCCTGCCTGGATGGCACCTAGATGGCACCTGGCCATCTCAGACTTTTAGTTTCCAGAATGATGAGACAATAGATTTCTGTTGTTTAAGTCACCTGAAGTGGTACTTTGTTTTTCCAGCCATAGTAAATGAATATAATTTTGGAAACAACTCCCTGGATCCAAAGTTTTCTCCAAGTCACCCTTCTGAGAGGTCTGGAAGCAGTAGATGCACATTGACATGTTTCAATTTTACAGGAAGTTTTCTACCTGAAGAATGGATGGGGTAGCTTTTCTGAGTCAGCAGCCAGTTTGGGAACCAGACTATGGTTAAAGCTCTGAGGGAATAGGAAGCTTTGGTGTTGTTAACATCTGGAGAGGGATGAGCTGAAACAGATGGAACAAGCTGCAAAATAAAAGATGCAGACCCTGACTCTATCATTTACTGTCTTGTCCTGTGCTGAAATAACTAACCTCCTTGGCTAACCAAAGTATTTCCAAGAACTCAATATATCAAGGTCAATGGTGTGACATCATAGGGCCAGAGCCAGGTGAACTTTCCCTAGAACTCATTCTTGGCCTCCCTCACATTCCTGTCCTGGTCAAACCTATGGCCAGCTACTTAGTGCTGTCTTTGGCCCCCTTGGACCTTTTACCTGCCAGTGTTCCCAATGCTAACCATCTCACTAGGTCACCCAACATCTGCTCACTCCAGTCCTGCAAAGTTTGCTAGAAGAGTATCCCAACCATGATGCCGCAGGTTCAGCTATATATTCCCACTCCTCAATCACATCTGACCCCTTCCTGGTCCCATGGCTATCCATTTACTTGGCTTCCTTCCTAGCCCTCTCAAAGACTTTTCTGAAGTTCCACAAGTTTCTAACTCTATCTCCATGCTTTTCATTTTCATTTCCACTCTAATCTTCCTTGAAGTAAAAGCTCTCCAGGCATATACCAACTTAGACTTGCTCTCTGCCCACATCAGTCCTCTCCTCTCCCACCTGTTCCAAAGGAGAAGTAACATGTTCATTTCCATGTCCAGGCAAACCCATCTCAGGCTCCTATTTCTCATTACAACACCAATAATGTTAGTTAAGATACACATACAGATTATTTTATTTAGTTTCCATAACTTCAAATATCTCTGCTTTTTTTTTTTTATCCTGCAAGCTCAGGTCTCCTCCAAAAAAAATAAGTAATCTTAGTCTTATTGCTCCTTTCAGCTATTTACAAAGTTCTATCTTTCTTTTTCTTCTTCTTCTTCTTCTTCTTCTTCTTCTTCTTCTTCTTCTTCTTCTTCTTCTTCT
>NW_004524634.1:6053559-6059983 GCF_000260255.1 Octodon degus | reverse complement strand
CTCCTCCTCCTCCTCCTCCTCCTCCTCCTCCTCTTCCTCCTTCTCCAGGGTCTCACTATGCAATTCACGAGGCTAGACTTGAACTCACTTTGTAGCCCAAGCTGGCCTCAAACTCACAACCATCCTCCTGCCTTAGCCTCCTTAGTGCCGAGATCACAGGAGTACACTACCATGCCTTGCCTCTTCCTAATTTTTAAATGTCTAAATGTTTCTAAGAATTTGCCTTTCCTTTCTCCTGTTCCTTCACTCTTTACAATCTAGCTTCAATCCCAGACATTTATTGGAATTTTCTTTTTTCAGTTCTGAACCTTTATTTCAGAGTTAGGTCTTGTTCACATTCACTGTCTGGAGATTTTTGAAACTGGTAAATGGGATGTAAGTTACCAAGGTATACAGCTTGTTTGGTGAATCTTCATCCTGACTCCGTTTCCTGGCCCCAGATATGACATGGAACACTCTTTATTCCTTTGGCTCAGACAGCTTTGTTGAGTCTGATGGTCTTTTTTTTTTTTTTTTTTTTTTTTTTTTGCAGAACCAGGGATTGAACTCAGGCCCTTGAGCTTGCCAGGGAAACATTTATTCCACTGAGCCATCTCCTTAGCCCCTTGAGCCTGATGTTGATGCGCACATCTGGAGTCCCTATCTCCTTTATGGCAAACCTCCGGATCTCCTTACATGCCCAAGGGACACGCTTCTTGAAGCCAACTCCAAGGATGCACTTGTGAATGTTGATTGTGTGTTCTCGAGTCATCACCTTTGATAGCAGAACAGCCTTTCTTCTCATCACCCTTCTTTGTAGGAGCCATTCTGCCAGACAAGTTGGAAAGGAAAAATTATTGGAATTTTTAAAATTTTCTTCTTTGTTATTTTTAAATAAATTCATACATTAATATGTTATATAACCAGAGTACATTTAACAAAACCAGGAAAATAACATTGCTATAAAGTGATCAACCGCAGACTCAGAATTTCAGAAATTATCACACCATTGTCTAATTTCTAAACCCATTCTTTTACAAACGGTTTTTATTAAACTCATCTTTTTTAGTTTTTTTAAATAATTTTATTGAAAAACAAATAGCAATGAGACAGTTTCAAAACTGATTACTAGCACAGCTTCAATAATTAATACATTGCATACTGTTGTCTTAGTGGTTACTCACTGTACAAGATGCAGGCATGATATCCTGTCCACAGACATTAGAACAAATCTCTTTATTCACTGAATTAAGAGAATGCAGCTGTATATCTATCCTATTTTGAATATACAGATACCAAGTGGTCATTTGTATCCCTGTTTTTTGTTTAGTTCTGTCAGTCATTAAACTCATCTTAAAGAACTTTTTCAAAATCTCTTACATTTTCAATACAAAAGTAAGGAATAATGAATGGAAAACTTAGAAACCATACAAAGCTATGAAGAAGAAAATAACCTCCCCACAGTCTGATCACAAATATAACTACTGAAGTACAAGGGATAGAAGAACACGGTGATCAATAAATACCACCATAGAGATATTATCAGCAAAATTCATACTGTAGAATTCAACAAAAAAAGAAAAAATTGAGGAACAGTAGAAGAGAAAAAAAGTGAACCCGTATCTTAAGAGATTATGAGATAATCAATTTCAATGTGTAAACTTTGCTTGAATTCAAATTTACTACATATAAATATGCTAAATTTAGTATTACTAAATTTAAATATAAATATACTAAAAAATTCTAAGATAATAATCTATAAACCATGATACCAAAGAATTATTATTAATTTTTCAGTGTGACAGTCATACCATATTTATGTAAAGAACACTCATTTCAGAGATACCTATGGAAATACGGATGGGAAAGGAGGTGAGGATGCAGGTGAAACAAATTGGCAATGTGCTAATAGTTGGTGATGCTGAGTGATGGGTGAATCAGGTTCATTAAGCTATTTTCTCTACACTGGTGTATGTTTTAAAATTTTCCATCATGACATACTTCTTTAAGAATAAGAAACCATCGTTTCCTGTTTCTCATCAATAAGGCTTTATCTTGATACACACCTATTAAACAAATATTTCTTTAAGCGTATTATTAAGCCTGGGGTTAGTAAATATGATCCTTGTCCTCAAAGCTGACAGCCTAGTTTAGAAGATTATAATTACAGAAGGAAAACTGAGGACAAGTTAGGGTAACATCTTAACAATCTACCTAATCCACTATAATCAATTCCATAGTGTAAAGTCCAGAAAGACAGTTTCGTGGGAGCGCAAGATGAGGAGGGGTCAACAGGAACCTTTACTAGAAGATCAATCTTCCCCAAAGGTAGCCAAATGCAAGGTAAAGAAAGTGGAGACAGGGAATAATTTTACAGAAGAATACTTATACCTCCTCTCTGGAGGGGTAACTAAAAGCAGTGTGCCAGCTGCTTGATTAATAATTCCTTTAGCTGGAATATTACAAGTCGATGACAATGGATGCCGGCTGCATTGCTAACATGTGGCAATGATCATAATTATAAACACTGGGGAATGATATTTACCCGTCAGAAGACTGGGTGAGTAATGGGGTGTATCATAAACCAGTCGCTGAATAAAAGCAACTACAATTCCTGGGGAATCCACTCTGATTAATGAAGCTTATTCTTCATTTTGAGTTTCCAACTCACCATCGGGCCACCTCTAAAGAGGTCACAGCTTCATGCTTCACCTAGGAGAATTTGCCTCTCAGTAGGTTGTAAGTAGGGCATGAACTGATTTTGAGTCGTGAAATGCAATTTAAGGAATCCTGGAATGAAAGCCTATCCAGAAGATCCCCTCCAAGATCCTTGACACACGCCTGCAGTGTAACTATCTCATCTCACAGTTGTACCCAGTTCCTGCCTGAGCAATGCAAGCATCCCTCTAAAAAGCACATTAAAGTTTTGAATCTTTGGGTTTGGTTGTAAGAAGCCTGATTTTCAGGGGAGAAATACAGATTCTCACGTAGGAAAATAACCAAAGCTTTTCCTGTTCTGGAGGGAAAAGCCCCCTGTCACCAAAGGGCAGATCCAAGACAGGTTCCTCTGCTCCTGCAGCGGCCTGCAGCAAGCGAGCAACCGGCCTGGTGGAGCCTGCAGGCAGCCCACCCTTGGACGTGCCGAGCGGCAGGCCGCGGTGTCCCCAGGAGGGACAGCACGTGGGAGGGCAGCTGGCCCTGCTCAGATGCTCTGTGGCAGTGGCTGCAGTTATGTAAGGTATTATGAAATGTGCAGGACCGGTCCCGGAGCCCACAGTGGGGCTACGGAGGACTCATACCCACACAGGACATTGCTCAGCTCCCTGCTCCAGCGGGCGGGGAGGGGTGGGGGTGCTGGAGGGGTAGGCCGGGGAGACGGGCAGAAGCTTGCCAAAGGATGCTGCGCCTACCCTGGCCCGCTGCAGGTCTCCAGGGCCCATGAGCCCTGCTCCAGAAGAGTTTCAAGTTGGGCTGGGTTGGAGAAATTTAAATGAATGACGTGTTCTCTCCGACGTCGGAGTTCAAGCGATCATATTTCCCTATCTGACAAGGTTCTCATCTTCTATCCCCAAGTTACCCTTTATGGCTCGCAGCCTGAGCGCCCTCGCTCAGATGCCATCCGCCCCCGTGCTGCCACCTGCAGGTGAAGGGAGAAAATGAGCTGGGTGGCCCAGGACTTAAAAGGGGGATTTCAGGACAGAGTCCCGTATTTTCCCGGTTGCTAAAACTACTGGGATAACTGGCGTTTCAACAAATTAATTCCAAAGAGCACAAACGTTAACCAATGACTTAGGCTAGGCCTCCACATCCTCTGGAGGTTTCCCTTCGGTTTGTATTTTCATAGCAAATATTTGCACAAGTGCAATTCAGTATTGTAAAACAGATGTTCACTATCAAACATGTAATTGGTGCCCATCAGTCAGAGCCGGGTTTTTTTAAACCAGTGCCACTACCATGAGGCCACTAAGATCCTCGTCACAGTCATCTCCACCCTGCCTGTCTTGCTCACAGTGACCCACGTGTCATCATCAGTGGCCATTATCTGGGTCATTCACAGCCCAGCAGGTTACCCCATTTCTCTTACTGTGCACTGGAGACAACCTTTTGTCAGGGATCCCAATTCCATGTTCCTGAAAATGAATGAACATTGGTGGTGACAATTCTGTCCCCGAGTCTGCAGCCTGATTCTAGTGACTTGGAGGGGATTCTTTACTCTGTATGTCTTAGTTTCCTCCCCTGCAGCATGGAGATGGTAATAGAGCCCCTAGGGGATTGTGGTGTATTTTAAGTGAGGTAATATATGTGAGAGCTTACAGGATCCTGTTCAGGCTTTGACACATGCTGATTTAGGGCTACGGAATGAGTCATTTCCCTTCTCTGTACCTCAGGTTTCTCGCTTATAATGTGGAAATGATAAAAGTATCTCTTTCTAAGACAGTGTGTCTACCATACTTAGACACAGTAAAGACTCAAAAAATGTTCAACCTTAACTAGTCTTTGCTGTGTTTTGGCACTCTGTTGTTTGGGATATTCTGATGTTTAGACTTTCAGATAAATAATCTTTACCTGTTTTGATCATCAATTTATCTTTGCCTCTAGAACAACCATTTGGTGATCCAGCCAACACCATGGGAAGAAGATATTTTCATCCCTAGTTTACGGCTGAAACCTAAAGCTTGGAGTGGTTTAATGACTTATCCAAGATCAGCAGCAAGTAACCAGGCTGTCCACCCAGCTCCTCTCTCCCAGTGATACAGTCCAATCTTACATTTACTAGATCAATGATATCTTTCTAATGCCTGAGTGTGATTAGTACATTTTTAAACTCTATAATGTTTTGCGCTGTATCTATGCAGTTTTGCCAGTCAGGTGCTTATTCTACTGAGCTATCTCCCTGTCCCTATACAGTTTTTAAATTTTTCAAATTATGGAACATTCCCAACCGGACCTCAAAAGTTCTAGGAAGCTAGAAAAAAATACATGGAAAGCCTCTTCTTCATAGCAAACCTTCTTCATGACTTGTTAATGGCCTGTTGGGATCATAACAAACCCAAAAGCTTCTGCACAGTGAAGGAAACATCCAACAAATTCAAGAGACAACCTACAGAATGAGAAAAAAATTGTCAAGTATTCCTCAGACCGAGGACTAACATCCAGAACATATATCCATGTATAATATAAAATTCGATCCCCCAAATAAAAGACCTAATCAAAACACAGGCAACCAAAATAGACACTTCTCAGAAGAAGTATAAATGGCCAATAAATATATAAGACAAGGCTGGCCACTAGTGAAGTGCAAGTTAAAACAACACTGAGATACAAGCCAATCTTACTCTAGAAAGAACAGTTATCATCATGAAAACAAAGAAAAATAAATGCTGGTGAGGCTGCAACAGCAAGATGAAAGGTAAACTAGTACAGCCAAAATGGAAATCAGTATAGAGACTCCACACACACACACACACACACACACACACACACAAATTGAAATTGACCCTGCTATTCCCCTTCTAAATATTTTCTCAAAAGAGTTAAAGTCTGAGGTTTCATCCCCAGGCCTGCCATGCCGGCCCTGCACCTGGGGGCACACTGAGATGGCTACTGAGACTGGGCATGGTGGTGCACACCTGTAATCCCAGCACTTGGGAGGCTGTAAACAGGAGAATCACTAGGAGTCCGATCTAGTAATGAGACCCTGAACACCCTGAAGACACTTCCCTAAAAAATACAGAAAAAAAGAGTCAAAGTCATCAATATTACAGTGACACACGCATACTCATACTTATAGTAACACATATGTAATAGTTCAGTCTTGGCCATTGGCCTAGTTGTCCATCAACAGATGGATGGATTGTACAGTAAATAACCACTAGGAAGACAGCATGCAATGTGTTAATTATTGAAACTGTTATACCAATTTGATTTGAAACTGTCTCATTGCTATTTGTCTCTCAATAAAATTATGGAAAAAAATAGATGAATGGATAAGGAAAATGTGTCTATATACAATAGAGTATGACTGTGCCATAAAGAACAATAAACTTGTTCCTCCCTACTCCTCTCAATTCTTGATCTCCTCACTTACAAAAGCTTTTTCCACTTTTATCCCTTCAGTTCTTTTTATCCATTCCTTGCTCTCCCTCTTCCTCTTTTCATCTCTTGTTTCCTTTCCTGTTTGAAAGAGATCTCTGTACTTTCTATTATCTATTTTTTATTTTGTTTTTTAGATACATTTTGAGCTTCTCATACAAAAGGAATCATGTGATACAGGAGCTTGTGTATCTGCCTTATTTCACTTACATTTTGGTCTCACATCATCCATTTATGTTCTCCTCTTAAGAGACCCTCCTCCACTGCCCTGCAATTAGATGTCCATCTTCTTTCTTTCTTGGCAGCCTGTGAGCTCTGGTGAAGCTTAAGATCGGTTCTAACATGTCTGTTC
>NW_004524634.1:6049260-6053459 GCF_000260255.1 Octodon degus | reverse complement strand
TTTTTTTTTTTTGGCGGAACCAGGGATTGAACTCAGATCCTTGTGTTTGCCAGTCAAGTGCTTATCCTATTGAGCCATCTCCCTGGACCCAAAGATGGCATTTCTTTAAACACTGAATAACAGAATCATCATAATCTAAAGCAAGGTATTAGGGATAGATTTACTTGTTTAGCAAATATCCCATCAAAGAGCTTCCTTTCTTTGTTAGTAATAATAGCAAACATTTCTCCAGTTCCAACCATGGGCAAGGACTACACTAATCATGGTGTACAAATGAGTCCGCTCAAGTCCTGCAGTGACTCTGCACAGAGTCACCCCTAAGTATCTAGAAGCTTCCTAACTATGGATCAAAATATTTAGAAAAAAAAATTGTATCTGTATTACACATGTACAGACTTTTTTCTTGTCATTTCCCCTAAACAGTATAATGTAACAACTGTTTACATGGTATTTACATTGCATTAGGCATTATAAAGAGTCTAGGGACAATTTAATACACCAAAGAATGTGCATGGCTTATGTGTAGATATCACAGCACTTTATATAAAGGAGCTGAGCGTCTATGGATTTTGATTAAAGGAAGGAGTCCTGGAGTCCTCCTGTTTTAGAGTCCTCTAAAACACTGAGGTGTTCCTTCTCTTTATTTTGTGCCTCATTGGCTGGGGTTTATATTGGAACCATTTCCTTTGTCTCCTTTCTTGGCTGTGCCTGGCATTCCTGGCCCAGACTCAGACCTAGAATGCCCTCTCCCCTTGTCCCTAGCAGAAGGGCCATAGGGATATCCAATGTCAGGGTCAGCAAAGCCCTTCATGTGACCACCAGACACACGCATTCATCCTCCCAGCAGACTGCATCCATGCCTCCAACGAGTGGATTCAAGGGCAGCCAGCCAGGCACGGGGCTTCTCCCTCCCCAGCCAGGCACAATGCCCAGGTCACAGGCTGCAGCTGCTCCAGGCGAGTGCCTGGCCTCAAAGGCTAAGTCTTTCCACTCGATTCATGTTGTCCTAAAGTTTCTCTACTCCTATACCTGTGTCCCCATCTGTCCCTTCTCATAAAGGCTTCCAGAGCCAGGTCTTTTAACTTCCAAATACTCAATAGCCCCTTAAAGTAAACCACGCAGAGAGGCCCAGCCCATTCAATGGCTTCTGGGCTCAAGATTTTTAAAAACTTTTAAGTGTTGTTTAGAATTCCACATTCCTTTTCCTGTTATATATGTTTCTAAATAATCATTACAAACAGTGGCAGACACTAGAAACTAGGGATCACATTCTGGACCCATGCAGGAAAAACTACGGACCACCAAAGCTAGATGTCAATTTGGCACTTGAGGAAAAACAACTCCAACTGGAGTAGATGACAGAGGAGGAAAAGATGCTGGAGACTGGTACAGAGTAAATTCCCTGGTCAGAGAGTAAGAGCTTCTCAACTGCCAGGTGCAGAGTAACCACCAGGAGAAGGTGTCAAAGTATAGAGTTCAGCTGGGCATGATGATGCACACCTGTAACCCCAGCACTCTGGGAGGCTGAGGCAAGACCGCAAATTGAAGTTCTGCCTGGCAACTTAACAACTTATTAGGACCCTATGCCAAATAATTTTAAGCCTAAGGATGCAGCTCAGTGTGAATCTCCAGTATTCAAAAGTGCAGATTCCAAGCCACCTGACCCCAGAGATTCTGATTACTCTAAAGCAGACCCAGAACCTTAGGACCAACTAGATCTCTCCCAAAGCAAGGGATTCACAAATAACACTCAGACAAAGGCTGCACAAGAGGCCAAGGACATCCAGGAGCTGGAACCCAAGCATGGGAAATGCAGGAAGTTATTGAGAGGGGAAGCCAGAGAGAGCTTGGACTATGAATAAGAAAAATAGTTGGAGACCCCAGAACCCCATATTTTAAGGGAGGTACAAGTGAAGCTCTTTCTACTCCTCATAAATGTCACATTCCAGAGAGTAGCCAGCACCCTTTTAAATGTTTGTAGTTATCCCACTTTTAATTCTCCATATTAAAATTATAGTTCTTATTGAACCAAAATAGGCCTTTTATTTTTGTTTTAATTTTTTTATCTTTTATTTATTTATTTGTTTATTTGTTTGGTACAGGTCTCACTACACAGCTCAGACTCATAGTGATCCTCCTGTCATAGCCTCCCCAGCTCTGAGATTACAGGTGTGCACTAGAAACTGTTTTCTGAAGTGGTTGTACTAGTTATCCCCTGAATATGTGTGAGTTCTACTTTCTCCACATCCTTGCCAACATGTGATATGATCAACATCTTTAATAACGCTCATGAATAACCAGTCATGTCTCCTTATGGTATTCATTTGTATTTCCTTAATAGTGAGACACTGAGAATCTTCTCATATACTTATTTCCCATACATACTGTCATTAGTGAAGTCATAGCTCAAATATTTGCTTTATTTGGGGGAAGGAAAGGTTGTCTTATTATAACTAACTTTTTTCCTCCCATGGTTAAGCCAAAAGCAGTGTGTTTAATTTATTGTCTTATAAAGACATTTCATACTTCATGTCCTTTACCCTAAAAATACAAAATTGATTAAAAAAATAAAAAGTGAAAAAACTCAGAAGAGTTCTCTGCAGGAGAGCATAGAATGTCTATAAAGTCAAGGAATACTTCAAAGATGACTTTTAAACCTAATGTTTATCTAGATCCAAAACTACTTGGTTCTGCTTTAAACATCTTCCAAATAAATAAATATAAGAAAAGAACAAATTCAAAACTTTAAACAAATGAAATTAGAGCAAGATCTTGGAAAATTTTTAAATGAAAACAACAGTTAGAAAGATTAGCTTAAGAGCCAAATACTAGTTTAGTGTCTTGTATTCTAGGAGGCTGAGGCAAGAAGATCAAAAGTTCAAACCCAGCCTTGGTAACTTAGTGAGACTTTGTCTCAAACAAATACAAAAAAGGGTTAGGGATGTAGATGAGTATAAAAACCCTGAGTTTAATCCCCAGTACCAGGAGGAGAAAAGTCAAATACTGAACCAAAAAATTCAAAAACTAGGGATTATACAATGTGATTGACTACTATAATGGAGTGCTTTAAGTACATACATGTAGTATTTATAGGCATTGAACTTTTAAAAAGCAAATGTTTCTGGGGATATAGCTCAATGGCACAGCACCTGCTGGCAAAGCTGGAGGTCCTGAGTTCAATTCCCAGTACAAAAAGTAAAAGAAAAAGCACGTGTCATTCTTTTCTTTTTTTTTTCTTTAATATATGTATTTGGTACAGGTTCTCATCATGCAGCTTAGACTCATAGTGATTGGCCTGTTTTCAGCCTCCCCAATGCTAGGATTACAGGTATGAGCCACCACGCCTGGACTCTGTCACCAGCTCAGCATGCCCTTGGAGCAGGGCCAGCACAGCAGGAGGTATTGGGGATCGAACCCTGGTCCCTGCACTTACCTAAGCAGACACTTAGTCCACTGAGCTATCTTGTCAGCCCCACATGTCATTCTTGACTAGCTTATATCTACTGAGTACCATCATGACACCTTCAAATGGTGAATAGCTGTGCCATACTTTTACCTTTTCCTCTGTACTTTCTTCCTGATAGTCCAAGATTCCTCCTTGTATCCCGTTTGAGGACTTCTTTTAGCATTCTTCAGGGTAGTGTGGGGCATGTGCACTGGTGACAATTTCTCTTCATACTGTGCTCTGTCATCTAAGAATGTCAGTTCCTCCTATGTTGGTGAACAGCACAGAATTCTGGAATAACAAGGAAAGATGTTCCAACGCTTCCTTCAGACTTCCATGGTTTCTGTGAAGAATTTCTGTCATTCAAGTTATTTTCTATTGGCTATTTCTCTCTTTCTACTTTGTTTTACTTTTCAAGAATTTATAATATGCCTTGAAATAGATTTCTTTGGATTTGTCCTACTTTAAGTTCCTTTATTTCAGGCAGATGTGGTGGCACATGTGATCGCAGCACTCAGAAGGCTGAGGCAGGAGGATTGCTGCAAGTCTGAGACCAGCCTGGGCTACAAAGTAAGCTCAAAGTCAGCCTGAATTGCATGGCAAGACCCTATCTCAAAAAGAAGCCCCCCCCAAAAAAAAGTACCTTCATATTTTGAATATTTGTGCTTTGGTCTCTTGTCAAAGAGAACTTGAAAGTGGGAACTTTCTAGTCCTTGTCTCCTCAAATTTTGGTTATAATATTTTTTTCAGTTCC
>NW_004524634.1:6035132-6036501 GCF_000260255.1 Octodon degus | reverse complement strand
CTCCCCGATTTTTCTTGTGCTCTGAAAATTTGGGGTATTGTTATAAGACTCTAGATCTTATTTAAATTTTCTACTTTTGCCAGTCACTTCAGACACCTTGACTGGAGAAGGGAGTTGCTGCCTCATTACTGGCAGGTAGGGGTGGATGTCCACATTCCTCACTTGACCTCCAAGACACTCCAGGGAGGAATTAGTGTCTCAGTACTGCTGGGTGAAGGTGAGTGTTCCAGCTCCCCACATGGCCTTCTCTGATAATATAGGGCTGAGGGTAAACACCCCATCAGGGAAGCACAAAGGTGCCTTATTTTTAATGGGGTAAGGGTACATGTCTGGGGTATCTACTCCACCTTTAGTGACAGGGTTAGGATTAGTCATGATTTTTTATGTAGGACATATATATTGCTTCTCACATAGCTGAAAATTTTTGTGTGAATGTGAGACATTGTTAATTTGTAGATATTTCACTGTTATTCCGCTATAACTTTATGATACATTGGGAGGGTCCTGAGAAGTGCTCAGTTGAGGGCTAGTGGGTCCCACCTAGTGAGGCAATCTTTTCCCATGTACACTACAGAGTTCCTGTGAATCATGAAGCTTTCTAATCTGGCTGTCAGTGCTCCAAACCCTGGAATCACCAATCCTAGTTGCTTCCAGTCTTTCAGGTGGTCACACATAGACACACACACACACACACACACACCCCTCCCACACAGGTCAGTACTCAGCTGAGCTGATTTTGTGGCAAACTTCAGATCTCCCAGGTCCTCTCTTATGAAGCGCTCTTCTCTACAGTCATTCGTCCTATGAACTCTAATTGCTTTGGTCTCCCCCAGACTCTTACTTCTGTTTCCTCAATTCCAGGCTGCACCTAGTTACCTTGATTCCCTTTCCCTGAACTGCGACTTGGGAGCTCCTTCAAGGGAAAAGGCTAAAGCAATTTAGGACTCTTCTGTTTGTTTCTCACCTGTCAGGAATCACTGCCCTTCAATTCCTGATGTCCGTATCATGAAAAAAACAAAAAACAGTCCTTCATATCTTTATGAGTTTGTCTTTACTGACATTATTATTTCAGGCAAGAGTATAATCTGAACCTGTTATTTCATCTTCACCAGGAGCAGAAGTCTCCTAGAGAAGTTAACTTCTGTGTGTGGTGGTGGTGGTTCTGCAGATTAAACACAGGGCCTTTACAATGAACTATATCATCAGCTCTTTTTTTACATTTTATTTTGAGACAAAAATCTCACTAAGTCACTAAGTTGCCCAGGCTTAGCTTGAATTTTCAATCTTCCTGCTTCAGCCTCACAGATAGGGATCCACCACACCTGGCTTAACTTTGTATTTTAAAAAAAGGAAACTCTCATGAAAATTG
>NW_004524634.1:6033440-6034776 GCF_000260255.1 Octodon degus | reverse complement strand
AATTTAAGAAAATAAAATTAAAAAAAAAAAAAGAATAGCTTGCTGAATCATGCTCCTTATCCCCAAGTACTTCAACAGCTATCTCCTAAGAAAACAAATCCTGGTTATCATGCCTTTTCATGATAGCCCACGTTGTATGTCCCAGACGCAACATGTAACTCACCTTTCTCTCACCATCTTTTTCTAATTACTCAGCTCAGGCTCGCTCTGAGCAAGCTAATTTTTCTCCCACTCATTAGTTTTTCTTTCCTGAATAAACTTTACCACCGCTTAAAAAAAGAACACCAATTATTTTATATAAACACAAACAAATTCAGAAAACTTAGCATTGATAATAAACTATTATGCAATGTATAGCCTACATTCAGATTTTGCCAGCATATTTTATAGCAATTATTCCCAATCCAGAATCATGAAATGCATTTATTTAACTGAAGACATATCTTCAAACAAAATCCAAGTGACTATATTTAGCCAATTCCAGTGACAGAGGAGGCAAGATGCCAGCCTATCCTGCTATGCTTAGCCTAGGATTTCTCCTAAGGCCCAGCCCCATGCCTCAGTTTCTTCCCAAAGTCTACCTCAGCTTTCTGCTCTTCTCTCCATCTCTTCCACACTGTCCCTAGCATTCTGGAGGCTTTTGAGCAGTCAGAGGAGTGGTGCTCGCTGACTTTGGCACCATTTACCCAGTCCCTACAGACAGGATGTTTCTGCCTTGGCTCTTCATGTGAAGTAGAAATGCTCAGACGTCCCCAGTGGAGTCCAAAGGGTAATAAAAAAGAAATGAGGAGCTTTCAAACAAATAGACAAACACAGATGTGAAGAATCAATGAGGCAAAAGCGATCCTGTTAGAAAGTAAATGAAGTACAAAGGGATCAACTGTGAAATATGAGCTGCAAGCCTCATCCTGTACTGCTTGTGCCAGATGCCTCCTGTGTTCTCCAGACCCTCAGCCTGTTCCCACCCTTTCGTCCGGCCGCTGCACCTTTCTTCTTTCCCCTGTGAAGAAGTCCTAACCCCAACTGCTGAATCTGAAATCTGACATCAGGCCCACCCTAGATCTCCCTCCCTGATCACTGCAGTGGGAAAACCTCTCTCCCTGTATCTCCAGAGCCCTCGGTTGGTGCCGTTCGTACCCCACTGATCAGGGTCTGCCTAGACTTGAAGCCTTTGTATTTGCAGGTTCTGAGCCACTCCTAGACTGCACACTCTTGGGACATCACAGAAACTTTTAAACCTGTGTGAATAGTGATAAATGCTTTGGAATCAGGCCTGGTTTTGAATCCCAGTGAAAGTTTAACCCTAAACTAGTTCTTTTTTTTTTTTTTTTTTTTT
>NW_004524634.1:6022704-6033246 GCF_000260255.1 Octodon degus | reverse complement strand
TCTTCTTCTTCTTCGTGTGTGTGTTTTGTTAACTTTTTTTGAGACAGGGTCTCTTTATGTCATTCATTCTGGTCTTGAACTTGCTTATATAGTCCAGGCTGGCTATCAAACTCACAACAATCCTCCTGCCTCAACCTTCTAAGTGCTGGGATTATAGATGTGTGTCACCATGCATTGCACCTTTAAACTACTTCTATATCTTCCATGAGCCTCACTTTCTGTAAACTGGGGGCATAAGAGCCCCTGCAATTAAGGTGAAAGTTAAAGGAAATAAATTATGCAAAGGACTCAGCATGGTGTCGGGCACATTAGAAACTTCGAGTACATGTTAGTTGTCCTTTTATTCATTTTAAATTATCCAAAACTTAAAATATGCTGCCAGTAATTTTATGCATCTTATAATGGCTAGCAATTATATGACTAATTCATATTCATCACACAGCAATCAGAAAAAAGTAGAGAAACAAAAAGTAGAAAATCATCTATAATTTCCAAACCCAAAGATAATACTTGTATATAAGTTGGCACCTAGCTCTCAAAGCATTTTATTTTATCTTATTTTATTTTATTGGTTAAAAAGTAAAAGATTTATGCTATCTGAAGAGAAACCAGGGTATTATTTTATTGGTACCAATAATCAAACACAGGACCTTGCGCTTGCCAGGCAGGCTCTATGCCGCTGAGCTATATCCCCAGCCCCCAAAATTTTAACAATACAGATGTTCTCAACTTACAATGGAGTTGTCTCAATAAACCTAGTCTAAACTGTAAATATTTTAAGTCCAAAGTGCATTTAGTACACCCACATGACTGAACATCATTGAGTAGCCCAGACCACCTTAAACATTCTCAGAACACATCTGCCTCCAGTTGGGCAAAATCATCAAAATTACATAGTGCAAAGCCCATTTATAATGAAGTGTAGAGTATCTTAGGTATTTTATTGAATACTGTACTGGAAGTGGGAAAAGGATTGTTTGTTTGGTTTTACTTTGCCCTTTCCAAAAAAAAATCATGGATTGAGCTGCTGTAAATTGAGACTACCAATACATATTACACTATACTTACTGTACTAATGTTTGACAATCTTTGTTATATTAATTTAAAAAATTTCTTCAAGGATTTAAGCATTAGAATAGAAATATATTTGTTATATTCAGCAAACATCTTTCATTCTCCATGAATAGGTTATTAATATCCATTACAGTTATAGAATCATCCAGTATGGGGATAGGTTTCAAATCACTAACTAATCCCCAACTTTGGAACATTTAGATTATTTGCAATTTTTCCACTATTTCTAAGCAATTACTGTGATGATCAAAATTGGCCTCGTTCTCAGTTAAATTCCTAAGAGCAATACTGCTAGTGGTAGTCCTAGGAGGAATATTTATAGTGATAAAAAGAATGTGAAAATGTCAATACATTTGTTGCACATTGCTGAACTCTTCTCCAGAAAGATGACATCACATGTATTCCTACTAAGGATATATAGCAATTCTTTTCCTGCTGTTAGCATAGGAAAATAATATGTAGTTATTTTAGTTCCCTTTACAAAAAAAAACTTCACTTGTGTTTAGTAAATATTGAACTGAATGAATACACTTTTGTCCATTGGGACCCACACGCTGAAGCCATCTGAATGTTTGCAGGCTTTGCCTTCTGGGATGAATGGTCTTGAAGCAGAAATGATCATAATTTGCATAAAGCTGACTGACTCCTGGCTAGAGGCACAAAGACATCTGCAGTGCTGAGAGGAACTGAGGAGGAGCAGGGCAAATCATGGGACTCTAGGGCTGGCGGGAAGGCAGGTCAGGACTGAGAGGCCTGCTTTGGAACAGAAAGGATGGGAAGGGACAATTTCATGGCCATCCAGAAGGCTATCAGGGCTCTGCCAGTGAGATATTATTGCAAGTGTCTGGCTAGGTTTGAAACCAGCCCATACTGGTGAGCTAGCTACAGTTTTTATTTGCTCTTATGTCAGTCCTTCATATAATATTTGTCCCTATTAATCATTTTTACTCATTTCCAGTTGGGTAGATAACAAGAAGGTACATTTTTTGAGCACTTTCCACATGCCAGGTTTTACACTCTACATGCATTATATCTAATTTGACCCCTGTAAGCATCCCATGAATTTACACAATCTTTCTCCTCGTTTCACAGAAAAGGAAACAGGGTTGGAGACACGCAGCAACATGGGGGAGGTGACAAAATAAGAACCCAGGCCTGCCTATCTTCAGAGTAAACACAGTATTCTGCAGGGGCTAGTCCCTTTCCAGTGCATGAGTCATACTAGATAGTATTTCAAAGTGAAGGCCAAACAGCCCTGAGAAAAGAAAGGATTGGAGAAAAGAAGATATCCTTCCCAGCCCAGGCCCTCCTAAGGTCCCAATTATCCAAATGTCCTTTCTGTTAGAGAAACTCAGCATGCGCCTCTCTGAACAGGGGTAAATACAACACACCTCTCTCCTCTGAGATTTGACATTCGCTTTGGACCAAAAATCCAGTTTCCTGATTCACATGTGATGGCCTTCTCCCTCTTGTTTAGTCTAATCTAAAAACTGGTGCTACAGGCCAAGCATGATGGTACACACCTGAAATGTCAGCTCTCCGGAGGCTGGGGCAGGAAAACGGCAAGTTCAAGCCTAGCTTGGGCAACTTAGTGTTTTAATGAGACCCTTGTCTCAAAATTTTAAAGTTGCAGAAGGGTGGGGGATGGACATTAATGTAAAGTCCCTAGGTTCCTTCCCCAGCATTGAAAAAATAAAAGAATTAAGATGTGTTATCTACATGTAAAAACTCTCCACAATAAGTGTAATCATTGATGTACTCCAAACATACTAACAAAATAATAAGAGAAGATGAAATGTCACTAGGAGGGCTACAGGCTGTAGCGCAGTTATAGTGCTTTCCTCGCATAAGCAAGACTCTGAGTTAAATCACCAGCATGGCAAAAAATAAAAATAAATAGTAGGAATTCAGACTTCTCAGGCCCCATTTGCACCTGCCTCCAACCCAGGCTTATGTCTATGTTCCTAGGGGCTCATCTCTCACAAACCACAGTGAGATTGTTATCGTGAGTGATTAGGTAGGGGGGACAGGTGTCCCAATTTTTGTGCACAATGAACAAAGAATTGTACACGGCATGTGATGGTAAGAGAAGTTGTAATCAAGCAACACTATGCTCAGAGTGAGCAGACTTGCACCAGTAGAAAGGAAAATGGCAAGATTACTTGAAAGCATTGGGATTAAGAATTCAAAATATTATGCAAGAGTCAAGGACACCTTCCATTGGGTCTTCCAGAACAGGACTGATAACATGATTGATAGGGTGCAGAGTCATGTCAGCTGTATCTATTGCATATGCCCTTTTTCATAATTCACGCTGTTATAATTGGATGTATGAGGTACAGTCCATATGCATGAATCTTCAATGAGCTCCAATTGAAAAAAAAAAAAAAAAGGTTACTATAGATCCCTTGCAATTTATAAGCATTCTATCTACTTCCTGGTAGTAGGTCTTAGGATAAAAGTGGCTGAGAGTTTGCCCTGGGGGGGGGGCAGTTCTCACATGCAAGTGAGTGAAGGGGGTGGTCTCTTAGCCAAAATTGTACTATGTTAGTACTTAACCCACATCTCTAAAGGACAAGTGCAAGCTCATTAGGAAAATCACAGAGGATCTTCTGGTAGGCAGCTTCCAGCACAGGGCAGCCTATGGTCCCCTGGATGGCCTTGAACCCCTTAGGTATCCCCAGCCTGGCCTGGAATTCATAACAATCTTCCTGTCTCAACCTTCCACACGCCACCACTCCCAACTCCCCCTATATTTTCATATACAAAGATTTGAAGGTAGAATTGTTAAATCCCCAGGGCTTTGGTTCTTACTGTATTCAAAGTCTGGGCTTGACCTGAAAGATTTCTCCTCTCTCCAACCAATTCTGACCAGGACATGCAGAAAGTCACTAAAGACTATGTCACAGTTTTCTGTTCCAGTTACACCGCCTCCTCCTGACCTCATCTTCCTGGAGAAAGCCATGATTAGTATTTTGTTCTGGCCCGTTGCATCACAAGCTGCTTCCCAGCAGCTGCTGGGTGGGATGGGAGGGCAGGAAAAGTTGTTTCATTTTTTCCCAGCTAAATTGGCTTCCTTCTTGAGACTTTTCCAGACCTCTCCTGCCAACAATTCCTTGGGCTACATCCTTCCCCTACTCTGTAACTTCTCTGACCTTCTAGAATATTGCTTATCTCTCTCAGACATGCACATAATACATGGTCTGTTCCTTCTCCAAATGACATGTTACTGCTGCTTTTGTTTCCGTTGTCAGATTATGCATTTCTGGGGAGCAGGGACTATATTTTAAGGTGTTTTATATCTCTGAAAGCTCAGAATGTGATATTATGTGTCTTCCATGATTATTTTATTTTTATTTTTAGAGAGGGTCTCAACCTGTAGTATAGGCCAGGCTGGCATTTGGGGTCTTCCTGAATGCTGGGATTATAAGCATGCATCACCATACCTTCCCTGATTACCCTATTTAAAACTCCAATCTGAAATATTAATTATTTATTTTGCTTAATATCTGACCCCCATTAGGCTAATTCCAGGAAAACAAGGATTTTTTATTTATTTGTTTTATTTTGTTTTGTTTTGCTTGTTTTTGGGTGTCATTGTTGTTGCTGCTGTTGTTTTGGTCTTTTGAGATGAGATTTCAATATGCAAGTCAGGCTGGACTTGAACTCACTTTGTAGCCTAGGATGGCCTCAAACTCACATCAATCTTCCTGCCTCACCTTCCAAGTATTGGGGTTACAGGTGTGTATCACCACATGCAGCCCAAGACTGGGATTTATTTCCCCTTTTGTTCACTGATTTTTCTCCAGCATGTAGAACAGTGTCTGATATTATATACAGTAGCAGATGATCAATTAACCCATGTTAAATTATTAAATTTCTTGCAAAGCATCATTATTCATGGGAAAAGCGACTTTTTCCATCTCAAGTTTTCAGTGACTATTCTATTCATTTCTCTATTAACTTCAGAATTTCTTTAGGATCCAAATAAACTTCTAGCTGTAGCTCAGCACATTCTAGGATAAAAAGTAGAGGTTAACTGAGATTTTCATTGGGCAATAGTAAATACATGTATTCTCATTTAATCAACATTCCCCTAAATTAGATTGATGTTATTAAAACCCCATTTTATGGATGAAACCACAAGTTCCTTCTCCTTGAAGGTTCTTGCCCACTCTCACAGTTGGTTAAGACCTAAACCCAGGCCAGGCAGTTGATCAACAACCTGCTTTGCTGAGTGCATGGAAGCCACATTTCCAGGGGTCTCATTCAGCTTCCTTGCCTTGACAGCCTTGATTCTGAAGTCAGGTCTGACCAGACCAGACCAGCTTTCCCTGGGTTAAAGGACTGGTCTGGAGGTATCCAAGAAGGGTCGAAAGTCAGTGACTAACGCCAGAACTAGCAGAAAGTAAGTTTATAAAAGGAAAAATAAATTAAAATAACTGTTTTAAGTTAAGAAAATCTCTTCATTAAGTACTGATGGATAGTTTTAGTTGCACCCTCAGCATTAGCTGGACAGAGATTACTGTAGGTGGGGGCAGGGGTTAAGTGTTATCATCTTGAATTTCAAAAGATCAGTTCAGCCACAAGGGGCAGACACTGTATTCTGTAAATAGTTGAATACATAAATTTGAAGTTCAGGGGCTAGGGAGATAGCTCAGTAGAATAAGCGCTTGCCTGGCAAGTGCAAGGGCCTGTGTTCAATCCCCAGTTCTGGAAAAAAAATAAATAAATAAAAATAAAAATAAATTTGAACTTCAAGCAGGAGGGAAAGAGAAATTTGGGGTCCAGAGTAGCATGGAATTTGTCTAGAGCAAATGCCTCAAGTCTAGCAGCTTTTCTGCTTAGCTTCCAGAGCCTCAAACTGTGTCAAATACTTTTGAAAGTTCCATGCAGAGGATGCACTGCACTGTAGCTATATTCCACAGCTCCAGTTTCCCATTATTCCCTTCACCCCAGTGTCCTATTGTCATTCCACACTGTGCATGATCATTTGTTACTATTCAATAGCTAGTGGGGCTAACCCAGAGATTACTTCCAGGCCTCCCTTTTCTCTGGGCTTCCAAGGCTGCCAAAAGCACTTGCAAATGGATTCCTTTAAGATATGTTAAGCACAATCCAATTCTGAGGTCTAACTTGCTTTTTTTAAATGACTTCCTTTGATCTGATGCTTCATGTCCATCAATATTTGTTTGATATAGTGGAGCACACTGGTATTTGGTGCATTTATATTTATGATTGACATCTCTTCCTCTTGGACTGTGCCCTTTATAAGGATACAGTGACTTTCTTAGTATCTCTCAATCAGTATCAGCTTGAGATCCACTTTGCCTACAAATGGAATAGCTACTCCTACTGTTTTCCAGGTGCCTGTGGTATGGAGTATTGTTTTCCATAGAAAAGGATCTACAAATTATTTTTTGAATTAGATGTGCTTCTTGTATATAGAATATTGTTGTATTTTTATTTTTTATTTATTTTGGGGGGGCTGGCTCAGGATCCCTTAAGGGCAGGTCTGGTAAGGCATGAGGATCTGGGGCTCAAACCACAGCATCCTGAGGCTGACTGCTTTGTTTAGGCAGGCACTTAAACAACTGAGCTAATAGAATATTGTTGGGTCTTGTTCCTTCTTCCTTTTCCTCTTCCTCCTCTTCCTCTTCCTCCTCCTCTTCTTTCTCTTCTCCTTCTCTTTCTCCTTCTCCTTCTCCTTCTTCTCCTTCTTCTTCTCTTTCTGAGACAGGGTCTCCCTATAAAGTTCATGCTGGTCTTAAGCTCACTTTGTAGCCCAGGCTGGTCTCAAATTCACAACAATCCTCCTGCCTTTGCCTCCTAAGTGATGAAATTGCAGGAATGCATCATCATGACTGGATGGATCTTGATTCTTGATTCATTCTGCTAGGCTGTTTCTTTTTATTAGTGAATTTGCATCATTAACATTCATAGTTATAACCACTATCTATTGACTTACCCTTGTCTTGTTGTTTTCCTGTCATTGGTTCCTTTTATCCCCATCTGTCTAGTTTCTTGCCTTGCCTGGTAGATTCATTCTGTTAGGGTTCATGTAGATGTAGTCCTTGTTATTTCTTTCTAGAATGTCCCTCAGAACATTCTGGGGTGCTGGTTTAGTGGTCCTGATTTTATTTAGGTGTTCTTAGATATGGAAGTATCTTATTTGTCCATTAATTAGAACAGGGTCTACAGGGTCTCACTATGCAGGTTGGACTCATATTGATTCTCCTGTTTTCAGCCTCCCAAGTGCTGGGATTACAGGCACACACCACCATGCCCAGTCTCAATCACCCATCTCAGTGTGCCATCGGGGTGAGACTGGCATGGCATGCTGGGGATCAAACCCCGGTTGCTGTGCTCTGCTGAAGTAGACTCTTCAGTCTGCTGAGCTATCTGGCCAGCCCTCCCCTTTAATTTTTAAAGATAGTTTTTCAGGTTACATCAATCTGGGTTGAAGGTTGTTTTCTTTCAGGACTTGAAACACCACTCCAAGTGATGTGAAGATTTGTATTGAGAAGTCTGTTGTGATTTTGATGAGCTTTCCTTTATAGGTTCATTGTTTCTTTTCTCTAACATCCATTAATACTCTGTTCTTTGGTTGAATTTCTGGAATCTTGACTATCATAGGCCCTGGTATAGATTTTTTTATCATGGCTAATTGAAGTTCTATATGCCTCACTGATTTGTATGTCAAATTCTTTTTCTATACTTGGGAAGTTTTCTGTCATTATTTCTGTGAACAGGTTTTTTTATGTCATTTGTGCTATCTCCTGCATTTTCATTGACTCCAATCAATCTTATGTTATTCTTCTTTCTTCTTTGCATTTTTGGGGGTCTTTTTGAGACAAGGTCTCACTATGCAGTTCAGGCCCAGGCTGGTCTCAAATTCACAATGAACCTCCTTCCTCAGCCTCCCAAATGCTGGGATTATAGGCATGCACCACCACACCTGGGTCTTTGCATCGTATAGCAGCTGTTGGATTGAGTTTTCATGGTTCCTTGCTATTTTTAACAATATTTCTTTTCATTATCACTAAGTACAGCCCTGTCTTCTATATCTGATAGTCTATCCTCACATTGGCTCATCCGCTGCTTATACTTTCAGCTGAATTTTTAATCTCCCACATAACTCTTTGAACCTGTTTCATGGGTTCTATTTCTTTCCTATGTTGGAAATTTGTGGTTTTCATCATTTTTACAAGCTCTTCTATCTCTTTCTCTGTATCTGCTTTATATTCACTTACCATACTTTCATTATGATCATCATCTCTGTAGATACCTGAGGAGTTACTTTTGGTTAGAACTTTTTTCTACAGCCTCATTCATCTAGTATGTTACTTCCATTATTAGTACTTCAGATAGTCCAGATAGGTGACTTTCAGATTGTTCCACCTCACTGCCCCCTGGGTTGGCCTTTAGTGAACTGAAAGTCTAAGGTTATATCTTGCTTAAGTATTCTCTCTCTCTCTCTCTCTCTCTCTCTCTCTCTCTCTCTCATGTTTTTTGTCATGCAAATATCTTATTTCTCCATTAACTTTTTTTATGAATTTAGGACAGGGTCTACAGGGTCTCACTATGCAGATCTCTCTCTTAGTTAATTCCTGGATTGGTGCTCATAAATTGCTTATGGCAAGTAGCTTTACTGATAATACTTAAAACACTTAGGAAATTACTATTTCTCATACATGTTTTTCAGGTGTAGCTGACTTTTGGATTTGGAGTCTGTTGCAAGATCCGACCTCTTCAATTTATTGGGGATAAGAAGTTGTGGCCTACTTAGCCTACTTCTAGTTCCAGCCTAGCCTGGTTTAACCTAGCCTGGTTTGTGGCACTGGTCACTGTATTTTCTATGACCCTCAGGCCATAAAATATCAGTCTTGGTATGCCAGGAAGAAAAACTAATTTGAACAATTATGTTACCTTGGGTGAAGTAGTACAATCAGCAAAGCAATAGCATCATACACAGCCTAGAAAATGGCAAGCTGTAGTAACTGTTTTTTTAATGTATGTAGTACAGGATCTCACTATAGAGATTGACTTGTAGTGATCCTTCCTGCTTTTCAGCCTCTCAAATGCTGGGATTACAAGTGTACACCACCATGCCCAGTCTCGACCACCATCTCAGTACGCCCCAGGGATGGGGCCAACAGGGCAGGCCAGGGATCAAACCCTGGCCCCTATATCTGCCTAAGCAGGTGCTTTAATCCACTGAGCTACCTGGCCAGCCCTGCAGTAACTACTAATTTGCCACCTTTAACAGTATGGACTAGATTTTTGGCTATATAACAAAATCTAAAGCAAACCAGAAAATTGTATAACATAATATGCCCTAAGTATGGCTATTTTACCCTCAGGAAGAAAATTTAAAAGGGATTGGGAGGGAAGATAGAGAAACAGCAGGAGAAGGAGAAGAAGAAGAAAGGCTGAAGGATAAGAGATTATACAAAGCTTAGGAAACTAGTGAAGAGAGGAAGAAAAGAGAGAAGGAAGAAATAGAACAGCACAACACAGAAAACTAGGAATAATGTTCATATTCATATAAAAACAAGAGCAGTCAAGAAAAAAAAATGTTTTTCAAAGTCCACTTCAAGGCATGTCTCTGCTGTCACTAGTAGGTAAAGTGGGCAGATAGTCTAGATCCATGGTGATTAATCTCAGCAAACCATCTGCAGGTTTATGGCAGAGTAGTGGGAATTCCAGCAACCCTGCACTTTCAGTTCCCCTGAAGTTCAGGCTGGTTTCTGGCTGTGAGGCTCAAACCCAGTCTATTCAGCCTGCAGCACTCTGGGTGCCTCCTGCTGGCTTGAGCTGGGCTCCTTACCTTCTGCCAGCTTGAACTTGGCTCCACTTCACCCTGATACTGTGAGCTGTTAGATGCAGCCAGTGAGTTCTGAGTTGAGTTGGCCCTACTCCAAGATGGCTACTAGCCAGTCACCCACTCCCAGGGGACATCTGAACCCAATTAACTTACCAGCTACTGCAGTCTACTCTGTCCACTGCTCCACTGCACTGGTGCATTTCTCTGTGGAAGCCTCTGGGGTTGCCAGTAGTCACTGAGCCTCTGCAGGTTAGCACCACCCCTGCCACACAGTGAATCTGGGTAAGGCAGAAAGTGCTGTTTGCCTCCTTAATAGAGGAATAATAATGTCTTCATTATTTCAGATCTCTCTCCACTCTCCCCATGAGCTTCAGTTCTCACTCCAGATCTTCCCTGGGTCCTGGGGAGGCACTTCCTTCCTTCACCTCTTCCTCATGTTGCTATATTTCAGCATATGAACACCAAATCCCAGAGAGGCTGTTTTGCTGCCATTCATCCCTCTACCATCTTCATTTTTTTGACCAGAAACTGGCAGCACTTGGGGCTGGGGAGAAAGCTCTCAGTAGAATAACCACTTGCCTGGTAACCACAGGGCCTGAGTTCAATCCCCGATTCCAACAAAAAAAAAAAAAAAAAAAAAA
>NW_004524634.1:6020151-6021440 GCF_000260255.1 Octodon degus | reverse complement strand
CAAGTTCAAGACCAGCCTTGTTTTCAAAGTGAGTTCAAGGCCAGCCTAAACTGCATGGTGAGACTCTGTTCCCAAAAAATAAAAATAAATAAATACAAAAAACCAAAATGACTACAAGCATCTGACAGCCCCAGAAGAATGGCTGAAAAATTAAATCACTAAAAAAGAAACCAGGAAAACTCCCAGGGAATGTAAAAGGACTAGAAACAAGGACTCAAATACCATTAAAACCATTGCTCTCTTTTTACCCACCATCTCTCTTTTGCTCTACAAGTTACCTTCACACTCTCTTACTAAAGAAAGGTGAGTGTGGACTCTGGAACCAGTTGCCTGAGGTTCTAATCCCAGCCACCCTCTCATTTGTGGGCTGCATGACCTTGAACAAGTTCCTTATTCTATCTGTTCCTCAGTGTCACTGTAGTAACCATACTGCCTATCTGATGGGGTCGCTTGAGAAATAAATTATTTAATACCTTGAAAGCACTTGGAAGAGTTCCTGCCCTACCCCCTGGCTTACTGAAAGCTTGGACATCAAGTAAAAAAAGCTAGCTGGGGCTAGTGATAGAGCTCAATGGCACAGCATCCCCCTGGCAAACAGGAAGTCCTGAGCTCGATTTCTAGTACCAAATAAATAAGCTACATAGCAGGGCATGGTGGTACACATTTGTAACTTCATATACTGGAGAGTCTGAGGAAGATTACAAGTTAGAGGCCAGCCTGGGCATTTTAGTGAGCTGCTGTCTCAATTTTTTTTTTTTTTTTTTCAGAACCCAGGATTGAATTCAGGCCCCTGTGCTTTCCAGGGAAGCGCTTATTCCACTGAGCTCTCTCCCCGGCCCCTGTCTCAAAATTTTTAAATAAATAAATAGGCTGGGACTAAAACACCATGGTGGAGTGCTTGCCCCCCGTAGGTGATGCCTAGGGTTCAAATCTCAGTACAGACAAAATGAAATAAATAAGTAAATAAATACAAGCTATTCAATTCCCAATATGAAAGGTCCCATTCAGGCCAATAGTAGAATCACAGAGATCTCATCATAAATGGGGGAGTAGGGATGGAAAGATAGCTCAGTGGACTAAAGTGCCTGCCTAAGCAGTTTGATTCCTCAGCCTGCCATGCCAGCTCCAGCCCCAGGGCACGCCGAGATGGCGAATGAGACAGGGTATGGTTGCGCGCACCTGTAGTCTCAGCACTTGGGAGGCTGAAAAAAGGAGGATCACTATGAGTCCAATCTGTGTAATGAGATCCTGTAGACCCTGTACTAAATAAATAAATAAATAAATAAATA
>NW_004524634.1:5995544-6013719 GCF_000260255.1 Octodon degus | reverse complement strand
TTTATTTATTATTTCTTGCCTATATCTTGTAATATAAGAAACTACTTTGGTAGTAACAATATACAGTGTACTAACCATTGTTACTCTCCTAAAATCTTGTTTTGATATTTTGTACCATTTTTAAAATTTTTTTTCTTTAAAATAAAATAACTGATGAAAAAAAAAAAAAAGAAGAAGAAGCTGGGCACCTTGCTCCTCACCCTGCCCTTACATTCAGACCTGTCTGCTTTGCAAGCCATCTGCACTGCCTTTTCTCCACCCCTGCAGGTGAGGGGTCCTTTCCTCCTGGCTCCCCCCTGCTGTCTTTTGGTGCTTCCACATGCTTCCTCTGACATATTCTGTCATCCATTCCCTTCCTGCTCACCCCACACACTTATCTTGCACCTCCTCTCCAGCTCCTTCATGTTAGCTCTGAAACAAACTAAGATCTCCCTGACCCTACAAGCAAGCAGCTCTCCATCGACCCCCTGCCTTAGGCTTCCACTTCCCTACTTCCTCCCTTCGGTCCTCCACCCTCTCTTCTCTAGTTCCTACTTTCACTTCTAAGAAATGAAACTTTCCTGCAATTGCCAAATGTCTGGGTCTCTGCTATGTTAGACATCACTGTCTTGTTTAAACTCTCTTCTCCATGGATTTCTATAGTCACACCCTCCCTGGTGGTTATCCTGCCACTCTTTCTCCTTGTCTTTGCTAGGTTCCTCTCTTTTTCTCTACCCATGCATAAAAGACCCATCTTCTTCCCTTTCATCTTTCTTACAGTTTCCCAACATGACTTCATCTACTGCTAAGGTTTGAGCCCCTCCCTATACACACTAGTGATTCTCAAATCTGTACCTGTTAGATTAATCCTCCCTTTGAATATCAGATTGTCTACTCAAAGCTCATGTGACATTTTTCCCTTGGAGGACCCCCTGAGATACTATGAACTCAACACAAGAATTTAAGATTATTCCTAAAACCACATCAGAGTCAGAGATATAGCTCAGCGGCACAGAGCCTGCCTATCAAGCACAAGGTCCTGAGTTCAATTCCTAGAAAGAGAGAGAGAGAGGGAGGGAGGGAAAGAGAGGGAGAGAAAAAAAGAGAGAGAGAGAGGGAAGAAGGGAAGAGAGAGAGAGAGAGAGAGAGAGAGAGAGAGAGAGAGAAGAGATCACATCATACTGAAAATAGTTGAGGACAAAAGAGTTGTCTGATCAATGACTCTGGTGGACTCTGGTGGTAAACCAAGCCAGTGATCAATCAGGAAAAGAATTGGAGACATTCTCCATGTACCCTATAGGGTCAAAGGAAGGCAAAAAACTGAAAAAGACAACATTCAGAAGAACTTGGTAGCCAGGCAGGGAAGGACTTTTGTTCCTGAGTCTACAAGATCCCCTCTGGGATCCTTCAGGGTAGAGGACAGAAGATGGGAATTGCTGTTTAGAAATGATGATTCTCACTGGGAGTAGTGGCATGTGATTGTCATCTCAGCATTCAGGAGGCTAGCAAAGCCAGGCTGGGCTACATACTGAGTCCAGGCCGGTCTGAACTACTATAGCAAGGTTCTATCTCAAAAGAAAAAAGAGGCTGATTCCCATTTACAGCCATCTCTATACCTGTCCATGGTACAATGAGCCCCAATATTCCATTCCTGACCATTCCTCAGGTGCCCCTTCCCATAATTTGAGATTATGCTTTTGTTTTCTTGCTTATATAACTCCTACTAACTTCCTTCTTTCTCCTGCTTAATATGGAGTTCTTACTATGAACAGATTTCACTGACTTCCATCTGGTTTTTCCACACCTGGCTTTGCCAACTCTATCTTATGCCTTCAGATTGATGATTTGACTGGATTCTTTCACATAGTACCACCCTTAGATCAAGTCTCTACATTTGAGCGGGCTCTGCTCTGGAGAAATCTATGGGCCTAAGTGCTTGTGCCTCCCTAGTCTAAAACTCCCTATGGGCCTCCTCCAGGTACCTGGGACCCTGGAATTCCCCCATGTAATATTCCTAAGCCTACTTCCTGGACAGGCCTCAAGCCTGGGCCTAGAGGTTAGGCCTTGCTGCCTCGAAGGGGGATCATAAGACTGAAGAGAGGGGGGCTAAGGATGGCACACAAGACTCCCTAAAATGTAGGATTGAGCCAGGAAAAGAAGGCGGCAAGTTGGAATCTGGGCTCTTTTATTTGTACTCTTGCCCTGCACTTTGAAAATCCTAGATATTCCAGGTACAAAAATGAATGAAGTCTTGTCCCTGGCCTCAGGCAATAAAGATAGAAAGCCAGGGATCAAGATATTACTTGAACTAAAGATTCTTTCTTCTGTCTTAAGCCTGGAGCTTGGATCCAGCCTTCAGTATGCTACTCTCTGAATGACCTGTACCTGCCCCTGTAAGAAGTAACTGCAGATCAAAGAGTTCCTCTGTTCTGGGGCATGGTGATACACACATGTAATCCCACCATTTGGGAGGCTGAGGCAGGAGGATCACTGAGTCGGGGTTAGCCTGGGCTACAAAGTGAATTCAAGGCCAGCCTGAACTGTATAGCAAGACCTTATTTTAAAAAAAAAAGAAAGAAAGAAAGAAAAGAATTTCCTTCTCAAAATTCTCTCCAGCCCCAGCTCCACCCCCAGGGTGCACTGAGACAGCAATTGAGACTGAACCTGGTGGCGCAGGCCTGTAATTCCAGCTCTTGGGAGGCTGTAAACAGGAGAAACACTACAAGTCCAATCTTGTAGTGAGACCCTGAATACCCTGTAGACCCTTCCCTGAAAAGAAAAATAATAATAATAATAATAATAATTCAAAATTCTCTCCAGCTCAATTTAATCCCTAGCCCAGCAGAGGAGTGGGGCAGTACACAGTACTATCTCACCCATCTGACCTCAGTTTTCTCATCTGTAAAACAGAAATCATAACTGTGCTTCACACCACACAAGTTCACCTTAAGTATAAATTTAGAGTCAACCAGCTGACTGCCCAGCACCCAACGCTATTCTAAGCTTCAGATTGATGCTGTGGCTATCCAAGGGAAACACAAGAGCTAATTTGGGGTGAGAGACACTGATACTCTGGGCTATTTATCATACATTAACTATGCCAAGTTTTTAAGTCAAAGTTGGTTCTCCAACGTCACCCCGCATGCCTCAACACCAACATTCCTTCGTTGATACCATTTGGTATGCACACAAGAAATAAAATAAAATGTAAGTTTCATTCAAGAAGAATATACGATCCAGCTCTAGCAAGGGCTAATACAAGCTGTGAGCAAACAGGCACACTTCCCCTCTGCTGATGGGAATGCGAAGTGGTTCAGACCTTGTGAAAGGCATTTCAACGAAATCTACCAAAACTACACCCAGTTACCTTTTGACCTCCCAGGCCCACTTCTGGGAATTTATCCCACAGATAACACCTGCATTCCTGCTACATGACATTTTTACAAGGTTATAGCAGTGCTGGTTGCAACAAAGATTAGAACTAACCCAAAGGTCTTTACATAGAGACTAGTTAAATACACCATGACACTTCTTGTAACACAATACCTTAAAATGGAACAAGGAAAATTTCTATGCATCATCGTGGAAAGATCACCTTGAGACACTCCTTCAGCAAGAGCTAGATTTTTTTCTTACATGCCTAAATAAGCTTTTTAATCCTGAGATTTAAATTTCTATAATCATTATTTTATTTTAAAAATAATGTTATCACAATTGATACCTATAATCCATTGTATTCTTACATTCTTTTTAGAAAATTTCCATTAGTATTAGCTGTTTATCTATTTTCTGTAGCCTCGTTTCCTCCGAAGTTATTCTTTCATGATAGCAATGAATAATTGTTCCTAGTTTTTCCATGATCTGATTTAGATGTTAATAAGCTTATAGACCTGGAATTCTCTGTGCAGTGTGGCTTCTGGAAGGAAGAGAACTCACTCCTGATTGATTATATTTGTCTTATAACATATACAGTTCCTCCCTAAGAAAGTCAATTGGGCAACATTAATTATCCAGTGGGAGTAATCATTTATAAGTTAACCAATCAACTTACCCATTGCTCTACAAGACCAGGCTTCTATTTTTCCAATCATGAGTTGGCGAATTTCTGCATAGTCTGTAAGCTAGCCTTGCACCTTCCACATGGCAGATGTTCCACAACTATTTGTTAATTTCATCTGATTTGACACCAAAATGAGCTGATATTTGAAAAAATAAGCCAGAAGCCAAAGTATTGTTTTTAACTACCAGGACATCATCCTTACATTCAACTTTTCCCTACAGATTGTTAGCAGCAGACTTGGTAGATTAGCAAAGCTGGTGTGGGCATAGCAATTGAATAGGGCCTTATGGACCAGTCGGACTTAACTTCTAATTCTGCATCTGTCACTTCCTACCTGGAGTCCTTGAGCATCTAAGCTCTCGATTTCACCTTTTGTAAAAAGGAGCCCAAAAAGAATTCTGGCATGGTTAAAATAAGAGTGAGATATAGAACAGTCAAAGCAACGACCACAGTGCCTGGCCCCAGGAAAGTGCTCAGTGTGCCTCATAACAATTACCACTTTTACTTATTGTCCTAGAAAAGCTAAGTGCATTAAAAACAGCTGAGAAGCTGGAGGATGTGCACACCTATGAGAAAGCGTAAATATCAAGAAGGAAATTTGAAATATGTGGAAGAACTGATTGATATGACTTGTACATAGATGCTCCCCCAAAGCCTAATGCATTTGTAAGTGGGCTTTTTGGAGGTGATTGAATCTAGAGCATGTGATTCTAGGATCAAAGATGCGATGCTGGGATTGATTCATGGTACAATGTTAGAATTAAGGGTGCAGGTACCCTGGATAAAGTATAAGAGACAGTGAAAGGACTGCTATCATTGCTGCTTGTTGCTTGTGTTGCTTGCTGTCTCACTGCCTCCTGCCTGGCATGAACTATTTCTTCTCTGCAACGCCTTTCTGTCATGCCATCCTGCCTTGGAGCCAGCCAACTAAGAACTAAAGCCTCTATAACACTTTGAGCCAAATAAACTTTTCCTCCTTTAACTTTGGGCGTCAGGTATTTTGTCTCAGCCATGAGAAAAGGTAGCTAAGAAACATACGCACATATGCATGCACACAGCAGCCGAAGGCTCAGCTGTCTTTGTTGAATGTTTCATTGTATGTACACGTAGATCATGTCCAAGGTATCCTGGTTATCTGAATTTATCTGTTTAGTTGTCAATCTCTAAAAGGCTGAAAGCTTCTCAATTCATTCTACTGCACAGAGCAGCCTCGTTTCTGGGAATTTCTGTTGAACTATATACTCACGAAATGATGTATTTATAAGGTTGCTACTGCAGCAGAAGACGGAAAACACCTCAACTCTCTATCACTGGGAAACTGAATAAACTATGACACGACCACACAAAGGAACATTCTGTGTGTTGCTATAAAACACACTCTGTCTGTTCCTATAAAAAACAAATGAGGAAATGCACTATGAACTGATAGCAGACAATTTCCTGGATTAGGTAAAATGAGCAGGTGTAGCACAGGTTATAAAATATGTTGTCTTTTCTATAAGATTTCCAAGAACAGCGACTTCCCTTTCCCAGGTTGCAAAATAACAAACACAGCATTTATCCCAGGAAACCACAGCAGCTTCTGTAGTAGGTGAATAGCAGGCTAAGGAGAAAAACTATGAATTCCAGGAAGTTATTTGATATAATTCATTCATCCTGATTCTCTTAAAAGAAACATTTAGAATACTTTAAGTGATAAAATTATACAGAGTGATAAAATTAAACTCCCTAACTGCCATAAACTTAGTAGAAACCAACAGGAAGAATGAGATAAAAGGATGAACTACTAAAGGCGCTTGCATAAAATCAGAATGAGTTCCATGTAGTCTGGTTCTGGAAGTTCTAGAGGACACACTAAAATAAGGGGGAAAAAAAGAAACTATTATTATTTTTGAGGACTCTTGCTAAAATAAGAAATTATCAGAATGGAATCCTAATGCAGCTGCCAAAGATAAGAATGTAGAAGCATATTATTGTAGGATCAAAAAGAATTCGATTATAAAATAATTTTAGATTATGATTTCATTTTAAAATTATATTTATTTACCTATGTTGAATATACAGAGATAAAATCTGGGAAGAAAATTGAAATATATTTAGAGATTATCCTTTTGGTATGTCTAGTTATTTTTCTATATTGCTCAGTACTTCCTGAATGCTTTTTTTTTTTTTAAGACAGAATCTTGTTATATAGTTCAAGTTGGCTTTGAACTCATTATGTGGCCCAGGAAGGCTTCATATTTACAGCAATCCTCCTGCTTCAGTCTCCTGAGTGCTGGGATTACAGGCATGTGCCACCACATCCACCTTCCAGAATGCTTTATTATGAACGCATTTACATAATAATTTTAAAACTCATAAATCTCTTGTCCACAAATGGGCTGTACACAAGCAAAACACATTTCAAGGTCATTGGGATAAGAAGCATTTCTCCTAAAGCAGTAATGCTTGTGACCTCCAGCCATTTCCAACTCATCCTCATCTCTGCTTGGTCCCTTCCTTAGATGGGAGGCCTCGGCTCACTGGATTCCAAAAAGGCCTGTCTGGCTCCATTCCTCAGGTGACCAACACCCTAATATCAGAATGCACACCCAGTCCTATCCTCCTGCTAGCTGTTTTCAGAAGGCTCCCAAGCCCTCCACAGGCTGGTCTCAAACTAGAGGGTTCCTCATTGCCATACATATACCAGGAGCTTCTGCTTCCCAACAGAATGGATTTGGAAATCACTACAGCAGCCTCAAATCTCTAAAAGCCAGGCTTCTCAGCACCACTATTAGGCTGAAGGCTGTGAACAGAATATGCCAAACCCAGGCACTTCCTCACTCTTGGAGACCTTAAATGTCCTTCTTGTTGACATTTCCTTGAGCCCCATTCCTGAACCCATTACCTACCATTTCCTACCGCATCTTAGACATCACCTGGCACAAATGGCTCCTGTATCTGGTCCTCCAGTCTTCACCCTGACGTTGAACCCCTCCACTGGGCATCATTTCCTCTGAGGAGGGGACTGGATTAACCATCTCCATGTCATAATCTAGTCACTTTCCCTAGAGCCTCTTCTACTTCTCACCTACTCCACTTCCACCATCTTTCTTCATGGTCTAGTACCCACCACAACTGTAGAGGGTGTGAAGCCATTCGCAAAGACTGTATGTCTTTCTCTCAGCCAGGAGCAGTCCCGTCATATCACTGCAGCATTGGAGTGAGGGATCAAACTTCAAAGGTGTCCCATACTAAGACCAAGTCTGGCCTCCATCATCCTGGGAGTTTGAAAAATATTGACATAGTCATTCCCTGTTGTGCGAGCCTTGGCCAGAAGTATGTTTGAGATGGATATGCAGAGATAAGTGACTTTCAGAGCCACACACCCAAAACCTCCTGGAATGCATGGCTAGAGATAGCCTGCAAGGCCACAAATCCAAGTAGGATCAAAACATATTGCCTTGGGACACATGTGGCAGTGCATGCCTATAATCCCAGCACTGGGGAGGCGAAGGTAGGAGAATCATTGCAAGTTTGAGACCAGCCTGGGCTACAAAGTGAGTACAAGCCCAGCCTGAACTACAATATGAAACCCTGTCTCAAAAAGATAAAAAAAAAAAAAGTCTTAAGGAATGAACTCTCTGGCTCTCTCCTCCCCAGACTCTGATTTCTCACTTAAATTGGCCCTAAAGTCAATCATGTGACAGAACACCCTGGCCTGCCCCTGTGCCCTATATGAACAGACATCCTTGCCTACACAGACATGCTTTTTGTTACTTAGCCTTGCTTCCTGGTTCTATCAATAAACAGCTGCAGAATCTTCAGCCACAGTTAGTAGCTGTCTATGAGATTCTCATTCTGATTGGACTTGGTTAAGCGTAGTCCTCTGGGCTTTCTGGGGGTTTAAATTGGACAATGACTCCAGGTAATCTTTCATCCTGTGTGCCATGCCATGGTCGTGAACTGTTCAGAACCAACTGTCTTTCAGGCTTCTCTTTCCATAATTCAGTTATAAATGAGGAAATATACCAATTTAAATGCCTTCAAATAGAGTTACTTGGAACCTGGTAAACTTTACATTATACTAATTTGTATCTGATTTTTTTTTATATCTAATTTCCGAGCATTTTCAGAAAGAGAAATGTGGGCTGGGGAGGTAGATTGGTAGTCTAAGCACCTGCCTGGCAAGTACAAGGACTCAGGTTCAATCCCCAGTACAGCATGCTGTGCCAGCTCTGGAACCCCGTAGGCCACTTTAACCAGGCATGGGGAGCACACCTGTAATCCCAGCACTGGGGAGGCTGAGACAGGAGGATCACTACGAGTCCAAACTGCATAATGAGGAGACCTGTACCAAATAAATAAATAAATAAATAATATTTTAATTTTTTTTAAAAAAAAGGAAATGTGCAGCTATGACAAGGCAGGCACCAGAAGTGATAAAAGCAAGAGTTGAGAAGGTAGAAAACCAAGAGAAGCCAGCAGCTCTATGCCTTTGCTGTGCCGCTGATTACCATGCAGAACAATAGCTTTTGTTTATAACGAGGCTCTCAAGTGATGCACATACAAACATGGGTCACCTTCAGCATGCTTTCTGAGAGCACCTCCGTGTTTCCAAAGAACTCCCAGACCCCTGAAGGTTGCCCACCTTGCTCAAAGTTGGGAGGGCTGCTTCTTGGAACTCCTCCACCAGAAACTTCTACACAGTTATCCACATGGGCAACATGGGTTGGCTTTTACAATTTGTGTGGCAGTTTTCAGAAACTGATAAGAAAGTATTTTTATTATTGATCTATTAATATACTTAAGGTATAATAGATATAAACGATGAGAAAGAAAACTGGAACAATTCGCTGTGGTTATTGAAGCTTTCTGATTAACTTTGCCTTCCTCATCTGTAGATGGAGTTAATGTATTTCCAAAGCATCTGAATGACTATTTCTCCAAATCTAATAGACTAGCTATTAGAAAGAATGTGCTTCACTGTGGTAATTCCCCTTATCTAGACTGGGTAATAAATTAGTCACCAAAGGAAAGAAAGCTACAAGTACCTGTTACTGAAGGGTTAATGATGAGGCAAATCTCACAGACAAAAATAACTGACAGGATCCGGTACGGCTGAGAGAACTCCCGTCATAGTCAGGGGAACAGCGACACCTACTGCCCCTCACTGTGCTGCACGAACCTGCAGTGCCAGGAGTTTCTCACTTCTGACGTGCCTTTTGCCCAGTTTTAGCCAAGCACAAAGTCTGTTTTACTGTTGCAAAATTAAAAATCAAAAATTTCCTACTAGTATATTCTCTGGAAAAATCACAATATTTTCCATTTTAAAATAACATTATAGCAGGACCGGAGAGATGGCTCAGTAGAATAAGTGCTTGCCTGGTAAGCGCAAGGGCCTGCGTTCAATCCCTGGTTCTGACAAGAAAAAATAAATAAAATAACATTATTTTCATTTTCAAATATAATACATATTATCTGTAGAAAATTGAAAAATAAGATAAAAGAAAAAGAAAATAAAGGTCCTTCACAAGCATTCTTATCAACATGTAATCAACACTTCATTAGAACCACCGACCCACCAGCGTTCTCTTTTCTTCACTTTTTCCTCCCCATCCCTCTCCCATCTCTCTCCCCATAAATATCACAAAGGCAAAATAGGAAATCAAAAATGAAACTTCTCACCAGGACTACTATCGCTCACAACTTGGCGTGTATTATTCCACACAATTTTATGACACTAGAAATGCATACCACCACAAGCAATAATGAGGTAGCAATGCTTGTTATCAGTGTCCAGCCAAAGGTGCAAGAACACACTCAGAGTTGAGTAAGCTGGGTTTATTTCCCTTTGAGTCGAGGAAGAAGACACACCACAGAGCAAATATAGGGTCTTAGAATGCGCATGGGACTTGGGCTTGCTTTGGGTGGTTTGAAGAAGAGTTTATGGCACTAGGATATTTTTTCCCCTTTTTCTTTTTCATTCTTTAATTTATTTCAAAGATAATATAGAAATAACAGACAAGACATTAGCCAAGAATTCCTTAGAGTGTATGGTTTCAGGAAGCAGAATAATATTTGGGTTATTAATCTCATCTAAAAGATGGGATGGGCCAGCCAGATAGCTCAGCAGACTAAAGCGTCTGCTTAGGCAGAGCACAGCAGCCAAGGTTCAATCCCCGGTGTGCTGTGCCAGGCCCCTGCCATCCCAGGCAAGCTGAGGCATCAATTGAGACTGGGCGTGGTGGTACACTCCTGTAATCCCAGCACTTGGGTGGCTGAAAACAGGAGAATCACTACAAGTCCAATCTGCATAGTGAGACCCTGTAGGCCCTGTAGACCCTGTACTAAATACATAAAAAAATTAAAAAGATAAAAGAAGGGAAGATTACTGTAAAGCTAAATAAAGCTTGTGAAAAACTGGTAAAGGTGCAGCATTGTTTGTAACAAGGACAGATAGATGCTTGGTCATTTGTGTGGTTTGGACAATATTCTTATTTATTCCTGTGTCTGTGTTCAGAGGCAGGACTTATCTTTGATCTATCTTTGGCAGAGAGCGTCCTTCTCTGATATTCCTTAATGTCTGTGACATTGTTCAAATTCAGCAGAAGAACACCCAAGCCACCAGCCCTCAGCTCTTTAGGACTGCTTTCTCTCTCTCTCTCTCTCTCTCTCTCTCTCTCTCTCTCTCTCTCTCTCTTTCTCTCTCTCTCTCTCCCTTCCTCCCTCTTAATGTTTTAGGCATTTCTATATAAATATTGAATCTCACTTAGCCACATTTCTATTGTTGAATGATTGCATGTTTCAATAACTTAAACTTAGAATTTAATATTCTGAAGTGGAAATTTTTTTTGTTTTTTTGAGACAAGGTCTTACTCACTGGCCTTAATCCCACTATTAACCCAGGCTGGCCTCAAACTCACAGCAATCCTCCTGCCTCAGCCTCCTGAGTGCTGAGATCACTGGCGTTCACCACCACATCCAACCTAAATTGAAAAAAAATTAAAGATACATCTGTGTGCAGGCTTCAGAATCTGAGTGACCTAGAATTCAGTCCCAACTCAGTGGTGAATCAAGTGTGTGACCCAGAGCTAGTTACTTCTCACAAAACCTGTTTCTCTGAAAATGCGGCTAACTATACCAGACTTTCTGGGATTGAGTTTGGTTTACAAACTGTTTAGCCCAATGCCTGCATCATATGTAACAAATTACTACTTTAGGATGTTTTAAATTATTTAAGTATCACAATTAAGTTTATGCTTAATAAGGGGCACTGTGTTTTCCATGGATGTTTTAATTTCTTCACTCTGAAAAAAAAAGCAGGAAGGACCAATTAATAAACAACCAGCTACAAATCTGGGCCTGAAGGAAAGAAGGATTAAGGCTACAATTCAGAATATATGACAGAGAGAGGTTGTTTGGGCTCTTCAAGGAGGCACCCCAAAACTACCCCATGCAGAGCATCAGCCTGAGAGAGAAAGAAGATCCCAGAGACTATGGATTTGTATTGCAAAACCAAGGAAGTTCTGAGCTATTGGGGTCCTGTGGGAATACTAACCAGCTGGTGGTGCTGGCCTTTCTACAAGGGCCTAGTTAGTTCTTTCCATAGCTCACCCTAAGTCAGTTCAGAAATGGCCATATTCACCCATTCAGTATTTACTGAGCATCTACTATGTGTTAAGCACTGTTCTAGATGTCACAGATATACAGTGAACCAAACATTGGGCTCTCATAGGGCTTATAATCCAGTAAGAACAAAAGGAATTAAAATGAACAAACAAGAAGACATGAGTTAATGGTAAGCTCAATGTTGAAAAACAAGATGATGTGTTACTCTTTGGAGCAACTAGGGAACTTTTTATTCTGAGTGATCAGGATGCAGTTCTGTGGAGGCGTTATTTAAGATGGAGTCTGAATGACCAACAGGAGCCAAGTTGGGAAGAACAGTAAGTTTAATTGCCTTAAGGTAGAAACAAGTTTGGTGTGTCCCAAAACTTGAATGACAGCTAGTTTGGGTGTGAAGGGGAAGAAAAAATAGTTTGGTGTGTAGGCAAGAGTCCTAGCAAATAAGACTGTAAATTTGAAAGAGGGATTTGGATTTTGTTCTAAATGTTAGAGGTAAACATGGGAAGGTTTTAACCTGAAAGGAACACAATCTGATATATGGTTTTGAAAGATCACTATTTATATCTATGAGGGCATAGTAAACAACAATAAGTGTGTGTGTGTGTGTGTGTGTGTGTGTGTGTGTGTGTGTGTGTGTTACTGGGGATCAAATGGGATCTTGCACTTGCCAGGCAGGTGCTTATGCCACTGAGCTATGCCCCCCACCCTACAATAACTATTATTTGGCAATAAACAATAAACGATAAACATTATTTCCATGAATGTTTTAATTTCTTCATTTTGAAAGAAAAAGCGGGAAGGACCAACTAATATACAACTAGCTACAAAGTTGGCCAGCCAACTTTATTATGCCTTTCTTCTGAAAATTTAATTTTGCCCTTCCCTGACATGCATTTGATTCAGGCCCAGCCAATCATAGAATCCCATTTTACTGGGCATAGTCATTGGTTCAGCATGGGCCTGTGATCTAAACTGGGCCAATCAGAATCCTTCCTTGAGAATCATGGACTATGAAGGCAGCTCTCTTTCCTACCTCTAAGAATAGAACCAATTACAGCTGGAGAGAAAGAAATCAAAAGGAACACTGATGACTTCCTGCAGTTCAGAAGGCTACCTACGCCTTATCTTCTCTATTAAGTAAGCCACTAAATTTCTCTTTTTACTAAACCTTATCACCATTAAGTGTCCTAATTAAGGAGTCAGGGAAACAGCTCAGTAGAATAAGTGCTTCCCTGTCAAGCACACAAGGGTCTGAATTCAATCCCCAGTTCTGCAAAAAAAAAAAAAAAAAACAAAGCTGCTTCCAACAGGAATTGGCTGTCACATTCTCTGCACTTGGAAAAAAAAAAAAAAAAAAAAACAAGAGTCCTAATTCAGCAGCTCTTTCTTACCCCAGTACTTTTTAATCAGACTTTTTGGTACATTTTAGATATACATAATGATCACATTCATCATAGAGAATTTGTACAAGTACATGATATAACTTGGGTTTTTTCCATCCCTTATCCTACATTCAACCACTTTTCTCTTTCCCATTAAAAAGCTTTGTTTCAGGCAAGGGATATAACTCAGCAGTCTAAGTGCCTGCCTGGCAAGCGCAAGGTGCTGAGTTCATTACCCAGTACCAAACCCCCCCCCCAAAAAAAAACCTTTGTTTCCATTTTTCCTTTTTTCATTCATTTTACTTTTCTTTTCTTTCCTTCCCTGTTACCTTCTCCTTTTTTCCCCTTTCCATTTGAACATTTTCTTCCTATTTTACAATACCTATCATATATTTTTGCCCTTATCGAAACTTTTAGTTTCTCACACCAGAGAAACAATGTACTTACCACATTATTTTTCAAACTCTCTAATCTCCATGTTTCTAAAGGAAAATTCAAGCTAGGCATGATGGTATACATCTGTAATCCCAGCATTCAGGAGGCTGAGGCAGGAATGGCATGAGTTTGAGGCTAGTGTGGCCTCTATGTAGAGTTCAAAGCCAGCCTTCTCTACAAAGTGAGATTGTCTAAAAAAAACCAAAGGGAGAAAAAAAGAGAGAAAATTCCAACATAGATATGGAAAAGAGGGGAATTGTGCATTTGGTTTATGGGTTCAAAAATTTAATGTAGTTTTCCTTCAGAAAGAAACAAAGAGGTATCAGCAGCTCCTGGTCTAAGCTGAAGAGAACTGTAGCTATCATTAGTGTTTAGCAGTACTGTCTGAGCTCAAGGCTAGGAGAGCCCTTCTTTGTCCACTGGAACTCAGGCATAGTCATGTGACTTGCTTTGTTCACTGAAATGTGTTTAGAAAAGATGTGTTGCCTCTAAACAAAAACTAGGTGCCAGCATCTGGCAGGTCACATCCCATTTTTTACCTCAACAGGGTAGCACATGTCAAGATGAAGGCTACAAGTTCTCTCTCCTTTTTTTTAATGTAATAGAGCCTTGTTATGTAATTCAGGCTGATCTCAATCACAGTGATCCTCCTGCTTCAGCCTCTTGAGTGCTGGGATAACAGGAGTGCACTACCACACCCAACCATTGGAGCCCAAATTTCTGAGTGACTATCTATGTTGCACATACAACATGAGTGAAAAATAACCCTCTTGTTTTAAGTCACTAGGGAGTTTGGGGTTGTTTGGAATTGCATCATAATCAAGCCTGTTCTAACACAGAAATAAATGCCTTAAAGTATGAGGACATATCTAGCAAAATTCTAAAGGATGGCTCTATCATAAACCTTTGTAGCGGTAGCACATGGACATCCAGTTTGTTGACTAGGAGCATGAAGCTTTATGTTCCTTTCTGAAGAGTTCTGCTGTTATGATTTAGGTTTACAGCGTTACCTAAAACTCTGAGATACTCAGAGACAGAACTTTTGGAAGGTGATTCAGTCACAGGGGTGCTGTACTCATCAGTGGATTTATGGACTATTGAGCCCAGCCGCTGGGTGTGCTGCTAGGAGGTGGGGCCTGGTTAGAAGGGGTGTTGCTGGGAGGCAGGACCTAGGGGAGAATAGCTCCCTCTCTGCTCCTTTCCCTTTCTGTTTCTTGGCTGCAGCCATAGGAGCAGCCTTCCTCCTGCAGACCCTTCCTACAATGCCATCTCTCCCTTGGAGCCCAATGACCATGAACCAAAACCATAATCCACAATAAACTCAGAGGTGTCAGGAGTTGTGTCTTAGCAATAAGAAAGTGACTAAGACATCTGCCAAGGAATTACAGATCACAATCTATGATGATCCATGAAGTATGATGAAACCACAGGTAAATTGCTTAAATCCAGAAAATCTGAGCAGTGATGGGTTTTGAGACTGACAGATTAACTTGCTGATACCTATGGAAAGGTATGCTCTTTCAGTGGTTCATGTTTTATGAAAGATGATTCCTGCAAAGGGCTGGAGGGAGGCTCTCTTCATCTTGAGCGCCTACTGCTCACTCAACTCCACCTCATCTACAGCTTTCTATTCCCTCCATCTGGAGGCAGGTTCTTAATGCATGTGCTCCAGACTCAGCTAGTTTTAGAATGCTGATGTTAGTAAGCAGGAATTTTCCTCCACAAACTTCTTAGTACAAGAATTATTTTATTTGTATCAATCAAATCAGCTTTGTTGACCAGCTACCAGTCACCTAAAAGGTATTGATCTCAGCCATCATGGGAAAGGTCATCCCTGTTTCTAGAACTGCACAAGAATCCAGGAGGCACTTGTGGCTCTCAGTAAAGGGCAAAAGAGCTTCCGGGTCTTATGATTGCTGCTAGGAATCGCATCATGCCAGGCCACACAGACAAAGGGTGAGCAGCCCCCTTTCTCCATAGCAAATCATGGGAACACTTTTCCACAATCCTCCAGGCCACAACTGTCCCCGTGTGAACATATTCCATCCCACAAGAGGTCTGTCATTGCTAGAGAGCTGCACAGAAGCAGGTACAAGTCTGTAGCACTCTTAAGAATGAAGCACCATGCCTCCCTTACCTCAAGGATGGGCTGCTTCTGCTTTCTCCCCTCTTATAGGGCTTATCAAACACATGGGTATCTTGAGAGTGTTCTTGGGCACACGGGAGAATTCTAATGAATCAGGTGAATTGCAACATGAGCATTTACTGTAAGATCTCTATCTCACCTCCATGACCAAACAGCTCTAATCAGTCTCCATAATCTTTAACCCTCAGGGAATCCCATTGCTTCAATTCTTTTTAATCTTTTTATTTATTTATTTGGTACAGGGTCTCAATACACAGCTGAGACCTGTAATGATCCTCCTGTTTAGGCCTCCCCAGCACTGGAATTACAGGCACGCACCATCACACCTGGTTTCAGTAGCCTGTACAGTGTGCCTGGGGTTCTGGGACTGGCACAACATGCGGTACTGGGGATCAAACCTGGGTCCTTGTGCATGCCAGGCAGGTATTTAGACTGCTGAGCTATCTCCCCAGTGCCCCCCGCTGCCCCCATTGTTTTAGAATGCACCCAGGATTTAGTTGGTTACAACAATACACACAGCACTTAGGAGGCTGAGGCAGAAAAATCAAGTTTGACACCAGCCTGGGTACAAACTGAATTCAAAGCCAGGCTGCACTGTACAGCAAAACCCTGTCTCAAAAAGACACAGACACAGAAATGACTATCATCAAGGAAGAAGTTTGTACTCACAGATCACTAGAAATAGATGACAGAGTACTCCATGCAGGGAGCCACAAAGAAGTCCAGGGTGGGCCAGGAGGGAGAGAGCCCTTACTGTGGTTTCCACAGGAAGAAATGAGCAACACTGAGTAAGCAAGTTTAAGATGAGCTAGTCTGAATAATCTCAGCAAACTGTAGGGAATAGAAGCTGTCTTTAGTCATCTGGCTCTTGGCCCAGAAGTGATTAGGACAGAACAGTCCAGTGCCTAGGATCCCTGAGAGGCCTCAATAAGAGGCAGCCGAATGTGGGTACTGGGCTGGCTGCATATGAAGGCTCATCTGTACCCAAGTCTTTTACTATCTCTGGGTATACTTATGGAGATAGCATTCTCTTCAGGATCAGCTAGGCCCAGATGTCAAAGCATCAAAAATACAAAGGCATGCTGAGACACCTGGGCTACACCTCAGTCTCGGGAGGATTTTATTCCCAGCCTTCTCAACTTAAAGGACTTGCTTGCACCTGAAGGAGAGCTGTTGGTGCTGGCATCCAGCATCAGTTGCTGCCTCCTCCTGTCCCAACTCCAGCTGTAGGTGCTGTATTTAGCTTACAGTTCAACAGTGCCATGGCCCAGAGGACATGAAAGAGTGCCAGGAGGGACATAAATAGTACCATACCTACCAGGGAAAGGTCTGTAGGCCTAAACCACAGGGGCAGTGGGTCTTGGAGAACCCAAGACCTATAGGCCAGGCACAGCCCTCCAAACCTGATGCATCCTCTTTGCTCTTCCAACCACTTCTGCCCTACCTGACATCCTGAAGAAGTTGGATCACTCTCCATTGCTTTTCCTTCCTAACCCCAAACAGGACCTGAATGCATCTAGGCAGACCATTCTATAACCACACCTGATGTCTATTGACCACACTCTGTGTCACAGAGAAGCATGTCCCTGGGTCCCATCAGAATCAGAAAACAATAGAGCCAGGCAGATAGCTCCGTGGGCTAAAGTGCCTGCACAGGCAGACCCAGGGACCAGGGTTTGATCCCTGGCGTGTCATGCCAGCCCTGCCCCCAGGCTGTGCTGAGACTGTGACTGAGACTGAGTGTGGTGACTGGATGTGGTGGCACATCTGTAATCCCAGCACTTGGGAGGCTGAAAATGGGAGAATCACTACAAGTCTGATCTGCTAGTGAGACTCTGTAGACACTGTACTAAATACATTTTAAAAAAATAATCAGAAAACAGCAAAAAAAAAAAAATTGTTTTGTTTTTATTGCTAGTTTTCCCTCCAGGTGATGAGAACAATCTTTAAATATTCCAACCTTGCTTCCGCCCAATTAAAAAGGAACATTTTTTCTCTTCGCCCTTAAGACAAGACCTGTCTCCAGCCAACCAAGAACTGTTGTGGTTATGACCCTCCCTCACCACCACCATGGAACAAAGTAGCAAGGAGGGTCAGGACCCAGCAGGCACCAAGAGGAGCCCTTTCCTGGTATCACTGAGGCCACTAGTTAACTTGGAGGCTGCTGTGGAGGGGGGAAGGGCAGGAGGAGTTCTCAGATAGGAAATGGTTCTGCCTCTTATAGGAGGTAGGAGAGTGGTGAGCATTTGAGTCATTTTATGGACCAGGAACCGGAATCAAAAGCACAAGGAGGGCCGGCCAAATAACTCATCGGATTAAAATGCCTGCAATCAGAGGGCCAGGGGTTTAATCCCTGGGCCTGCCCCCAGGGAGCATTGAGCTAGTAATTGAGATTGGGTGTGGCAGCACTTGCCTGTAATCCCAGCTCTTGGGGGCCTGTAAACAGGCAGATAACTATGAGTCCGATCTAGCAGTGAGACCCTGAATACCCCCTTGAACCTTCCCTAAAATACAAAAAAAAAAAAAAAAAAATTTGAGAGGGCCAGAAAACAGCAATGTCCTCAA
>NW_004524634.1:5972781-5995444 GCF_000260255.1 Octodon degus | reverse complement strand
TATGAGTCCGATCTAGCAGTGAGACCCTGAATACCCCCTTGAAAAAAAAAAAAAAAAAAAAAAAAAGCACAAGGAAATTTGAGAGGGCCAGAAAACAGCAATGTCCTCAAGGTTATACAAACACAAGTGACCACCCGATAGCTGCATCAATGTACAAACACCAGGCAAGACCCTGGTGGCCAGAATCCTAACAATCCTCCTCCAGGAACTCAGGGATGAGACTTTAGTCTGTCCAGCCCTGCACTGTGCCCTTGGCCATGGACACTCCAACTTCCCACACAAGCACAGTCCAAAGATACTGTCATTATTCACGCTATTTCTTTCAGTTGTTTCACATTTCCACACTCTCCTTCACTCTTGGGGCTTGAATTTACCCAACAACCAAAATGTGAGCCTGGGTGTGGTGGCACCCACCATTCATACCTACGCCATCTTCCCTCATTTTCTCTACATTTCTATTCCATATTTCACCAATCTGAGCCACATGTTCCAAATCTATTGTGAACCCTCCTCTCCGGTTCTGGGAAAAAAAAAAAAAAACTCTGCTCTTTCCCCACAAAGACTGATCTCCCCACCTTCCTCCCCCAAGTGGAACCAACCCATAACCTCAAGTACGTAGAGCCACAGTGAGGATAAACCAAGTACATGAACATTCACCCTGTTGGATTTGGCGATGAGCAGGTCACAAAGTTCAGGCACTCTGAGGTTTATAAAAATCACAGATCTGCCTAAAACCCAGTCTCCAGCAGCTAAGATCAGGCCAGAGGTGACTTGGATAAGATACCCATGTGACAATGGCCCTTCTCCCACCGCAGAGGACTTAAGATGATTGCATGTTTTCATGGTTAAGCTATGATTCTGGCATGGTAAGTCAGTATTGACAACAACAACATCTACTGGTATAGTGCTTTATTGTTTATGTTTTCGCATTTAATCCTTGCAGCAACCATGAGGTAGGTATGACTATCCCCATTTTACAGATAAGTAAACCAGTATCCCTAGATATATGCCCAAGATTATATGCTTCTTTACTGCAAGCCCACTGAAACTTCAAACCCAAGGGGACTCTTGTGTAGTTCACAGGCTGCTGCCAAGGAAAGTAGAGCAGAAAACTCCAACTGGAAAGGACTGGACCATTCACTGGAGCTTGAAGGAGTCCCTCACCAGGATGAATGAGGCACATTCATAGGCCAAGACCAAGACTGAGCAGGAGAAATCCTAGAGCACGCAGGAGCTGTGAAGCAGGAAGGTCTGGACATTGGTAAGAGCTGACGATGTCTTTGGATCCTTGGGGCCCAGCTTCCATGGATTAGAGAAACAGAGGCCCTCCAGCAGCTACAAGTCCAGGGACTGGCCAACGGCAGCAGGTGAGGCTAGAAGGAGCTGCCACAGAGTGGCACCACCGGGGCTTGGCCCAAGTGCAGTGGTCCTTTAACTTTGTGAAGGCCTTGAGAATCTGATGAAAGTCCCCCTCCCAACCAAAAAAGCACAGACACACATGTACAGATGTACAGACAACGTTTTGCATACAATTTCAGGGAGTCCATGGGCCCCAGGTGGGGGACTCCTCCTTTAGGGCAAAGGTGTCAACCTGAGTAAAGTCACTGATGCAACCTATCTTTAAGCTACTTATATTCATGCTACTGTTCCCCTTTTGCTGCCCCTAATATTTAGAATGTTGTGAAGTTCATCTTTAATTGTAGCCAAGGAAAAGGGGCCCAACCTGTACTCCAGGCAGGAAAAGAGTGTCTATGGCATGGCAGTGGTGACAACCAGAGGGCAAAAGCAAAAGGAAGGATGGGGTCAGATACCAGGGCCCTTCCACCCAGAAGGTCACTTTAGGAGCTTCTCTGTACTCCAATTTAGATGAAGGTTATGGGTCAGTGAAGAGAGAGGCAGTGTTTTGTTGCCTTTTAGGGAAAAAAAAAAAAGTCATTTCCCCACTGGGTACAGAGTGTGGAGTTGTGCAGGTAACGCTCCCATTCCAACCTTTCCCATCTCTATGTCGAAGCACCTAAGCCTCGGCCCAGTCACTCATGCACATGTGGCCAGGCCTCCTATGACCAGTGTATTTACACACTCTTTCATGGAAGAAGGGAAACTGGGACGGGGACCTCAGGCAGAGGGTTCTGTGTTGCAGCACAGGGAATCATGCATTCACCACAGAGAATCAATGAAATGGGAGAATCAAAAGAACCATCTCAAGGACTCAGTGCATATTGGCCCCCAACTACCTCCATGGCTTTTCCTTCTAACCAGGGCACTCCCAGAAAGCAAAGTCCAGAGCTCTGCCTTGGGCCCCATCACCAAAGCTAAGGGGCCCAAGATAGCAGTCCAGGGCTAAAGGGTCATGGGGACTCAGAAGCTGAGGAAGGGAGGCAACCCCAGTTCACTGCAGCCCCAACTCTCATAGGAATCAGGAATCAGGTGATACCTAGATCACTCAGACTCAACAAAAAATGGGAGGCCATGACAGTCTTCCAGGCCCAGTGACCTGGTCTCAGTGGTCACTCTGTTCTGTGTTCACTCATATGCTAGCATTCATTGGCCTGGCTCTAGATGGATGTTTCATCACATGTGGCTAGTGGAGCCCCAGTGAGCCGAATATGGGCTGGGCTAGAGCAAGGATCAAGCAGGAAAGGTGGAGGGAAGCCACCGAAGCCGCTGGCCCTCTTGGCCAGGGCCAAGGGCAACCGCTCATCTTCAGGGGAAGGGGAGGGAGGGTCTTGGCTGTAGCTTGTGGTCCCAGATGGTGGGGCCCCCAGGTCTAAGCCCACCTTGTCTCTAGCCAGAAGTTCCCTCTGTCGCCGTCTCTGCTGACGCCGACCAATCAAGAGGAGAGTCAGAGAGGCTACAAGAACCCCCAGAAGGAAGCCAGCCAGTCCAGCCCCCACTGTGTGGGCCTGATTTGAGGGACCCTGCTGGCTGCCTCGTACCAAGCTGTAAGCTGCTACCACACGAGCTGCCCCACCCTCCTGACATTCACAGGCATAAGCACCCAAAGTCCCTGGGGTCACCACCACCTCTAGCCCATCCCGCCGGGGGGTGAGTGCTGTCATTCCACTGGGCTGATGCCACACACAGGATGCCCACGCTGAGCTGGGGGAGCATGGCAAGACCACGTGCGCAGATGTGGCCACAGGAACTTCAAACACTACTGGGTGTTCTGCAGAGAGATAGCACATACACAGAGTGTGGTAAGATTACAGCTTGGCCTGAGATGGAGAGAAATGCTGGGTGATATCAGATATGACACAGCACTATGGGAACAAGCTAAAAAGGAGATGCTCAGAAGGGTAAGGAGGTGGGTCACTGGCTACCATGTTTTCCAGGATCCAAGTTTTAAAGCAGGTTGAAATGGACAGCTTTCTAACCCCTTTCTATCTATCCCACCCATATTTCTGTAAACAATACAAACCTCCGGGCTCTTTGGGACACAAAGAAGAGACATCTGCTGACTCTATGTCTTGGACCAGCCTACGAAGAGAAGAATAACTGGTAAATCCAGTGTCAACATTCTCTTTCACCATCTCAGTGCCATGGAACATTTATTCCCTCATTAAATCTCCTGCCAAATCACCCTTGAAATTAGTTAATGTTCTCCTTACCAAATCCTTCCCCAGTATCCCTTATGTACTTCATCATGATATTTGCCATGCTAAATTCTACAGTTATTTCTTTTTTTTCCTACAGTTTTTTTCTAGCAGACCATGATCTACTGTAAAGATGTTTGTTGGGTGTGCTTTAAAGGAAATGGGATTCTTCTAAGAAACAGACCTGATTATCCCCAACCACAAGATTTCTCAGGGCCGGGGAGATAGCTCAGTAGAATCAGTGCTTCCCTGGCAAGTGCAAGGGCCTGAGTTCAATCTCCAGTTCCACCAAAAAAAAAAAAAAAAAAGAAAAAAAAAAAAAAAAAAAAAGAAAGATTTCTCTTGTTAAAAAAAAAAAAAATTTAAAAAGCCTGTAGTTTTTATTGTTTTTCCATTAATAGACAGAGTAAATTAGTTTTCTGTAAAATCTAAGCAAATATTGCATGAGTGTAAGTTTCCTAAAAGCAGTTTGCCTTGAAGAGCAACTGTCTCTCTACAGCTGTTAATATATATTGGCTTCTGATGATCTGTTTCAAACAGCACAATCCTGGTTTTCTCAAGATTTGGGCAGACTATAACAGCAAGATGGATCACTCTCTACTGAGCTCTCTAGTGCCACTACCTGAGAAGCGGTGGCCAATGAGAACTCTGCTAGGAGAGGTCGACTGCCAGAGCGACTCCACTTGAGTATGAACTCCTTCAACACAAATTAAAGCCCTGGAAATAAGTTCCAAGACTAGTATAAATGGGTAACCGATGGCTGCTCATTTTAGATGACAGTAAGGAAAGTGAAAAGACCATTTGTACAGCTAGTGCCACAGGAACCTCATAATCTGTTTCTCTTTCTTCAGCAAACTGAAGTATGAAAGACAGAAGGTATACAAATACCAACCGAAGACACACATACATACACACCCCAAAATTTACACATATTTTTAAACAACACTTAAGACTCAAGTACGAAGGATATCTAAAACCAGTGAAATTTTTTTTTTTTTTTTTTTTTTTTTTTTTTTTTTTTGAGACAGGGTCTCACTATGCAGTTCAAACTCACAGCCATCCTCCTGCCTTAGCTTCACAAGTGCTGGGAGTACAGGCACATGCCACCACCTGGCTAGACCAGTAAAATTCTTATTTCAATCACTTTTAGAATAATGAAAAAAAAATTAAAGTATTTGCTTTTGTATTAAAGGATAAAAGTTCCCCCAAAAGGAATTTTAAAATCAGGTCAAAATCCTTAATCAAAGCTGGTCATGGCAGCACATGCTTGTAATCCCAGCACTCACAAGGCTGAGGCAAGAGAATCATTTACACATTAGAGATAAACAAAGATTTATGAATTTATGAAGTGATATGATAGCTAAAATTTGTTTTGAAATACTTGGAAAGCAGTAGAACTATTCATGAAGTAAGACTGGCCAGGAGTTGATGGTTGTTGAAACTGAGGATAAATAGATGGAAATTTGTACAAATAGTTTCTCTACTACTGAATATGTTTGAAACTTCCTACAGTAAAAGTTTTCAAGAGTATCTTTGTCTAGTATTGGTCTATACTGAAATATTTAGGATGAATACAATGTCTGGGATTTTCTTCCACATGACATGTTTTTAAGCTAGCTGCTAAGTGTCTCATATATGATAAGAGCCAAAAACAGACAAGATAGCAATTAGGAGGTTATTAAAGTAGTCCAGTTAAAAAGTGATGATGGCTTGGACTAGAATGGTGGCACAGGGGTGATGGGAAGAAGGCGGCTTCGTGGAATACTAGAGGCAGACTTGGAATGGATTCCAGTATGATGTGGCCATGTCTGGCTTGAGCAGCAGGAGAGATACTGGGTCCTTTATTAAAATGAGAACTAGATGAGAAATACTAAAGAGTAGTACATACTTAGACCTGCTAAATTTGAGTTGCTTGTGAAGCATCCCTAAGGGAATATCAAGTAGGACTTGGATAGGGAATTCTACAGCTTAATCAAAATAATCTGTTGGTTGTCCTCAGCATGTATATGATGTTGGAAATTAGAAGAATGTGTTATGATTTGTGTCTAGTTGTCACCCCAAAGCCTCATGCAATAATGGGGTATACTTCTAGAGTTTGTGATTAACTCATGACCCACTGGGATTATGGGTGTGAGTGCTGCTGAGATTATGTGTGTACTACACCCAGCCTGGGGCAGATAGCCTGAACGCAACTTAAAGGAGACAGACTTGCTCTCTGTTGCCATTGTTGCTGCTAATTCTCCATTTTGCTCTTTTACTCTTTGCCACTGCTATGAAAGGTTGCTCTCTTCCATGTTGCAGGCTGCCTTGGAGCCAGCTGAGTATGGACTGAAACCTCCACAAACTGTGAGCTAAATAAACCTTTCCTTCCTTCAATTTGGGTGTCGGGTATTTGTCCCAGCAATAAGAGAAGAGTAACTGAGATAGAATTACATCACTTAGAGAGTATGGAGGTGTAATGAGAGGGGGCCAGGAACCCAACCAAATGTCAACAATCAGTAGCTGGCTGAGAAAGGAAGCAATAGGGAGACAGAAGAGGAGAATACATAAAGAAAGGAAAAAGGGATGGGTGGCTGTGCAAACACTTCTGAGAGCTCTCATAAGATGGAAACTGAGAACAGTCGACTAGAGAACTGTCTCTCTGATGGACATGGAGTGTCAGCCTCACAGCTGTCGTGAGCTGACATGGACTCAGTCCTACTACCAGGACAGGCAGGACAGGTCTAGCAGAGAGACAAAGACACTGATGAGGCAGCACCAAATGGACCGACAGATGGAAGCAGTATAGGCTGACAGATGGGCATGCACATGATGCAGACATCAACAGAAGAAAAACAAAAAACAGACACAGGGTGGCATTAGTGGATGTGAAATGGGTGAAGCCCTGGACTAGCAGCAGAACCGGACACAGTCATCCGTACTCACCCTCGGCGCTCCCCAGCATGGGCCACACATGCATCTAGCCGCAAACTCCAGGCACAGGCCGGGTCCTGAGCCAGGATACACTCTGAGCAGCTCTGGAGACGACCACAATTGGTTGTGTTCACTTGTATCACCTCCGTACGGGAGCCTACCAGGAGCCAGCCCTACAAGAAGGGAGCAGGGAAGGGGAATACGCTGGATCTCCCAGACTTCAGGGTCATCTATCTCTACAGTCAGATGTCTCCCTAGTGGATTTTCCCAGATCTATAACTCACATGGTATAATTTCATGCTCTCAACTGGCTGTGGTTCCGGGAACAAGGTCAGGTCCTCCAGGACGCTAAGCTGGGTTCCAATGTGCACCGCTCGGTGCAAGTGTCCATCCTCTAGGAGACAAGAAAGGGATAAGAATGATGGCCTAACTGCCCTGTGCATGGGACTCTGGTGCCTGTATGTATTAGGGGGTTCCCTCTGTGATGCGAGTATACCCTATATGGCAACTTGTTTGACTATTAACTATACCTGTACCCAGGTAGAGCACATCATACTCTTTCCCTGAGAGGCTGGTTACCCTGTGGGCTACCACTCTGAGATAGGCTGTATCCGTAGTGACCAGCAGGGGGTGCCCATCAGCGGGAAACACTGGCCTGTCCATGAGTGGGTGGTCCCGGATAAAGGTGAGCACACGATCAGGCAAGGAGAGTGATGAGCTGAACTGCTGTAGCTTCATGTTCTTGGTGATACACTAGAACAAATGCAGGGCTGGGTGACACAGTTTCTCAAAGAACAAAGTGTCAGTAATACTTAGCAGACCTCTTGTCCTGAGGGCAGCTCTTCAATTTACCCCTGGGCTAAAGACCTGGCCTGGCTCCCTTACCTCTCCAGGTCTGGGCTGGGGCACATCATTGTCCGTGACAGGTAGTCCCCTGTTGCAGTCATGTTTTAGCTCTCTGAAGGTACCATTCAGTACTGTCCGAATGTCTTGTGGTCTGAAGGCACAGACAGCAGAGATGGCAGCCCCTTCCCTGGAAGATCACAGGGTAAAAGTATGTATCTGCAGGGAGCTAAAAAACAGCAACTTATCTCTTGTCAAAAGGAATGACCCTTAAAAGCACACATGGGGCCATGGAAGAGTCTATGCATTCTGAAGGAGACAGCAATGACCCTGTGCCAATCCTCTTGTCTCCCACCCTATAACTCTCCACACCAGCAACCCTCACCACTGGGAAGAAAAGATGCCATAGAAGATGGGGGTCCCCATTCCAAGATCAGGTCGAAGCTCAGCCATGTCCTGCAGGACTGTGGAGGCCCGGCCATGCTCAGGCCCTGGACATAGCAGGTCAGCCTTCAGGAAAGTTGTCCACCTCTGCTGAAGGGTCTTCCGACCCCCAAGATCCCCCTGGTGTGACAAGCACATGGAAAATTCTCTTTAGAAGACTAACATTAAGCAAAGAGTATGGGGACAAATACAAGTTTTCCGCTGACTTCAGGGCAGACACAGAAAATGGGGAAACATGCATAGAAATATAAAAACACATACAGACAGAGGAACTGCAGTGACAAAGAGATGCAGGAGTAGATAAGGTCATAACCATGCCAGTAAAAAAGTTAGTTGTGCACTTTATAATGACATGTTTTATTAAGTTCCTCATTTAGCCCTCAAAACAATCACAGGTCAACATCATTATCTTCATTCTACAGATAAATTTTAAATGTGCTTAAAAAAAGAAAAAACCTGCCCAGATCACAGCAAGTGGTGGAGTAGGGCTTTAAACCAGGTCTGTCTGCCACTGGTGCCACCCTTTAATTTCTATACCTATCTACCTCCTATGGACAGTGCATCATAACAGTAACTTGAGGGGGTCTGAGAAGCTAGACATTCCTCAAGTTCTCAGGAAAGAAGCCAGAGAAAAAAGAAGACAGAGCAAAAATGCAAAGACAGAGATCCAGAGAAGAAATGACAGGAGGACACACAGCAGGAGAAGACAAACAGACAGCTAGACAAGGGTCTCACCGCACACACACGGGCCACCCGTGGGACCTTGATGTGCTCATATGAGTCAAATGTTCGGGAAGTCTCAGTAAAGAAGAAGTAGATTTCGTCATCTCCGTCTTCATCCCCCCACTCGGCTGGGCTCAGGGCCACGGCTGCGACAAAGGCTGGGGCTGAGGAGATCATGGCCTCAGATACCCACAGACACAGCCTGGGGCCCCCCAGACTCCACCCAGTCTGTACTTTAGGGGACCCATCTCTCTGTACCCACCGTTAAGCCAGGCTGGCAAGGTCTCTATTCGAATCCAATCCTCAGTGCGACCCACGGCCCGGGAGATGATCGGCTCTGTACCCAGGTAGTTTTTCACAGTGGCAGTATAGAGAACACCCCCTGTAGGGTGACGTGGGGGAGGGAGATGGGCTATCAGAGATCCATAGAGGGAAGCAAAGGCAGAGCAGGGAATAAAGCGGGGCAGCAACTGTCAGGCCTGAATACCTAAGTGCCAGGAACCACTAAGCACATCCCAGGGTCACTTTATAGTAAACATCAAAATAAATTGCCGAGCAACCACTGTTAAGAGAAAACTGTGCCCAAGTGTCCACTGGTATGAAGGGAGAATAAAGAGCTCCCTGGTGTAAATCAGGTTTTGTCTTAGACTTTTGTTACTGGTGTAATAGCCCTATAATATGCTAACTGCCCTGTGACCCTCCAGGAGGGGCACTGGCTTGGCAGAACATTCCAGGGTTAGTTAAGTTTTCTGCTACGGTAAAGTCTGAGGGAACCACTGTTCTTTCTGAGTATCAGTAGGCATACACTATTCTGGAACAAGTCATAACCCTAGGATACACTAGAATCCCTTGGGGGCTTAATCAGAATATAAATCCCTAGTCCTAGACATCCTCATTCAGTAGAATTAAGGGGTGCTTAATTCTTAATTAAGGGGTGCACTGCACACAAGCAATCAGAATTATTCTGATACAAGAGGGTCGAGCCCCAGTTTGCAAAATTTTGAGAAAACACAAGGCCACGGGATGAATGGGACTTCACAGACAGTAAAGAAAGCAGCAAAGAAATTGGGACCTTTCTCCCAACATAGCAGAAAGACAGAGGCACTCCTGGAATGCTGAAGATTTGAGAAGAGAAAATCATCACCCTGGGTTGGAAGGGAGGTGCAGTTCTTTGGGTTGAATGGGAAGGAACTATGACTACCCTAATACTGCCCAGGAGTCCGACATGAATAGGAAGACAATGAATCAGGGTAGTGGAAGGATGCCTGGAGCAGTCCTGAGCATCACAGGTACTCTGGAGAGAACAAGATGATGTACTTTCATCACCTGTTGTGTAACAAGGCATTTGTCAGGTGTTGAGTACATTAGTGCCCTCAAGAATTCCCATTTGAGCCAGGAAGACAAGCACACAGTCAGACAACAGGAGGCTTGATCTAGTATGTGGGGGAGGGGGACTGCAAAGGAGAATCGAGCTACATCTACCTAGGACCCAGCATGTCTAAAGAATGAGAAAAAAAATCTGTCATACAAGGAGGACTTTGGGAAGGAGACAGGCAAGCATCAAAGAAGCGAGCCAGGTGCATGCATGTGAGAATACTGGTGGCTAAAATTCAAAGAGGCAGAGTGGGGAGCTAGGCAGGGTAGGTGAGCAGAGATAATGTTGGAGGAGTGAAGATGATCTCCCAATTGTGAAGAATATGTTCTGCCATAGCAGCAATGTGGATTGTGTCATGCAGGGAGGAGTAAAATGGCAGAGGTATTTTTTTTTTAAAGGGAAGTGATAATCAGCTTTATGTTTTTGAGAAGATATACTATTTATAGGCCATTCACACAGTCCAAGCAAGTGTAGAAGGCCAGAACAAACAAACAAAAAAAGCAGAGCGAATATAGGAGACAGACTTAAAAGATACTTCCAAAGTAGAATCCATTAACAAGGTTTGAAAATGAACTGAACATGTGATAGGAAAAAAATGGAGTAAAATAATATTTTTCGGGCTTACATGACTGATGACAGTAGATGGTAATGTTATTACCCAAGGCAGGAAATGACAAGAAAGGTCCACAAAGGAGGCAGTAGAGGGGAAGTGAATTTAGCCTTGACCTTGCTAAGGTAGATATGCTGTCAGGATATGGGTCAGAGACGAAAGAAGGCAATTAAAGAGAGAGCTCTGGGAAACAGGACTAGTCAGTAACTTGAGAGTCATCACATATCATAAGTTCCAACATGAACAACAGAAAGGTAATAAGGAGAAAGGCAAAATTAGTGCCCTGCCCCTTAAGGGCAGGAGGAGCTGCTGCTCACTAGGTCAGAAAGCTGGAGAAGCAAGGAAGACTGCTGTGCTAGGAGCTGGTATATGGAGGTCTTAGCAAGATCTTTCAGTGTTCTGCTTGCTAGGAAAGCAGAAGAAAGCCATATGGAGGGAACAATAACCACCCTAAGGCCACACATGCTCCAGAAAAGCTGCATGTGGCAGGCACTGGTAAGACAACTGGCCTACAAAAAACAGTCTATGTAAAGCAAAAAAAGATCCAGGAGGATACTGAGGGCAGTAGTTGAAGGAGGGGAGCTGAAAACCTTCTTGGGGAATGGAGAGACTGTTCTATCATTTGAGATTACATAAAGAATTCAAGTGATTTGGAGCCAGGAAGACTTTCATTTGGACCCTATTATTAATTACATGATCCCTGGCAAACTAATGTTCCTAAACCTCAGCTTCTTCAAATGTCAAATAAGGGGAATACCACCTTCCACTCAGAGAAAGCATAGAGGATTGGACAAGATCAACCACAGAGCAGCCCTGGCTGGGATCTGGCACATGGTAGGCCTTCAGTGAGTGGCAGCCCCTTCTGAAACCTCAGTGCGCTATATGCTATTGGAAGGAGACAGGGAGCTACAAAATGGCATCCCATTCCCTTCCAGGAATCTCAGAAAAGAAAAACCATGGGGCAGCAAATGAGCCAAGCTTCTGTATTTCCAAGAGAAGAAGTGTTGATAGAGAAGGGCTAAATTGAAAACTTTTCCTAATAGTGCAAGACACAAAATACCCTAAAGCCAAAGTCTGACAGTATCTGTGTGATGATCCCCCAAGATGGAAAGGTGTGGTACAGGAGACAGTTACATTTATTTGGGGAATATGGCTTAGAGTATGGAATTGACAAATAACTAATATTCTAGAAACTATAAAGACTACAGATCACCATGAAAAACCCAACAATGAATGGAAATAAAAGGTCACAAAATGTCCTAAGGGATCAGTGGGGGATCTAGTAACACTGTAAACTAGAAGTGCAGAAGAGAACAGTCAAAGTGAAATGACAGAAGGTCACTGACTCAAAAGACTGCAGGAGGATCAGACACACTGGGAGGAAGTAGAGTACCAAGGGACTGTGACAGTCTTACAGAAGACACAGTAGCCATTACAGTCAGGAGGACAGGACGACAGGACCACTGCATGACCTAGATTCTCCAAGACACTATCAATTCCCAAGTACAGTGCAATGAGATTGCAATGTTTACGTAACAAAATATCCCTGAACATCCCATAATCATTTGGCAAATTCATGCTGAATGGATCAAGTCAGTAAAAATTAAACCATTGGTAAAAGATGATGGGCAAAACAGAGTGATGCCCACAAAGCTGAGTTCAGTTGATAAGTCAGAGAGGTAAAAAAAAATACTGGCGCTAATTCTGCCCTGTTTTAAAACACACACACACACACACACACACACACACACACACACACACACACAATCTGCAAGCATAGGAAAGAATTTTGGAGGAGCTGTAACTCTATGATGTTAATGATGTTTGTTTCTGATTAATAGAATCAGAAGTGATTTTCTTTATGCTTTTTTGTATTCACTTTTTTTTATGTGGAATCTTTCACTTGGTAACCCAAAATTAAGAATTTTAGAAATTTTTTAAAAAGACTGAAAGCCTCAAAACAAAGAATCACAACAAAGGAAAATCAGAAATATGTGTGAAAGTGGATCCCTACTTGCACAGATGGAAAGCCTATGAACAGCCTCCCAAATGTGTTAGTACCCCAAAACTGACATGCTGGGACATGTGTCATAACAGGGAATATTTCACTACACCATGGGGGTTCCTGTTTTCCATTCTGGTGGAAAATTCTCACTTTTAAAAGCGTAAGAGTTATCTGCTCATTAGGTTTTACTTGTTTGTTTTTTGAGACAAGGTCTTGCGGGATTTCAGGCTGGCTTTGAGTTCACTCTTTAGCCTGAGCTGGTCTCAAATTTGTAGGGATCCTCCTCCCTCAGCCCCTGCTCCCCAGTGTGAAGATTATAGGTGTGCACTACCATACCCAGATCATAATTTTTCGAAAGATTTTCATCATTCTGTCCCTGATTTTTTTACCTCTTCTCTTCATGTTCAGATGTTTTTTAGGACACATAGCTCCTACTCTAATTTCTCCATTTCCTTATGTAAGTATTGAGGCAGCTCTTTAACAGCCATTTAGGAAGACACAATTTGATTACTGAAGATGCAGCTTTCACTTTCCCACTGTTGGTCATGTAGAATTTCTATAACCATCTTGTTTCAGTGTATGAATGATAATCTTGGGACAGACACACGTGGACTTAAGAGGAGGGCTTGGCCCCCAAAAGGTGGAAGCAGCCAGGGCATCTGCAACAAGCAATATGCAGCACTCCTGGGTGGATCACAAGACACAGTGGGACTGAAAGAAGTGGGGACAAAAACACAAGATGGGTTCCCAAAGAGAAAGAGCAAAAGCTTCTTCATATCTTAAAGAAAGCCTGATTTCTAACAGGACAGAACACAGGAATGAAGACAGACAGAATGCTGCCTGTAGCTTAAGTACCTGGGTGAACAGTGGCAGTGTGCACTCAGACAAAGAAATGCTGGTGGTGGAGTCATTTTGGAGAAAGTGACCAAAGCTTATGGCCTCAGTTTAGAGTGTGTTGATTCTGAGAACCCTGTGGGACTTTCAAAAGGAGATGTCAAAAAGGGAGCTGGATGTATGTCCTATACCTCAATTATGTCTGGGTGGCAAGCACAGACTGGGGAAGCATCAGAATGTGGTACACGAAGAAGCCATGGGGCCAGCTGAGATCACAACTGCACTGAGCAAGGGACTGCTTGGTGGAGGCTAAGGAGCCCTAACACATAAAAGATGAGCAGAAGAAAACAAACAAACAACCTACCATGGAGACTGAGAAAGACTCACAGGGATTTTAGGTTACATACTACTCTCAAAATACACTTCTCCAAACTTAAACAGTACCAATAAAGTCACTGAGATCACTTTGCTAATTTTATCTAAGGATAGTACAGATAAATGCCATATTTGAAAACTAGACTTATGAAGTTTTTCTTAAACACACAAATAATAAATACATGAAAAATTATTCAACCTCACTAGCAGAAATGTCAATCAAAGATACAGTGGACAATGGGGCTTGGAAGATAGCTCAGCAGTTAAAGCACCTGCCTGGCAAGTGCAAGGACCCGGGTTCAATCCCTAGTACTGCATGGCATGACAGCCCCATGCAGTACATGCTGGCCACAGAAACTGGGCATAGAGGTACACACTTGTAATCCCAGTGCTGGGGAGGCTGAGACAGGAGGATCACTACAAGTCCGAGCTACATAGTGAAACCCTGTACCAAATAAATAAATAAATAAATGATTTTTTTTAATTTTTTAAATACAGTGGAGGAAGCCACTGCTTGTTTGAGTATTTGGCAACTATATTACTTGACATTTACAAAGGTGTGATGAATCAGACTCATCATTGGAGGCAAGACTAACTGGAGAGCGATTTTAATAATCTATCAGTCACCAACAAACTCTTTACACCCTTCGGGCTGGCCAAATAGCTCAGCAGATTAAAGCCCCTGTAAGCAGGTGCAAGGGCCGGGAGTTCAATTCCTGGGCCTGCTGTGCCAGCCCCATCCCCTTGGAAGCACTGAGATGGCAACTGAGATTGGGCATGGTGGCGCACACTTGTAATCCCAGCACTTGGGAGGCTGTAAACAGGAGAATCACTATGAGTCTGATCTAGTAGTGAGACCCTGAACATCCTGTAGACCCTTCCTTAAAATACAGAATAAATAAATAAATAAATAAACAAACAAAATCTTTACACCCTTCAACCTAACAATTCTACATACTAGACTGATTTACACGTCATTAGTTAGATTCAAATAAAGGACTGACTTAACATCTTGGTTAAGATTCTTGTTGCAGCATTCTTTATATAAGCAGTAATTGATTTTAAAAGTTGACTTTTAAAGTTAATAATTACATGGGAATATCACTCTTATGAAAGAAGAATATGTAATTCATAAAAACTATTATTTTTAAACAATTTTACAATATCTGCCGGGCATGGCAGCACACATCTATAATCTCAGCACTGAGAAACTGAGGCAGGAAGATCTCTGTGAGTTCAAGGCCAGCCTGAACCACATAGTTAGACCCTTTCTCTAAAAGAAAGCAAAACAAAAGAACCAATTTCTATGACAGGAAAATGCTTAATAGTAAATGAAATAAGCATGCTAATTCCAATTTATTTATAAACACATACATAAATAGACATAGTAAAAAGAAAATCCTCAATATACTCCATAATAAAAACAGTAATTACCTGGGGATGACAGAATTACAAATAAAACTTTCACTTTCTTCTTTATATATTTCTAAATTTTCTACAATGCACATTGTAATTTTTATAATTTAAGTAAATATTTCTGATATGATAGCTCAATAACATTTTCACTACTAAAAACTCTTTTTTACAATTTCAAAATACTCCTATTATTGGTAAGAATATTTTTATAAAACTAACTGGGAATTTTGGTTCAATTCTTACATACTGTTCTCACTAGCTTCTATATTGACAGTTGCAAAACAGAAGGGCAATAGGACATAATGGATCAATACTAAAAGCCCCAAGTGAATACTGGCACTTATGAAGAAAAAGAAAAACGTTAAATGATAGCCCTATAAAGTAAGAACAACAAGCAAAATTCATAATATTGGTATTGACTATGATTGGAATACGAGGCATCTAGAAACACAGAGGTTCTACGTTAATTGGAGATGCCATTCTAAACTAAAAATTGATTTCTGACCATTTCTATCAATTGTCAGTTCAGAAACAATCCTGAATTTTTTTCCTCCTTTGGCCAACTCTGATTGTGATCATTTAGATAGGAAAAAAAAAAAAAAAAAAACTTTGAAATGATCTCTTTTCACTTTGCAGTTACTTTACTTATAAAATGTGCCTTCTTAAATCACATCCTAATATAAATTCACTTGCTGACTCCACAAAGAAATTATTCAGTCACAGTGTTTAAAGACTATTGCTTGAAACAAAGCATGTTAACTGATTACTTTGAATTATTGCAACTGAGAATTTACTTATGTTGACAAACAATTCTATAGGATCAATACACATTTATGGTTAAAACTTAAAAACCTTTCTTAATGATCTCAATGAATGGTTCAGTTTTTGTCAAAGTTCTTGATAAAAGCCAAGAAAAATATTCACTAAACTGCTGTCCAAAGCAAAGCATTGCGGCATGTGCCCGTAATTCCAGCACTGGGAAGGCAGGAGGGATTGCCATGAGTTCAAGGCAAGCCTGGACTACAGGGACACCTTGTCTCAAAAGAACCAAACAAAAAGAAAACCAACAACAACAACAAAAAAAAACTGTTTTGTGCAAACAGTTAAATAAGAACTCATTAATTTCTGTAGTAGATGAGAATCTCAACACCTCAAACTTTGTATTTACTTACCACGTACATTATTTTCAAGAACTATCAATATTTTTTCAGAAAAGGAAAGTAACTAACTTTTATATGACTTACATGACTACATAATGATTTAATCTGCATAGCTTTTAAGACTTTTCCTAAAATAAAGTCATACATGAGCAAAAGTTCATCATTAGGTTCTCAGTCCCAATTTTTTTTTTTTTTTTTTTTTTTGGTGCAGTACTAGGGATTGAACTCAGGACCTTGCACTTGCCAGGCAAGTACTTATTCTACTGAGCTATCTCCCAGCCCATGAGTCCCAATTTTTGATTCAAATAAAATATCATCCAGAACTACAAGCAAGTATAAATTTTCCTCTTTTTTGTGGTACCAGGGATAGAACTTGGGACCTTACGCTTGCCAGGCAGGCACTTATGCCACTGAGCTATCTTCCTGGCCCATAAATATCAATCTTATGATAAAGTTCACAGCACAAATCAGTGAAGAAAAAAAAACAAGCATAATAAATGACACTAAGTAACTAACTACTAACTAAAAATTTTAATTTGGATTCCCCATTCTCATAGCCTTCATCAAGATTAATTTTAAATATACAAAGAGGAAAAAAAAAATAAAAGACAAAAATGTTATCTGCTCTCTATATGAAAAAAGACTGACTTTTAAAAAATATAATCTAGATCCCAATATTCTGGAAGGCTAAGGCAGAAAGACTGAAAGTTTAAGCCCAGTCAGAAATTCAGCAATTTAAGTGAGATCCTGCCTCAAAATAAAAAGTAGAAGAAAAAGTCTGCAAAGGCCCAGGGTTCAATCCTCAGTACCAGTGGGGGTATTGTTGATGGAGAAGGATGATTGGACAGATAGATAGATGGATGGATGGATTTCAAAGCAAAAGATACATAGATCAGAACAGTGGGATCCTACTTGGTAATTGGCCCAAGAATATGAACAAAGGATTTGTCCAAAAAATAAAAATAAGTGCTAACCATGAAAATCTTCAACTTCACTAATGTTCAAAGAAACACAAATTCAAATAATGTATCTCAGGGCTGGCAAGACAGCTCAGCAGACTAAGCGCCTGCTTAGGCAAGCTCAAGGATGGGGTTCAATACCACGTACCACCTGCAGTGCCCGCCCCAGCCCCAGGGCACCGAGTCCAGGCATGGTGGCACATGCCTGTAATCCCAGCACTGGGGAGGCTGAAAATACAAGTACCACTAGGAGTTCGAGCTGTGTAGTGAGACCTGTGCCAAATACATTTTTAAAAAATTAATATATCCTTTTTTTGTTTTTGAGACAGGGTCTCCCTATGTGGTCCAGATTGGCCTTGAACTCATAGGATCCTCCTGCCTCAGCCTCCTGAGTGCTAGGATTACAGGAGTGCTCCACCATTCCTGGCTTAATGTTTTTGTTTTGTTTTGTTTTGTTTCTGTCTTTTTGAGACAGGGTCTTACTATGCCACTCCGGCTGGTCTTGAGCCCACTTCATAGCCCAGGCTGGTCTTGAACTCTCAATGATCCTCCTGCCTCGGCCTCTTGAGTGTTGACATAACCAGCATGTGCCACCATACCAGGCTAATACATCTTTTTTTTTTTTTAATGTATTTAGTACAGGGTCTACAGGGTCTCACTACACAGATCAGACTCATAGTGATCCTCCTGTTTTCAGCCTCCTGAGCACTGGGATTACAGGTGCACACCACCACGCCTAGTCTCATCCACTGTCTCAGTGAGCCCCAGGAGCAGGGCCCACACAGCAAGTGGGGATCAACCACCATCCTCCCCTGCACCTGCCTAAGCAGGTACTTTAATCTGCTGAGATATCTGGCTGGCCCTAATATATCATTTTAAAGTCTCAAATAAGCAGAGATATTTTACTTTCAACATATTATGGTGAATTTTATGTGAGAAAACAAAACACTTCTATATATTGCTGGCTTAGGGTGTAAATTGATACACCTTTTCTAAAAACTCAATTAGCAATAGATAATGAGATATAAAATGTTCACACCCTTTGCTATATTTATCTATTTCTAGGAATCTTAAGATGATTTAACATGAGGACCAAAAAGTGAACAAAACTATTTACTACATCAATATAGATAATAACTAAAACTAGAAGATGAGTGACATAATACCATTAAAAATTACTTCTATATTTTTCAAAGTATAAAGAAATTCCTATTATACAAAGTTACAGGACATGTAATCCCAGCACTCAGGAGGCTGAGGCAGGAGAATCATTTCGAGCTCAACACCAACCTGGGCAATGAAGTGAGCTCAAGGCCAGCCTGAATAGCATAGTAAGGCCCGGTCTCAAAAAGACAGTAAGTACATAATAAATAAATAAATAAATAAATAGTTACATGACAAAATTCAAATTCATATAACCATGAAGTATAAGATCTTAAAGTGTTATAATACATAAAATTTCTATTAACCTGCTTTATTACACTCATATGAGAAACTACCTAGCTTTTCAATGAATTTGGAGGGTGTATGTGTGGTGTAGAACTAATATACAGTTATGAGGCACAAAAACAGCTTGCTTTCTGACTACCAAAGAATTAGTCATTCTCCAGAAGAGATTTAGGCATGATCTATGTTAAACTATTCCACACTTGCATAATTGTAGGTGGCTTGGCCAAAGGAAGCAACCACAGAAATGTATTTAATAGTCATTACTGATTCCCCTGAACAACAAAGCACTAGCCAGCAAAATGTATGTGCTTGAATATATATGGGTGTGCACACACACACACACACACACACACACACACTTAAAGGGCTAGAAAGAAACTAGACACAGGCAGTACTTTTATAAGAAGAGACAGTCTAGAACTGCATTAGTATGTGTAGCCACACATGGGACTGTTTACATAAAATTAAAGTGTCTTTCTTCTGTCACAGTAGTCACATTTCAAGGCTCAACAGCCACAACAGCAAGAGCCTGCTGAACTGTACAGTGCAAGTGTAGGACATTTCCATTATCATACAAAGAAAGATATTTTAGACAGTGCTGTTCTAGACTTAGTTTTTTCTTTATGCATTTTCCAAGTTTATTACAATATTCATTATAGTAGATTCCTCTTTGGTCACAGGCACTCAGGGAAGAACAAGAAAGGCTAAAAAAAAAAAAAAGAGAGAGAGACAGGAATAATAGACATTCCAAGGAAAGAAACACACAGAAATTCCAACAGCAGGGGTGGGGAAGGAAGCAGTTAGAGCAAGAAAGCACAGGTTCTTGTCTCTCCCCACTCACCAGCCATTATAGCTGCTGACCGCTGAGCTGGCTCAAAAGGACATTTTCCCCGGCCACTCTCAAGTCTTTCAACCTGCTGGAAGCTGGACACATCCTACAGACCAGAAGGGGGCAATTGGTTTAGGGGTCGTGGGGGAATGGGGTCATGGTGAGAGGTACAAAGATGGTCAGATGGAGAAAAAGCCAATTCCCATCCCTGTCCCCTCCCATGACTGCCATTCCCACTGTCACCTACTCCTGATTCCCCTATAGAGTCCTGATTTTCTGTCTCTGCTACCCCTTCTTCATCAGTTTATTCCTTTTTTCTCAATTCCTTTAGTACCTATCACCCACATGCCCTGATAAAGGAGCACCCAGAATGGCCCCAGAAAACACTGAGACTGGATAAGGTATTTCCACTTGTTCACTACTAACTGTAGAGCTTACAATTGACTAAATAATGTTCTACAGGATAAAGAGGATTGGGAAGATAGCCAGTCTCCTAAAGGCTGGAACTCTTAGGAAGTTCAAAGAAAAGTGCAGGCGAAGAGAGGATCAGCTCTCAAGTCCAGGAACCTAGAGAGAAAAGGACCATCATCCCCCTACTCCTACTCCAAGAGTGAAAGACAGGCCAAGAGTCATATATCCAACAGAGGAAAAGAATCCTCAAAGTCAGTGAAGAATGACCTGAAGCTTAATTCTGAATCTGAGAGTCTGACAAGTATCTTCCTTTTCCAGGGACTCCAGAGGAACTGACCTTGGTGGGATGCCAGAGTTCCAGCTGGGTCAGCCAGAAGTTAATTTAGTCTAGCATCCTGTGCTAGAAGAGGTTGTCAAAATAGCATCTAAAAATGGAAATCAAGGGTGATTTCAATGTAGGACTGAAAAGAAAGTTAACTGCAGCTGGTTGGGAACCAAAGTTATGGATGGAAATGCAGGCATGCTATCTCCAGCTCACAACTGGGTAGATATAACAGTGTGACTACAGCTTAATTTCTTCGATGGTAGTTCGAAGAAACTAGATGGCTCATTTCTTTGTTGTAAATGGCAAACAAGATACTATTGAGAAGCTCTTTAAGATAGAGTGTTAAAATGAGATTATGGAAAAAAATGAGATAGGAACTGAGGTCTCCCAAGAAGCTTTATTAGGTCAAAAGAACCTAATGGAATGGAACACCCCCAGAATCATAAGCATTTTGCCTATGTAACAGTGGGAACACCCTTGCCTGGGAAGAAAGATAAAAGTTCTGTGATTTCCAAGATTACCAAGGGTTTGAGCTTTAGAATGGAGATCATCACCTCTTCCCTAAGGCAGTAACCTCTGTTTGCTGCCTAGGCCTATCTCTACTTTACATATACTCCCCAGTTTTATTCTCCAAAGTATCAGCCACTGACTAGCTAGTAGATTTTTAAGCACAAAAGTACAAAAAAAAAAAAGCCCACTACTGCCTGGAGTACAAATTCTGATTCAGTCTATGCATTTTCCACTACTTCTTACAGTGGTGTCTGTTCTACCCAAATCAAATCATTGAATCCTGAAATACACATTTTCTCATGTCTACATCTAAGACTGCTCCCTCACAGTTCACCAAAGACTAAAAAGATGAGCCTTTTTTCAGTTCTTAATCTCTTCCATCTCCACACACTTTTTGACACTCGATTTACTCTCTTGCTTGAAATACTCTTTTTGGCTCTTGAAACTCTACTTTCCTGGAGTCCCTGTTCCTACCAAATGATTCTCTATTTTCTCTTTAGCATCTACATGTGTATCTTAATGACCTATTCATAGTCCTTTTCACACAGCCTTCAAAAATCCCATTCATTCTTATACCTCCAGCCCTTCTGTATATAAATCATTCCTTGCGATCTGAGTCTAATGTTTTCCAATCCCTAGTCCACTTTTTGTTGACTGCTAGTCTCCCTCCAGAGATCAACTACAAACCCCTTAAAAACTCTACATGTCAAAAGGAGTCTCCTTCCTTTTCTCCCAATAGCTGAATCCTTCTAATCTTTGAGCCTACCATGAAAAAACTGGATAGGCTGTGATTACCATGTGGTCAAAATAACCTTTTCCAAGGGGCCGGGGAGATGGCTCAGTGGAATATGTGCTTCCCTGGCAAGCACAAGGGCCTGAGTTCAATCCCCGGTTCTGCGCAAAAAAAGAAGGAAAAAAAAAAAAAAAAAAAAAAAAACACCTTTTCCTAGGGCTTGACAGAGGCAAATCATTTCTAATACATTCTCTATTGATAGGTTTAGACTTTTCACTGCATTATTGTGTCAGTCAGCAGAATCTCCCAAAATCAGCTGTAGTGAAGTCAAGCCCCACAAGGTGAAGGCCAAGGCTGGATAGGAAGACTCTCATTAAGCAATGAATTTGGAACTGGTCCTTTGCCCTTGGTCAAGAAGGAAAGAAGGCATATAAAAGATGAATCCCACATGAAAAAGAAAAAGAAAAAAAGTCCAATATATGAAACACAGCACATGGCACAAGAAACTGAAGACAAAGTCTTCTGGGCTACAGGCTGGATTAGTGATACAGAGTAGTAGAACAGAGCCAAACAAATCTAGGTTTAAACATTGGCTCTGCCTGTGCTAGCTATAGAATCTTAGACAGGACAGCTAATTTTCTCTCAATTCTAATTTCCTTGCTTAAGAAATGGAAATAAATAACACTTAAGTATCATGATGAAAATTAAGCCTAATCACACATGGAAAGTACTAGTACCAAGAAAGGACCAAAAGGGTAAATAACAACCAAAACATATAATAGATACTGGGAAATAAGAAGAAAATGTTCAAATGAGGAGGGGAACAAGGGAGGGGAAGGAGTAAAGGAAAGAAGGGACAAGGGAAAAAAGAATAGAAGGAAAAAATGGAAACAAAGCTTTTATAAATAAGAAGGGGAAGAGGAGTTGTAAAGAGGGGAGGAGAGGGCCGGCGGTATAGCTCAGCAGACTAACCGCTTGCTTAAGCAAGCGCAGGGGCCAGGGTTCGATCTTTGGCTCTGCATGCCGCACCGGCCCTGCCTCCGAGTGCGCTGGGCCGGCGATGGAGTCCAGGCGCGATGGCACACACCTATAATCCCAGAACCTGGGAGGCAGAAATCAGGAGGATTACTACTAATGTGGGCTATATAGTGAGACC
>NW_004524634.1:5961353-5972681 GCF_000260255.1 Octodon degus | reverse complement strand
GAAGCATAATATATCACATGCAAATACAAATTCCTTACGATGAATGTTATCATTATGTGTATCTGAAATGTATCAATAAAATCTTTAAAAGTAAAATAGAAAGTAATAGTACCAAGCCTACAATAGTATAGATACTCAAGTGGTCATCATTGTTGTCCCTGTTGTCAGAAGTGTAATATTTTTCTCTGCTAACTGCTGGAATTCCCTCAACAAATCAAACTAAACACTTCCTTCTAATGTCTGATGAGACAACATCAGACACAGTACTCTGCTGTTAGAACTGGTAGAGCCAGTGATTCAACTACCTTTGTGTAAGAATCTCATTTCAACATGAGCATACTGTTTTGTCTAGAGCAACCATCCCAGAAAAATAGTTATACAGAGTCTCTGCACCATCAGCCTAGGTCAGGAGAAGTTCAGGCATTAAGCATAAGGCAAGAACTTTGTCAAGAAGAATGAGATTGCCAATTAGCAGAATAAGACAGGTAAAAGCAAAAGAGAACATTCAAAAGTCTACAGAGCAGGATATGGCTTGAAGAACTAATAGAACCGACCTCTTTCTCCTACAAATAATGTTTTGTAGGGGCCAAGACTGGCCTCTCATTTCATGAACTTGCTATAAAGGAAGAGTCAAAAAGATAAACTAGCCAGGTGTGGTGGTACACACCTGTAATCACAGCACTTGAGAGGCTGAGGCAGGAATTTTATTTCAAGTTCAAGGCCAGCCTACACTACATAGGAGACCTTGTTTCAAAAAAAAACTAAAGAGCCAACCTGAGAGGAATATAAGACATAGAATCCTAGCTTAATTCTTTGTTGCTCATGTCCCTTAAGAATGGATAGAGGTCCAAGTCACACTAATTCTAACAGCTATGTCCAAAATGTTTTCCAACTACATACCATTTGATCACAAGAAAAAGCAGAAAACACTATGCCATTAACTTGATGATTATACTGTCTCTAAGCCATCGTTCTATACACACATCCATGGGATCCATCAGCCTATGTAGTCCAGAAATGAACAAATATAGCAACGGCAGCACAACTACTACCTTGTAAGCTTATTGAGAACTGTAGGAAAACTATATTCTCAATATTACCTGCTGAGACATAGAGATTATTTATATCACCGTGAAGTGTAAAAGCATCCCAGGATGAGGGGGCTATCCAGGCTATTGTAAAAAGCCCATCACCCACATGATGGAAAGGACTCAACTAACCTCAAGGCTGGCCAAGAAGGACTGACTGCAGCAAGCCAGCATATACAATGACAGCATCCTGAGCAGGAGAAATGAGGATGGTCTACAATGAAGAGAGGTTTGGAGATACACACTAACCAGATCCAAGTGGATCAGTGGATCACTGAAGACTACAGAAACACACGGTCAAGATCTACAGTTAAGAATCAGGATCAAAAAGAGAGATGCTGCACTCCACTGGGTGCAATAGACATGTGAGGTTTTTAGCCCACTCTAAGACCTATCTACAAGTATATGCTACCAGAGGACTAGTGCTGGCTGCTGCATAACTGACAGGGAAAGCTGGGGGTTAAAAAACAGTCACCATCCCAGCATTCTGTGGCCATGCCTAAAGGAGGACATGTGTTCCAAGACTGACTCGACATGAGGACAGGATCCAAAATCCAAAATTAAGTGCCTGGGGAGATAACCCAGTATAATAAGTGCTTCCCTGGCAAGAGCAGGGTCCTGAGTTCAATCCCCAGTACCGCCAAAAAAAAAAAAAAAATCCAAAAGAAAACATGGAAGTGGAAGTGAGGGAAGGTGGCAAGAGAGAGGCACAAGCTATGAGGGCAAGGAATAGACTTTTTTTTGTATCTTTTTAAGAGAGCTTCACTGTGTAGCTCAGGCTGGCCTTGAACTCACTTTATATCTCAGGGTAGCCTCAAACTCACAGTGATCTTCCTGCCTCAGTCTCCCAAGTGCTGGGGTTACAGGCATGTGCCACCACACCTAGCAAAGAAACACAGTTCCTATACTGATTAACTCCAAGCTTCCTGAACAAAGCATTCACAGAGCAAGGGAAGTTAAGAGTTCCTGATTTTCAAAGTCTCTTTCAAATTTGTCCTCTCCCCAGCCTAATCAGCAACCCTAACTTCCTTCCTAACTGTTCTACTACATCTCTTTTTATACTGTATATACCTCACCCACTACAAACAACCTCCCTCTCCCTCAGCATGCTACCCTTTCTCAGTAACTGGCACAAACTCCTTCCTGTGAAGACATCCCCTATACCCAGTGTCCATATGTACAGTGGTTGACTTAACCACACTCAACAGGGTCACTCACTAAAAGCCTTTCCCATCTTCCCACCCACCACCCCCAAATATCTCACTCTGGTGCAAGCTCTTTCTCCCTCTCCTCCCACCCCTGTCACTCACAATAACCCCGCACTTCGGATCAAAAGCGAAGGTGCCACAAGTGAGGAGGTGAGAGGCATTGGCAATGACGAGAATCTGGACAAAATTGTGACATTCATCCTGGGGGTCAGAGATGGTTAGAATCAGAAGCAGCAAGTATGCAGAAGGGTAAGCTAGTGTCAAGACAGTTAGCTGCAGCTCTGGGATCAGGGATGATGGGTGATAGCAGAGTGTTAAGAGTTCCTGCCTGAGCCCTTTGTGATGGGAGCAACAGGGAACTGACAGCAAGTCAGGGCTGGGCCAAGGACTCAATGAACATTCCAGACAGGGCCAGGATTTATACCTACCTCTCGCTTGCCTTTCTTCTTACAGTTCTGTCTGTGAGCCTCAGGCACCATCCAGTCAATCTGAGAAAGGAAACACAGTCATTTTCCTAGGAGTCCCTCCACCCTCAACTCCTGAAAGATCAAGGATCAAGGTAGGGTGCAACAGATTCATAATCCCATCAATCTGCAAACTTCTGAGCTCCCCCTAGAGCACTGCTTTCAATCTGGTAGTCACCACCCATTTGTAAGCAACAAAATCAATTGCAGAACCACAAGCAACTTTGTTCTTAATGAAATATAGTAGCACATATCAAACTATAGCACAGAGATTACAATGAGGAGGAACCTTTCTGCAGTACATGTTTGTGTACTGGGACACAAACCTAATAGGTACTTCAAAAAGTTCGAAAGCTGCCTCACTAGACAATGGCAGTTTTCAAAATCCCTCTGCTCACTGTCACCTGAAACCTGGCCACTGTGGTCTCCTCCCCAGGATCAGGTTTCTCCCCAGTAGCCTCCCCAGTCACTATGACCCCCTATAACATCCAGCCCTACCACCACCACAATTATAGCTTTAGTAATGAATCCTTCCACCACAACCCATAAAACTATGAATCTAGCAAACGCTATGAGGACTCATGTCCTCCCACTCTCATCTCTCACCCTGCGGGGTCTCTCCCCTGAGAAGGGCAGAGATAAAGCGAAGATGCTGTCCCGGGCGCCAACATAAAGTGTGTGGGTAGCAGGATCCACAAGGAGAACAGAGTAATTGTACGTATGAGGGACAGCAAACCTGGTGAGATAGGAGTCAGCCTCTGGTAGGAAAAGAGGAGAGGGGAAAATGATATCAGCCACTGATTCATGAGTGCCAGGTCCACAAGGGCAAAGCCAAAGGGGCCAATATTAGTCTTCATCCAAGTACCGTTTATCTGGCAGCCATTAGGGAAAAAAACAGAGGCTTGACAAGCCAATCATCTACACTTCCCCAGAGACAGACAACTGATGAGACTACAATATTTAGCACACAATCCAGTCAAGGATATTTCTTCTATGAAAATTAAATACTATATTAAAATAGCAGCATAAATATTGTCTATAATTTCTGCCCATAGCAATGTAATACATAATTTGAAAATACTTATCAAGGTGCAAGTACTTCCTTAATTTTTTTTCTTTTTGAGACAGAGTTTCACTTTGCAGAGCTGGCTGGCCTCAAACTCACAGCAATCCTGCCTCTCAAGTGCTGGAATTACAGGTGTACGCCACTATACCTGGTCCCTTTGCTAATTTTTTAAAAAATCACTGCTGAATATTATCTTCCTCTTGCTTAGGAAAGCCTTTTCATTCATTGCTTTATTTATGATACTAGGACTCGAACCCAGAACCTTCCCACTAAACTATATCTCCAGCCCCCACCCCATGCCTCTTTCTGTGAGCGCACTAAATTGCTAAACTGCCTCAGGCTAGGCTAGAACTTGTGATCTTCCCAGCTCAGCTGTTCACAGTCCGAGATCACAGGCATATACCAACCATGTCTGGCTGAAATGTTTCTCTTTTACCAACACATCAGGAGTCTATCTCTTCTCTCATCTACAATCCTTGACTTCTTCCCACCCCATTCCATCTACATGTGTTCCAGAAATAGTCCAGCCTCAGGTTAAATATGGTTCTTCCACTTACCAGATGTTTCATCTTGAGAAAGTTACTTGCCCTCCCTGAGTATCTTTCCTCCTCTGGAAACACCACCATCCAGGGTTATTGAGAGAAATTAAATGAGATACATACATAGAAACCCCTGGCACTGAACTGGAAAGGGGGGATACAGAGGAAGGACCATTTGTATTTGTATATGCAGAATAGCTAGGATAGAGGTACGGCTGCTTTCGCTTGGTTCAGTGAGAGGAAGGATTTGTAGTAGTAGTGTTTGGATGGGATGTCCTGGCTGCTTCTTGTGCTGTGGATGACAATGAAGCAATGTATTAAAGAAGATAACAATGTGCAATGTATTAATTATTGAAAATGTCCTATTAATCAGCTTAGAAAGTGTCTCATTGATATGTTTCTCAATAAAACAATAATAAAAAAAAGAAACTCCTGGCATACACTGTGTGTTTTACAAATGGTCCCTTTCTTCCTTAGGCATGCGTTCTGTTTTTGCCAAATGTAAAACTCATATATCAGCATCAAAAAAAAAAATATCTTATCTATTTAAAGATCATACAAGCAACTTTTCATTAATTTACTTTCTTAGCTTAACCTTTGGCTCTGGGAGTTCTACCCCAGCATCAGTACAACTCTGTTTTACCAGTTTCATCTGCTCAGGTGCTCTCAAGACTGGCCACCAGCCCATTCATTCTGAAATATCCTGGCCTAAGTCCCACCTGCCTCATATTCTCACACACTCCCACACACCTTTCCAGCTGTAGTCTTTCTACTCTCTCATGCTTAGTACAAGCTGTGAACTCCCCAGCCTCCTTTTGTGTTTCCAACAGGGCTTCACCTTGCCTTCTAGACCCCTCTTGATTCCTGGACATCAACTCAAACTGGCAATGTTAACTTACTCTGTGGCTACTGCTCCAGTATGAATTGAAACCTCAACCTCTGACCATAACTTAGCCTTCTGGATCCATAACTTCCCTCCACATCACTGGCCTATATATAGACCCTAAATTACTATTGACCAGTTCTGCGAGCTTTTACCAACAGGTTGTATTCTTGGCTTCCCTGGTTCTGTATGCCTAATGCGTTGATACTGAGAAGAAACAAGGTCCACACCACACTCACACCCACCTCAGCAATCTCTAAAATGTGAGTAACCACTCTTAACCTTGAGGCTTCCTTCCCCTGGCTTCTTCCACATCTTTTCAAAGAAACACAACCCTCCCCTCCATTTTATTCTTTCTAAACACTTTCAAAAATCACTTACGCAGCACTTTACATCAACTCAGTGAATGGTTTTCCAATATTTAATATACTAAAAAGGGACAAGTGAACCAGGGAGCCATGAGAAATTTCAGGGGTTAAGATGAATCTGGGAATGGAAGGATGGGAGATGGTGTCAGAGATGGGAGAGGCCTGGGAAGTGGGTTACAAAGATGAATGCCAAGAGGGTTAGGTGGCTGTAGTGATGTTATTGATGATAGGGAAAATTGAGACGATGATGGGCAGGGAGCTGGGGATAGGGGTTCGGATCCAGATAGGCAGTTAGATTAGAAAGAACAGTGTGGCTGAGTAAGTTTCCAAGTGAAGTAACGGACATAGGTGGACGTGAGGGTATTCCAGCAATCCCACTCCCTCCCTAGTCTGCTCTGTAAGGGACTACAGGGCTCCAGAAAAGAGGCTGAGGCAGCAGCCTGGGCGTGTCGCGCAGCCGAGGTGCGAGGCCCAGGCCGGGCATGGGATGCTGCAGCACCGCGCGGGGTTTTCATCCGGGTTCCAGCCGAGCGTGGGCGCCGCGAGACGCTGTGCAGCGCGTTGGGGCGCCCAGGGTGCTGCCGCCGGGTTTGGGGGTGGGGTGGGGATGACACCTGCCGGTGAGGATGAAGGCGAGCGCGTCCGCGCCTTACCAGAGATGGGAAGCGAGATCCTTGGCACGGAACGTGGGACGCGGCCCGACACTGGGCCGCTCAACACCACGAGCAGCAGCAGCAGCAAAGGGAAGGGCAAGGTCAGAGGCGGCCGGGGGCCCGGGCGGGGCCGCGCAGCCCGGGACAGCATCTCTGGCTCCGCCTGGCTGTTGGGTGGGGTGCGTCCAGCCGCCTCAGCTCAGAGCCAGTGAGACGCGGGCCTCGGCCGCACTCGGGTCTCCTCGGCAGAACTCGGCCTGCGCTGCTCGCTGAAACGGCCTCCGCCCCCTCCAAAGGGACCAATGACGGGTCACTGTCTTCCTCAAGCCAATCAGAATTGAGTAGAGGCGGGGCTAAGAGCAGAAGCCCAACCTAGGCAGAGGCGGAGCTAGATACAGGTGTAGGTGGGAGTTGTACTGGAAATTGGGCTGGCGTTGTCACTTAGGAGGGGAGAGTTTACACCTGTAGCTGGAAAACCCCAAATCCCTGTATCTATACCATAGGAGAAAATAAGTCGGTATACTCACCAAATTTCTCAGAATTACTACGATGTGGTGAGCACAACGTAACACACACACACACACACACACACACACACACACACACACACGGCTAAGACACAAAAGGTACTTAAAATTAACTCCGTACCTTTAGGGACTTCACAGTGCGATGAGCTTCCCAAACAAATAACTGTAAATAGATCAGTGCAACAGAAAGCAGTGCATGTTTGCTGTAATAACGTATATCAAAATGGTACATTTTTGTCTGAAAAAGGGTTTCAAAGAAGAGGTAATATCCAAAGCAAGTCTTCAAGGATACATAGGCCTCCGAAGGTGAGGAGAAAATACTGGCTTTGAACAGCACCACTTGAATATCCCTCAGACAGGGCAAATACAGGTCCTGAACTTAACTATCTCTCTCATCCTAATGCCAATTCTTTCTAAAAGCACTTAGTCCTCTAATTTATAGCCTTACAGATAATTTCTGATTTCTCCTCTATCATCCACCTGTATATATGTATGTATTTTTAATGTATTTGGTACAGGCTCTCACTATGCAGCTCCGACTCGTAGTGATCTTCCTGCTTTCAGCCTCCCCAGCGCTGGAATTACATGTGTGCGTCACCACACTGGGAATCAGTGGCCCTGTCAGCACGCCCAGAGGCGGGGTCAGCATGGCATGTTGTGCTGGAGATCAATCCCCGGTCCTTGTGCTTGTCTAAGAAGGCGCTTAGTCTGCTGAGGTATCATGCTGGCGCATTCTCCTCTTTCATTCACTTTTGTATTAGTTCTCTCTGCATAACAAATATAGCTAACTACAAAACTTGGTGGCAATAACATTTATCTTTTACAGCATCTCTGGAGCGGTTTCAGGAGTAGGTTTTTTGTTTTGTTTTGTTTTTTAATATTTAGTACAGGGTCTCATTACACAGATGTGATCCTCCTGTTTTCAACCTCCCAAACTCTGGGATTACAGGTGGGGGCCACCACACCCAGTCTCAGTCGCCATCTCAGCGCACCCCGGTGGCAAGACTGGCATGGCATGCAGGCGATCAAACCTGGGTCCCTGAGTCTGCCTGAGAGGGCGCTTTAATCCGCTGAGCTGTCCGGCTAGAGCTAAGGAGTAGTTTAGCTAAGTGAACTCGTTCTGGTCTTTAATGAGATTACAAGTAAGTATCAAATATGATTACAATCTTCTAAGGACTGACTAGAGCTGGAGATCTACTTCCAATATGTCTACCATGCCTGGCAAATTAGTGCTGGTTGTTGGCAGTTGTTCTCCACATATATTTCATGCTGTTGCTTGAAATGTCCTCACAGCACAAGATGGCTTCCTCAAAGCAAGTTATCCAGAAAGGCAAGGCAAAAACCACACTATCTTTTATCACCTGGCTTCAGGAGTAACATTCAATTGCTGCTGCCACATTCAGTTGGTCACATAACCCAACCTTGTCCTTCCATTACCGTCATAGTTCAGAACTCATGTTTACTTTCAAATGTTAAAATGGGCTGGATGTAGTGGTGCATGCCTATAATCCCAACATTCAGGAGGCTAAGGCAGGAGGATCACCTTGAGTTTGAGGTCATGTACACTTGCTACGTGACTTGCTTCCCCATTGAATGAACATTACCTAAGCAACTATACTTGTAATTTTATTGGTTGATCCACCTTTCATTAGTTTTATTCACCTTGTACCCACCTCGTGATTTTGCTCTGCAAAATTTCCTCTGAAAAGTGGAATCTACAACAACCCTTTCTGGCACCCTATTGTCTCTCTCAATAAAATTTCCCACTCTCGAGGTCTGCCTGTTGTTCCCTAGAATTCATTCTTCGATTTTGGGGAACGTAAACTCTTCAAATCTGACATTTAGTCGGTTGGGAGTCATAATAGTTCCCCTGTATCCTTTGGAGGTCCTCTATCACAGACAAGGCCCAGGCCAGCCCTGTCTGACTGCGTGTATTTCTACCTTACTTAGCTGTCTATAATAAAAAGGAACTGTAGGAATCAACCTCATGGAAGTGAGGAGAAAGAGAGAGGAGAGGAACACACCCTTAGAATGGAAGAATTTGAAAAGAAGGAAAAGAGCCGCTTCAGTGTAGATTCAAATCTCATTTTCCTAAAGTCAAGCGAGAAGGCATTATTTGAGTATCTACTATACCCCAACCCTAGCACAATGTCTGGCACAGGGTGCCCATCACAAATGATTCTTGAATAAAATAGTCAATGAATGATTGTGAAGGGAAGTGTTCAAGCCAAGAAGAGGGCAGGGGAGCTACTAGAATGTCCCGTGCGGGGGATGGGGGTGACTGAGGAGAAAATATCGGATTTAGTACAATATTTCCAAGAGAGATCCAAATAAAGGGCTATTCTCTGGGCGTCTACGGGAGTAGGAGAAGGAGGTAGCCGCCTTAGACGAAGCCTGAAGTGAACACTGCGCGCCAGCCGTTGGGCCCCGCCCACCGCGACCCCTGACGGGGGAGGGGAGCCCGGGTGAGCGCCGCTTGGCCCCGCCCGAAGGGGGAGGGGCGCCCGGCTGAGAACCGCTTGGCCCCGCCCCTAAGGGGAGGGGCGCCCCGGCTGCGGGGAGCCTTCAGCCGGGAGGCGTGCGGGGTCGCGAGCTCATTCCCTCGCGGGCCTGGCCAGTCAGTCAGGTTGGACCCGTGGGCGTCGGATTCCCAGGTGTGGCCCGGAGAAGCCCTGGACAGGTCTCGAGAATGTTACTTCTTTAGTCAGAAGAGGAAAAATAATGAACCCTTAAGGTCACAGAAAATGTTGGGTTTTTTTCTCACCTGAGGAAAAATTTGAAATGTTTAAGGCTTACGAAAACGTATCAAATTATTACTGTTATTATTATCATTATCATTATTATTATTAATGGGAAAAGAGCCCATGAAAAGAAGGCCACTTTTTGTTGGATAGCTTTTGGACTGGTTTGGTTTGCGGTGCTGGGAATAGAAGCCAACGCCGAGCGTGCCGGGCGAGCTCTTAGCCCTGAGCGACGCCCCAGCCCCCCATGGCATTTTAATGGGGCCCTGCCCTGCCCCAGGGAGAGCCTCTGAATCATTTACCGAATGGCGATGCGGCCTCGGGGCTATAAAAGCCTAGTCTAGGTTGGCTAGCTGGGGTGGAGGTGGGGGCTGGGCAAACAGCGTCCTGCCGGGGAGCCCAGCTGCAGGCCAGGGGTGCGCGCGGATCGGAAAGATGACTGGGGTGCGGCGTCAGGGGCTGGTCCGACCGGATTATGGACTGCAGGCAGAGGATTCAGGCAGAACTTCGGGGTCAGGAACAGGACTTCGGGTTTTGTTTCAAGAGCAGTTAGAAGACTTTGAAGGGTTTCAGTAGTGGAGTAACTTGGTTTGTTGGTTCAAGTGCTTGTTTCAGATTTAATCAGTTTTTAGGGTAATAAGTGAATGTTCTTGAGAAAAGTAGAGTGTGGTGGCGCACACCTATAATTCTAGCACTGAAGAGGCTAAGCTAGGAGGATCTCCGTGAATTGGGGGCCAGCTGAATTACATAGAAGACCCTGGTCTCCAAAAAAAGAAAGTTAGATCCTGTTTAATAATATGCCCAGACACCTCAGATGCATTATTTGATGGATCATGCATCTGAGGAGAGCGGGAAGAGAGCAGACCTTTACACTTTTTAGGGGACAATCTTCCAATTGCACTTTAGTGTGGGATTTAAAAATGACTTAGCAAGCTGAAATTGCAAAGATTCTTAATGGGGGAAATTGCACTTGTTTTCTAACTGAAACTATTGTTGAAAGTTTGTTAACTATGTGGTCTAGAGTGTTTAAGGCCATCATGAGCTACATAGTAAGACAGTGTCTCAAAAACCATGTATCCTCCAGAATTTTCACTTTTAACATTATCACCCATTATCACTTTTTGTTTCTTCACTTTACTTTTTTTGGTGGGAGGGTTCCTCATTCAGTAGTTGATTTTTGTAAAATGTCACACATGAATTTATCACAAGAAGACCAGGAAGTAACACAGTTACCCATTTTGCTGTCTGTGCACAAACTGAGTAACATCTGCAGTCACTTAAAGGACTTCAAGAGAAGTGACATAATTGATTATAAATGTTTCTGTCATTTACAAAGTAATTTGTAGGTGGAAGAACAGATGCAGTTTGCACTTTTGGTAATCAAACTCTTGGTATAGGACTATACTAATTACACTGTAATAGTTGACATCTGTATGTGTTGGAAACATACTGAGTGCTACTGTATCTAAAACAACAATTTTCAGATGTAAGGAAAGATGAGCTGGGTAACTACATCAGTCTGTTTCAGATTCAGCTTTCTCTGTAGAAATTGCCTCATGCACTTAAAAATATAGTTAAAAGGTATTTATAGGGCTGAACAAATAGCTCAATTAGGCAGACACAGGGGTCAGAGGTTTGACCCCAGATCTCCAGGCCCACCCCAGGAGCACGTTGAGATGGCAGTTGAGACTGGGTGTGGTGGCACTCACCTGTAATCACAGCTCTTGGGAGGCTGAACACAGGCAGATCACTACAAGTCCAAGCTACATAGTGAGACCTTGTAGACCCTTA
>NW_004524634.1:5943176-5956953 GCF_000260255.1 Octodon degus | reverse complement strand
GTGTGGCGTGTGGTGCCTGGGATGGAACCCTGGTCCTTTTGCTTGCCTAAGCAGCCACTGAGCTATCTTACTGGCCCTGATGTATCTTCACTGATAAATATAACATATATAGAAAAAAAGTCGTAAAGTCATGTACATACAGTTCACTGTGAAATAAGCACCTGTGTAACCATAATAAAAATCAAGAAATAGAACATTACCAGAACCCAACCCTTTGTCCCTTAGTCCTTTCATAGTTCCTTCCTTTCAAGAGAAAAATCATTATCCTTATTTTTGGTTTTGTTTTGTCTTTTTGAGACAGGGTTTCACTATGTAGTTCAGACTGGCTTCTCACTCACTTAGTAGCCCAGGCTGGCCTGGAACTCACAGCAATTCTAGCTCAGCTTCCTGAGTGCTGGGATTATAGGCATGTGCCATTACACCTGGTTCACTCACTAACTTTTGTGATAATCATTTCTTTGCTTTTCTTTACAGCTTTACCTCTATGTATGCATCCCTAGACAGTATAGTATTTTTAAATTATTTTTAAAGCTACGTAAATGAGTCATGTTGTATGTATATGAATTCTGTGTCTTGTTATAATTCAATATTATCTTTCTTGGATTTGTCTGTGTTGCTGCTAACTGTAGTTCATTCTTTTTCATCACTGTGTGAATATATCACAATTTATCCATTCTGATGTAGATTAACATTGATTTTACTCACTTTTGATTAATTATGAACAAGACTATTACAGTTTTTTGCTGCTATGACCTGACTTAGTTAATGTACCCTCCTGGTACTTATCATTTTTTACAGATTACATGATTGAAAACAAAAAATTTGAAAAGATCTACAGATAAATTACTATATTTAGAGGCCAGGTCAGATGGCAACAAATGCTTGCCTGGCAAGCATAAGGGCCTGAGTTCATCCCTGGTTCCACCAAAAAAAGGGTTAGACTATATTTAGTGAGAGTACAGAAGTGTTTCCAAATCCAAGTTAACACACACAAAAAAATTATAATTCTATATATTAGCAAAAAAACTGAAATTTTAAAAGATATTTTATAAATTAATATTTAAAAATAACAGACACACCAGCATAGTAGTGACTGTAATCCCAGCACTCTCTAGGAAGCTGAGGCAGGAGAATCTCCCAGAGTTTCAGGCCAGGCTGGACTACGTAGTAAATTCAAGGCCAGCTTGAGCTACAAAGGAGAACCCTGTCTCAAATAAATAAATAAATAAATAAACAGTTGCCTAAGACTAAAATTTAACAAAAGATAAATAGATTTCTTGGGGAAAACTGTAAAATTATAAACTATTTTAATTTTTGTATAGGCACAATCATATCATTTTTTTAAATGACTGTTCTTTCTTCCATTGCACTGCCTTGACTTACGATTAACCTTTAGTACAACACTGAATATAAGTAGTGGTAGCAGACTCTGTCTTACAGAAAAAGCTATCAACATATTACCATTAAGAATGAGTTTGTGAGTCTGGCATGATGGCACATGCCTATAATCCCAGCACTCCAGAGGCTGAGGTAGAATTGCTATGAGTTCAAGGCCAACCAGGGCTACAAAGTGAGTTGAAGGCCTGTATGAACTGGGTAGAGAGACTCTATCTCCAAAAGACAAATAAATAAATAAATAAATAAATAGTTGTGGCTGAGATTTTAATTTAGTGACAAGTGGTAGTGATACAGGGAAAAATATGTAACACTGAACCTACTAGATCTCAGATATGCCAACTTCGTATTCCCTAAAGTTGAAGCATAAATTTTAAAGAACAACAGAGGGTAAAAGTAGAGATACTGGGGGAGAATATAAATTTTATTGGAGAACAGGATTGGGGACTAGGAATAGTTCCTCAGAGAGAAGAAGAGACCTGAATGGGTTGCCAACAGGATGTAGCTCAATGGTTTAAGCACCTGCCTGAAAAACTACAGGTCCTGAGTTCTATTCCTAGTATGAGGAAAAAAAAAAAAAAAAAAAAAAAAAAAAAAAAAAAAAAGAACCAAGAAAAAATAAAAAAAAAAAAAAAAAAAAAAACCTATAACCAACCAATTCTATTACAAGTTGTACTGATTGATACATTGTGCCAACTTGAGAAATTTAAAAGTTTAATTAAGTGACTCAGCAGGGAGCCAGGGTTCTTACTTTGTAAACATCCTCATCCTGTGCAAGAGGGTGACATGGACCTTGTGTGAGTTCTATACCCCCACCCCAAGCTACCCTGCTTACAGTATAAGGGAGGAAAAGAGGCTTGCTTCTTTCCCCCTTTGCTCTTGCTGTTTTCTGTCCCCATGAACTGCTGTCCTCTACCATGTGCCACTCTGCCTTGGAGCCAGCGAAGTATGGACTGAACCCTCCACAAACTGTGAGCTAAATAAACCTTTCCTTCTTTAATTCTGGGTATTGGCTATTTTGTCTCAGCAATGAGAGTAAGGCAACGGAGACACAAGTATATTGATTGACTAATACCAAAGGCATATAGATGACATTAACTTTGGTTGATAATCAGTAGTCTTAGTCTTTAGTCTTAGTAGCCATAGTTTTAGTTTTACTGGGTAGAAGAGAAGTACCCACCCCTAATGAGATAATGATTTATTTATAGGAGAAATCTCAAAAGGGTAGTACCAATAATCTCAAGGTTTTTTTTATCCCTGTGTAAATCTGGCCATTGTGATTTTAATCTTCAGATGGGCCTCCAGCAACAGTTTTTAGGTCTTTTCATCTTTTACATTGATTCCCTCAATAGCCCAGCCCTGTCTAACTAGTTAAGTAGAAATAATATCTGTGCCTTACTAAGTATGTGTGAAGCTATAGGTTCAACCTGCACATGGAAAAAGAAAGAAAAAAAAAAGGTGTTTGTGGTAGGTGTTGGTATGGTTTGGGTAAGGTTTTGTTGGGGGTTTTTTTGTTTTGGTATTTTGAGATAGAGTCTCTGTAGTTCAGGCTGACTTTGGTGTTTGTTTGTTTTAGTGTATTTGGTTGTTACAGGGTCTCACTATGCAGTTCAGACTCATAGTGATCCTCCTGTTTTCAGCCTTGCCGAGGCTAATATTACAGGCATGTTCCACTGTGCCTGGACTCTGGGGCAGGCTCAGCATCCACCCTAGAAGTGGGGCTGGTGCAGCATGTGGTGCCAGGGATCAAACCATGGTCCCTGCGCTTGCTTAAGTCTGCCTAAGCTTGCGTAAGCTGAGTCAGCTGAGCTATCTCTCAAGCTCTTCAGGCTGGCTTTGAACTCACTCTGTAGCCCAGAGTGACCTTGAATTTGCAGAGATCTTCCTGCATCAACCTCCCATGTGCTGAGATTATAGGTGTGTACCACCTCACCCAGCTTGGTTTGGTTTTTTGAAGTCTCAAAGTAGTCCAGGCTGGCCTCAAACTCATTATGTACTCTATGCTAGACTCAATAAATGGTGATACTCCTGCCTCAGCCTCCAGAGTGCTGGGATTACAAGCATGCACCAACTCTAGGTTTTTATACATATATTTTTATCAGATTTCTCCTGTCATTTATTCTTTGTTAGTAAGAATCTTTTCTTTTGTCTTTCTTCTTTGAGATAATCTTGCTATGTAGTCCAGGTCCAGGCTGATCTTGAACTCACTGTGTTGCCCAGGCTGGTCTCAAATTCACAGCACACTTCCTGCCTCAGCCTCCAAGTGCTGAGATTGCCACACCAAGCCAAGAATGTATCTTGTGTGAACTCTTTTTTCCTGAGGTGATCATATCATTTTGTTCATTTAATCATTTAACATGGTAAATTATAGTGACTGATATTCTTTTTTTTTAATTTATTTATTTTTTTTAATTAATTTTAAACATTTATTTATTTATTGTGTGTGTGTGTGTGTGTGTGTGTGTGTGGCCAGCTCAGCCCACCAGGGGGCAGGGCTGGCTGGCATGTGGTGCTGGGGGATCGAACCGCGGTCCCTATGCTTTCCCAAGTTTGTTCCAAGTAGGTGCTTTAGACCACTGAGCCATCTCGCCAGCCCTATAGTGACTGATATTCTAATGTAACATTTTTTTTTTTTTTTGTATTTTAGGACAGGGTCTACAGTGTCTTACTACAGAGATTGAACTCATAATGATCCACCTGTGTTCAGCCTCCCAAGAGCTGGGATTATAGGTGCACGCCACCACCCCCAGTCCCAGTCGTCATCTCAGCGCACCCCACACCAGGGATCAAACCCTGGGTGCAGCTCAGTGAGGAAGCCCTGGATTCTCTCTCCAGTGCTGGAAAAAACAAAACAAAACAAAAACAGTTCTCTGGGCTGGTGGGCGTGGAGTTGGGGCATGCTTAACATGCTTAGGGCCCTGGAGTCCATCTCCAGGACCTACAGGAAAAGAGAGGAGGGGGAGGAGGCTGCATCTGCCTAAGTAGGCACTTTAACCCACTGAGCTATTTGACTGGCCCTAATGTATCAGTCTTATGTTCTTGAGATAAAAATCCAACTTGGTCATAATGTGATTAATTGATTTCATGGATGGAGCTGTTAAACACACACACACACACACACACACACACACACACACACACACACACTTCTCCAGCTTTGGAAATTGAACCCCTGACCCCAGCCCTTTCTGTTTTTGTTTTTGTTGAGACAGGGCCTCATCAAATTACCGAGTACTGACATTACAGGCGTGTGTCACCATACTCAGCATATTTTTTTTCTGGTAATATCTTTATCTGATTTCAGAATCAAAGGTTATGCTAGCTTCATAAATATTAACTGAGAAATGTTCCCTCCTGTTCTCTGAAATTGCTTAAGATTGAAATTCTTGGTCTTTGGGAGCTTATCAGTAAAATTACCTGACTTCTAGTTTCCTTTGTAGAAAGATATGTAATTACCAGCTTAATTTTTGAGCCAAGAGTGGTGGCACATGCCTATAATTCCAGCACATGGGAGGCTGAAACAGGAGGTTTGCTGAAAGTTTGAGGTGAGCCTGGGTGAGCTACAAGTTCAAAGTCCTGGTAGGCTATCTAGTGAGTTTAGGGTAGCCTGACCTACATAACAGAACCCTATCTCAAAACAAACAGACGAGCAAAAAATCCGTAAGCTGGAAGAGACTGATGGCTGTTAAACTAATTAAATTTCTTTAATAGTCACAGACTACTTAGTTTTCTAAAATTTCTTTTTCATTTAGCATTGGCTAAATATATTTTTCTAGGATTTTGTCCATTTTTACCAAATGCATTGGCATTAAAGTGTTCCTTGTGTCTTAGAACCCTCTCATGTTTAAGCATTTGTCGTTTATGCCCTTCTGATAATGCCTCTTTGCGTTCGTTTTTTATTTCCTTGTCTGAGTCATGGGAATGGTTCAAAGAGAGTTTAAATTTTATCTTATGGGAGATTGGAACAACCCAGTAATTTTAACCAAGGGAGAAATTTCATAGTTTTATTGATAAGAATTACTGGAGCTCAACACTATGCTAAACCCAGATGAGTAACATCAATGAGATGGCTTCTCCACCTTTGGAAATCTTATAGTACAGTGGGAGATGCAGTTATAGAAACAAATTATAATGTAGCATAATAAGGGCTAATAAAAAAATGAAGTTCAGGAGACAAATACCTTACTTTGAAACTGAAGTCTGACATTTGAGTGACTTCTTTATTAGCATCTGTAAGTTGTCTCAGGTTAATAGTCAAACATCTAATAACTTTGGATAATTCTCTTCTAAGCCAAGTCCAGGATTCTTGGACTTGTATTCTTTTTTTCATCAGAGCACATAATTGAATATTATGAAAGCTAGTGGTTTTTCCTTTTCTTGTAGATATAGAGAATATCCTGGTGTGGCTCTGTTTCCAGCTCTGGTTTGGCTGCCATGTATCACGGGCGAACTACTAGCAAAGGACCCTCTTCTGTCACCAAGATTAACCAGCAACCTCCGCGACTTCTCATTGTGCACATTGCTCTACCATCCTGGGCTGATATTTGCTCTAACCTTTGTGAGGCTCTGCAGAACTTTTTCTCTCTAGCCTGCAGCTTGATGGGCCCCAGTCGTATGTCTCTGTTCAGTTTATACATGGTACAGAATCAACATGAGTGCATCCTCCCATTTGTGGTAAGTGCATCCTACCATTTGTGGTAAGTGCATTTAGATTTATTTATTTTATCCTGAAACAAATTATAAGGTTTCTGCAGCAAAAATCACAGTCATAGCAATAGCCATATCTAATAGCCCCAGGTCTCCCTATGAAAGTTAGATATCATCTTGCATGTATATGGGGACTGATATTGCAGAAGTCCCAAAATAATAAACTCTGGTTAAAATAGGTTATTCTCTCCACTGCAGAGAGGAGAGAAATCTAGGCACTTACACTTCTTTGGAATGTAAACAACTGACTCCCTTTACCTCCTTTGACTTATAAACAATAAATAAATCTGTAAATCTCTTCATAGGTCTCTAACTATTGAATCATATTTTAACTTCTAAGACATGTCCCCTGCACCAGGTATTGGTTTTCTTGGCTCAGAAAACCCTAACCAGGCAAACAATATGATGAAAATCTCTCTACAGTTCACTGATGAAATTTGAATTCTTTTCAGGTCAAAAGAATTTCATCTTAGAAAGCACTGCTTGGTCAATAGCAACATTTTGCCAAAGCTCCCTCATAAACAGACAACTATCTATTCTCTTCCTTATATAAAATTCAAAGTTCAAAATCACTGGGATAAGAACTTTCAGAGGTTCTATGTATCTCTTTCTTTGAGGAAGCCATGCTGCTAATATATCCTATTGTTTTTTGTTTTTGTTTTTGTTTTTGTTTTTGTGGAACCGGGGATTGAACTCAGGCCCTTGCACTTGCCAGGGAAGTGCTTATTCTGCTGAGACATCTCCCCAGCCCCTGCTAATATATCCTATTAAATGGACATAAATCCTGTTCTTTAAGATTCCCAAAGAAACAAATTTCATAAATCTGGTGATAAATTATTAGTATAACATCTTATTATGCTCTACTTATTTTAATATTAATGCCTTAGTTTCCCTCATTAAAAGTGGAAATATAACATCACCATTGATACTATAAAAATAATTTACATTGCTTTATGCTAATTGAGGTACGTCATTATAAAAATGTAATGAACTAGTTGGTTGTAGTGGCACATGCTTGTAATAACAGCACTTGGGAGGCTGAGGCAAAAGGATTAGTGCAAGTTTGAAGTCAGTCTGGCTACATAGTGAGATCCTGTTTCCAAAAAAATAAAAGATTAAAAAATGCCTATAATAAATACGCTAGTAACATAGTTGGATATTATTATCAGATATTGTGTGCCATATATAATTTTATGTGCTATACTTTAGATGACTGATTTGACTGACAGAACAGTAATACCACAAACATATGAATAATGCATTGCACTATGTTTTGGGGGGGTTTTTTGGTACCAGGAATTGAACTCAGGACCTTGTGCTTGCCAGGCAGGTACTTATGCCACTGAGCTATCTTCCCAGTTCTGCACTATGATATTATAATGCCTACAACTTCTTCAGTCAATAACAATCTTTTAAATCCATTATAAAGGGCCAGCCAAATAGCTCAGTGAATTAAAGCGCCTGCAAGCAAGTGCAGAGGCCAGGGGTTCAATCCCCGGGCCTGCTGTACCAGCCCCACCTCTGGGGCCTGCTGAGATGGCAATTGAGACTGGGCGTGGTGGCACATGCCTGTAATCTCAGCTCTTGAGAGGCTGTAAACAAACAGATCACTAGGAGTGTGATCTAGCAGTGAGACCCTGAACACCCTGTAGACCCTTCCCTAAAATAAAATAAAATAAAATAAAATAAAAATGCATTATAGGGACTGATGAGATTGCTCAGTGGTCTAAATGCCTGCCTGGCAAGCACAAGCACTCAGGTTCGATCCCTGGTACCATATGCTGTGCCAGCCACATGCCAAGCTGGTGCGCACACCTATAATCCCAATGCTGGGGAAGCTGAGATGGGGGAGACTGAGACTGGAGGATCACTATGAGTCTAAGCTTGTGTAGGGAGACTCTGTACCAAATAAATAAAATTAGTTAATTAATTAAAACCTAAATCCATTATAATCTTACAGTACCACCCATATATATGTAGTCCATCATTAACTATGTGTTGTTTATTGTCATATACATTCAAATAATTTTTAAATCTACAAAATTTTCTTCTTCTTCTTCCTCTTCCTCTTCTTCCTCTTCTTCTTCTTCTTCTTCTTCTTCTTCTTCTTCTTCTTCTTCTTCTTCTTCTTCTTCTTCTTCTCCTTCCGACCTGTGCCATTGAACTATATCCCCAGCTACAGCCCATAAATCTTAAAATTATCTTAGTTCTTATGTCCCTTTTTTAAATTGAATACTAATCTAAGGAGCTATATAAGTCAGTGAAGTTACCAGCAAGAAACAGATGAGACACTCGAACAATAACTTTCAGAGATCTAAAGAGGAAATATTGGGGCCAGGGAGATAGCTCAGAGGCATAAGCACCTACCTGACAAGCACAAGGACCTGAGTTTGATCCCTGGTCCTGCATGCTATGCAGTCTCAGCTCCAGATCCCCAGGTACCCACGTTATGGCCCCAGAACTAGGCATGGTGGCACACACCTGTAATCCCAGTACTCAGGAGATTGAGACAGGAGGATCTCTGTAGATTCGAGACTAGCTTGGGGGCTACACAAAAGTGAGCACAAGGATAGCCTGAACTGCATGGTGAGACCATGTCTCAGAAAAAAAAGGGGGGGGGTTATTTACAGAGGTGAAGGCAAAATTTTGGAAAAGTGCACAAAAGACAGCACAATAGTCAGAAAACTACTAGAACTTCTGGGGAGATAGCTTAACAGCACAAGTGCCTGACTAGCAAGTACAAGGTCCTGAGTTCAATTCTCAACACCAAAAAAAAATAAAAAGAAAACCCCTAAGACTAAAAAGGAAAGATATATCTCAAGAGAGCAACCTGGAAGATCTGTGGCCTTTATTAAAGAAAAACTTACTATTCTTGTGAAAGCGTGGAAGAAGCCTGCTTCAGAGCCATTGCAGTAGTTACAGGAGCTATGCTAGTGGGATTTTGTAGTGGTGAAAAGAGTTTGAGCTCAGCTCTGAACACCAAATTGACAAGTAGAAAATTTCAGCCAATGAGTAGGGCTGGAGTTAGCAGGTAGAAAATTACTAGGAAGAAACATCAGAGGTAAGGGAGATTTTAACATTACCCTAACAGAATTCTTGCCAAGGATAGGTCAGGGTGGCTAGACACAACCTGAGAGGTTATTTTAATTAAATAATGAGTGTGATGAGATATTGAGACTGGGGTTCTTGCCTTACTGACTTAGTGGGTTTTTTGTTTTTGGTTTGGTTTGGTTTTTTGCTAACACTGAATTATACAAGGAACTGCACAGATGGCCTTAGAAAGAGTTTTGGCAGCCTGATTAAAATTTGGCTAAGCAAAGAATCTTTGTCACCTTCAGTAGAGGCACAGCAGGAACCAGGGGGAAAAATGCCCTGCCCTTGCTCTCCTCCCAAATCTAGATCTCCTGCTGTGCCTGCCATTGGCAACAGCCAGTTGGAAGCAGAAGTGTGAAGGAGCTCAATGAGTCAATCACTATAGATCAGCTTCCTAGGCACAAATCAAGATACAGAAACATGGAGATTGATATGAAAGATATACAGAATAGGGAGTTATTCAATAGTGAGCTATGAAAAAAAAATGAGCTATGTCCCAAGTAAGAATAAAAGGATTTTTTTTCCTCAAGTTGATATGTTATATCCTCCTGACACTCTCCAGTACATCTGGTCCTTGCTCAATAAAGATATATTTTTTAATTTTAAAAACATTAACTTGCAAGAACCTGGAAAGACAGCTGAGATTCCAGGTATAGCAATAAATGAATAATCAAAAATGAAATGATTAAGCCTTTAGTTACTATACAATAGTATAAGCAAGTGTCTATAAAGTACCTACTTTTGCTGTTCCATTTTTCTCCCATGAATAAGGTACTGGCTTAGGGTCAAATGGATCAGCACAAATGTGAGGATCATCTTACTAATGAGAGAATCCTGTATAAAAGGCTCTGGCAGTTTTATATTGCTGGGATTGGGTAAAGCAAGGAGAAAGGCCTAGGAGTGGAAAAGTACTGAGCACTGAGTCAGAGTACGAAAAGAATCTTCAACATTTCTCCTTTGTTCTCCCATAAGGAACTCTTGGCAAAATTCCCTGTGGAAAAACTAGAACACGGCCTCAGATAGAGACCTAGCAATGAGGGTACCAGAAACAAGAATACAAATATTCCCCAACGGATAAGCTGGGGATGCCTAAATCCTTGGCTAGAAGTGCAAGTAACTGCATAGATGGGCCTAGAAAGAGGTTCAGCAGCCTGATTAAAATTTGGCCAAGCAAAGAATCTTTGTCACCTTCAGTAGAGACATGAGAGACTACAGTGCAATGCTGGGAGGGCAGCTTCTCCCTACCACCATCACCTCTCCTCCCCCAACCTGGCATATAAAACCAATATATTTGTATGGTCAGGCCTGAAAATTCAAGCAAAGATTTCTAACCAGAATTCAGACTCTTCACTGATCATTCAGAAAGAATTACAAGTCAAATTGTCTTCCTGAAGAGCAGTGGAGGAAAAATGTTGCTATCTTATATAGGAAACATTCTGATCTTTAAGGCAAAACATGACTTTAAATCCTTTGTTGAAGCCAGGTGTGGTGGTGCACTTCTGTAATCCCAGCCCTGGGGAGACGGAGGCAGGAGACCAGCCTGGCCTACCATGTAGGCTCAAGGCCAGCCTGAACTGCATAGCAAGACCCTGTCTCAAAAAGACCAAAAAAAATCTTTTGTCACTGGTCTATTTAATTATCTGATATTTTCTATCTACAGAGGCAGCTCAAAATATAAATGTAGGAAGATAACATGGGAAATCTTACCCAGGATGAATATCTCCTCAAGTTTAATTTTTGAGCATGATGAAATAATTCTTAACATTTTTATAAAGAACAGTGACAGAGAACTCATAATTAAAATATTATAATTCCTTTTATATCCATTGTACCCCTAATATAAATAACTTAAATCGAAATAGTCCATTTCCCCTAAAAGCAGGATTCTAAAAGAAAATTCTTACTCTGGAGATCTTTAATTTTCAATGTTAATGAAGTTATTTAAATTATACATTGTATACAATGAACTATTAGAACTCAGAATGAAACTAAGAATAGCACTTCAATGCTAGGGCATAAGACAGAATAGAGTATATAGTGATCAAGAAGTCATGGTGACTTCCCTGGCAAGTGCAAAGGTCAGAGTTCAGTACCCAGTTCCACAAAAAAAAAAAAAAAAAAAAAAAAAAAGAAAGAAAGAAAAAGAAAAAAGAAGAAGAAGGCATGGGGTGCATGCTTGTAATCCCAGCACTTCAGAGGCTGAGGCAGGAGAATCACTGAGTTTGAAGCCAGCATGGGCTATGAGTTCAAGGCCAGCCTAAACTGCATAATGAAACCCTGTTTCAAAAAAGACAAGAAAAAATAACTATGGAAAATATCACAGGGGATTTGTTGGAAAGGAAATCTATTGAAAAAGATCAGCTTTGGATACTTATACACCAAATAACATGGTGACATTTTAAGAGAAATATAATCATATATCCAAATGCATGATTTAAGATAGGGTTATAACCTTGTAAGTCAATTATAAATCAAAAGTATTATAAGTAAAAATGCTTTGTAATACTTCTAGTACTTGAGCATTTGGCTTAGTGACAGTAAACTATGAAGTATTAGCTATGTACCATTATGATCACATGGCTAACAAAGAGCATCATAATGGGGCCGGGGAGATAGCTCAGAAGAATAAGCGCTTGCCTGGCAAGCACAAGGGCCTGAGTTCAATCCCTGGCTCTGAAAAAAAAAAGCATCATACTGCATTTCAGTAGGACAGGAAAAGATCAAAATTCAAAATTTCAAATATAGTGTCTATTGAATGCATATCACTTTCTTTTTTCTTTTTTTTTTTTTTTTTTTGGTCTTTTAAAATCAGTCATGGGGCTGGTGAGATGGCTCAGTGGTCTAAAGCACCTACTTAGAACAAGCTTAGCAAAGCACAGGGACCGCGGTTCAATCCCCCAGCACCACATGCCAGCCAGCCCCGCCCCCTGGTGGGCTGAGCTGGCCACACACACACACACACACACAAAATAAATAATTAATTAAAATCAGTCATGCATACAGTTAGACTGGCCTTAAGCTCACTTTGTAGCCCAGGCTGACCTCGATCTTGCAATGATCCTCCTGCAACAGCCTCTCAAGTGCTGGAATTACAGGTGTGAGCCACCATGCCCGGCTGAAGATACCATGTTTGTACCACTATAAAGTTCAAAAGCTAAATCACTGTAAATTGGGGAACATCTCTGAAGTCACTCTCCTGAAGTGCTCATGGACTATCACAAAAGCCAGTCACATAGAAAAGCACACATAAGCCTCAAAACTTAAATGATGTCCACAAACATCAATAGTTCAGCCAACATTCTTAAACACACTGCAATAAAATAAGAAATAAATGACAAAAATCAGAGAACATGGTGAGGGATTAACTCAGCATTACAGTGCTTACTTAAGACCATGGATTCAATCCCCAGCCCACAAAACCAAACCAAATGAAAAAACTCTGTAGTATTCAGGCAGTTTTTTAACTCTTAAATAATTTTTAGGTGCAAAAGGAAACCAAGATTCAGACTAAATTGCAAATATATAGAAAATAAGTACTAGTGAAAACACTAAGGTCGGGGAGATGGTTCAGTAGGATAAGCGCTTGACTGGCAAACGCAAGAATCTGAGTTCAATCCCTGGTTAAAAAAAAAAAAAAAAGAAAACACTATAAAAAAGGTAATGCTAAGAGAAAATCATGTGATTAAGCTATATTAATTGAAGTACTTTAAATTATGTTTAAAAACAAGAAAGATGATATAGATGCAGCCAAAAACTGAAGAAAATTTTTCAAAAAAGTTTAAGGACAGCTTTATACATGAAACAATAAACATAAAACAAAAATTAATGACTATAAAAATAGAAATGGCAGAATAAATCAATAAATTCAAGACTTAGCTCTCCACTCCACAGCACCTCCCCCATCCCGCCCGCCGAGTAGGAAGTTCTGGCTCTTTCTGGGAACCCCCAGACCCAGTCCTAGCCCAGGCCCGGTGAGTGTGTGGGAGAGCTTCCGGCTACCCTGCACCAGCAGCGTGGGTGAGACCCTCTTCCACACCATTGGGACGCCCCCCACCACTCTGCAGCACCTCCCCCACCCCACCCACGGAGTAGTAATTTCTGCCGCATTCCAGGAACACCCAGGCCCAGGACTAGCCCAGACCCAGTGAGTGTGTGGGAGAGCTGCCTCTCCCCCTTACTCCACCTTGTCCCCTCCAGTCTCAGCTCAGGCCTGGCATACAGGTCTGGGGTGTAACCCTGCAGCTGCAATCCCTGCAGAGAGTGTAGAGTATAGAACCACCCATCTAGTCCAGGAGCAGAACATCTTGCCAGGGGGGCACAACGGGATCACCCCCAAGGGCAGCAGCAGGAAGGAGCTAAGCACAGCAGCCAGACCCAAGCCAGGCACAGCGGGATACATTGAAACTTTGCAGATCTGCACCTGAACTTCAGTAAGTGCTAAGGTTTTAACTGCAACAAAGATCTACAACAAAGGTTAGAAGACAGTGCTACACAAAATGACAATGAGAAAGAACAAAATGCAATCTCAGAACCCAAGCCCACCCATAACAAGTGCAGAGGACACTAACACAGAACAAATTGG
>NW_004524634.1:5933178-5937046 GCF_000260255.1 Octodon degus | reverse complement strand
ATTCTCTTAATGAATAGAGTGATTTGTTCTAATGGTGTTTGTAGATAGGATATCATGTCCACATCTTGTACAGCAATTAACCACTGGGAGGAATGTATGCAATGTGTTAAGTATTGAAACTGTCCTACCAATTTGATTTGAAACTGTCTCATTGCTATTTGTTTATCAATAAAATTATGGGAAAACAAGAGTTAGCTCTCGAGGGAGTCAGGAATAGATAAACCAACAGTTGTATTAGTTTTTTTAAAAAGATGGTGGACAAGGTACATACATACAAAAAGATATAAGGAAAGTAATCTCAGTGGGTGAAATACATGATTATTTCTCCATGAAAGTATAATTGCCAAAAGTGACTTCAGAAGAGATAAAATATCTAAACTGGCTGGATGTGGTGGCACACACTTGTAATACCAGCACTCCAGAGGCTGAAGCAAGAAGATTGCTATTAGTTCAAGACCAGCATGGGCTACAGAATGAGTTCAAGGCCAACCAAAACTGTGTAAGAAAACCATGTTTCAAAAAGAATCTAGGGCTGTCCAAATATCTCAGCAGATTAAAGTGCCTGCTTAGGCAGACACAGGAACCAGGGTTCAATACTGGCCTGCTATACTGGCCCTGTCCCCAGAGCATACTGAGATAGTAACTGAGACTGGGCATGGTAGTGTGCCTGTAATCCCAGCTCTTGGGAGACTGAAAACAGGAGAATCATGAGTCTGATCTGTGTAGTGAGACCCTGTAGATCCTGTACTTGAGAAAAAAAAAAAAAAAAAAGCTGAACTGGCCATTTCCATAAAAGGAATTAGGAAAATTGCAAAGAGCTAAGTTTCCCCAAAAGTAAGGCACTGGGCCTAAATAGTTTTACAGGAAAATAACAGCAAATTTTGAAGAATAGATAATTACTGTGAGGCTGGAGATGTAGCTCAGTGCCAATGCTTACCTAGCATTTATGAAACCATGAGTCTGATTCTTTGTACCAGAAAGGAAAAGGTCCTGGGATGGTACACACCTATGATCTCACAACCTGGAAACTTATGGCAGCCAAGTTGCTAATTTAAGTCCCAACTAGGCAATTTAGCCAGACATTGTCTCAAAATACTAATAAGAAAGACAAGGGATACAGTTCAGTGTAAAAGCACTATATTCAAACCCCAGTGGGGTCAGGGGTAGCTGGCTATAAAAACATTTAAAAATAGGAACAAATAGGTAGTTATTCCCTTAACACAATATATTTCTGCATCAATTTGTGTTGATATTGCACTTACTATATACATCTTTATGCAAGACAAAGAAATCTGACTATCATCTAATAGTGTTCTGAAGGTTTTTATTAATACCACTTACACAAGAGAAAAAAATTGTGAAATGAGAAAAAGAAGGTATGATAGCACTATTATTTGCAGATTATCTGATTATACATTCAGAAAACTCAAAATAATTTAATAAATATTTCATAATAAATAATTTAATAATATTTCAGGCAAAATACACAAATCTTGATACAATTTAGTTTTTTGTTTTGTTTTGTTTTTACAATTTAGTTTTGAGAGCAGTAAGTTAAAATTTATAATGGAAGGATTCAGATGTGGTGGTGCATGTCTGTAATCCCAGTACTAGTGAGGCTAAGACAGGAGGATCACTCTAGATTTGAGGTCACTTGGAGTTACATAATGAATTCAAGGCCTACCTAAACTTCAAAGAGTGAGACACTGTCTCAAAAAAACAATGTAGCTCAGTAACTCAGTGCCTCCCTGAAATAAGAGAAGTTTGCAATAAAGAATTTAAACAACATATTAAAGCACATATTAATCACAAGGCCCTGAGTTCGATTCCCTGTACCAAAAAAAATTTTTAAAGTACAAACAAAAGCTATGATGGAAAATCAGATCCCATAAAAATGATCAACTACTTAGGATTTAAATCAATAAATATATAAAATTTATGTGAATTAAAATACTATGAATGTATATGACATACACTTTTTAATTTGTCAATTAAAAAATTTAAAAATTTTAAATACTATAGAGAAATTCAAAAAGAGACTTGAACAAGTATATACAAAGTCTTGGGAAGACTTAGGTAGATGTCAGTTATTCCCTAATCCATAAATGTGATAAAATTCTCAGTAAAACTAACAAGAGAACTATACATCCAATAATAATGTTCATATTTACAAACAAAAAGACTGTCCCGGGACTATTCCTATCATATACTAAACAAATACTAAAATAGGGTGATACTGGGGATTGAAAAGACAGAACAATGGATGATAAAGTCTAAAAATAAATGCAGACACATGTGGACATTTAATATATTATTAAGATGGTATTTTAAATTAGTTGGGGAAAAGATTCTTCAACAAATGCTTGTATCAAATAAGTTGCCAGCTAAGCATGGTGGCCTTCACCTATAGTCCTAGCTACTAGGGAGGCTGAAGTGGGAGGATTGCTGGAGTCCAGGGGTTCCGAGCTGCAGTGCGCTATGCTGTTGGGTTGTCTGCATGAAGCTCAGCCTTGCTATGGTGACCTCCAGGGAGCAGGAGACCATCAGTTGCCTAAGGAGGGGTGAAATATCCCAGGTCTGAAACAGAGCATGTCAGAACTCCCATACCAGTCAGATGGATTGCCGTATAGGAATAATAAAACTAGATCTATTCTTCCACATTCACCAGGATAAATTCCTGATAGAGAAAATATTTAAATGTAAAAAGTGTGGCTAGGGATATAGCTCAGTGGTAAAATGCGTGCTTAGCATATGTGACCTTGGATGTAATCCTCAGCCTCACCCAAAAAAGAAAAGTAAAAGCTGAAATGTGCAAGTAGTAGAACTGAGTCAGTCTAGATCCAATCATGAGACAAGCCATAGAGTGACTGAAATAAGAGAAGTTTGTATAAAGAATTTAAACAACATATTAAACTGTAACAGATTAAGCATAGGATATAATGAAATTCATGTGGTATCCTAGGAATAAGGGAGAAATCCCAAGGAAGGACAAACTTGGAGAGGGTATCTGCCCCAAGGATGAGCATCAGACCTCATTGGAAAATATGTAGTTATATCCCACTGCATGGCACAGAATTTCACCAGTTTGTCCAGGTAAAAGTTCATCTGTGGTCACTGGGAAAGCAAGAAACAATCCAGCAGTTAGAAGTGAGCTATAGCCAGTGCCTTGGTACATAAATATCAAAGATCATAGCAATACTAGTGAGACAGGATGCCTGGAATTTTTACTTTCCTTGGAAAGATATAATGCAATGAGGAAAAGGGACAAGTAGGCAGAAGAGTTGGGTGTCAATCTGTACAGGAGGGCTGAATCATGCTGTGTGTACATGAAGGTGGCTACTGGGTTAGGCCAGGGCTGTTAAGTCACTGAGACACTGTGGGCTCTGGATGCATGGGGAGAGAACCATTAGATATCTTTATACCCCATAACTGACCCCAAAATACCTGCTGGTAACAAAGGACAGCCTCTTACGTCTGCAGTATCTCTGGTGCCCTTTTCTGAGAGCCTTTAACATTATGCTTTCTGTAAAAGAGAAATGTTTAGAACAGTATTTTATCGCTTCTCGGCCTTTTGGCTAAGATCAAGTATAGAACAGTATCTTATCACAGATCGTATTGGAGGATTAAGTTGGAGTTGAGGAGCAAGTATCATGCAGAGGGGGAAAATAGAATAGGAAAGGCTTTTCAAGGTACAATATAAATACTAGAAGTTATATATAATGTTTTTGAAATGAAGTCTCTCTGTGCTCCAGACTAGCCTTGAACTCACTGTGTAGTCTAGGCCAGCCTCAAATTTGCAGGGACCCTTCTGCCTTAGCCTACTAACTGCTGGGATTACAGACACATGTCACCATAACTGGCAAAACAT
>NW_004524634.1:5929640-5932883 GCF_000260255.1 Octodon degus | reverse complement strand
ATAAAAAGCACCTACAAATCAATTAGAAAAAGATCAATGATCAAAGAAAAAGAAGATGCATATATAAAGATAGTTTTCAGAAATAAAATATAAATGATCTTTAAACATGAAAATAAGCCAGATGTGGTGGCACATGCCTGTCCGAGGTACACATCACAGTTAGTCTGAACTACTTAGCTCCTGCTTCAAAAAAATAAAAAAATGAAAATACAGTCAACCTTATTCATAATAAGAGAGATTCAAATTCAAATTATGCAGAGATGCCACACTTCACATATATAATTAGAAACAATCTTTAAATCTTGATAATATACTATTCATCAGTATATAGAAAAATAAATACATTTATATTCCATTTATGATTATAAAAAATTGACACAATTGCTTTGGAGGACACATTAGTGACAGAAATTATATGCCTTTGGCCTAAAAAAAACCACTTTTAGGAATTTGCCCAACTGACATGTTTGTATTTATGCAAAAATTATTTAATGGGAAGATTATTTCAGCATTGTTTGTAATAATACAAACAATTCTGGAAACAAATTTAGTTATCTATTTATTGGAGGTTGGTTAGATGAAATTATGATTCATCCATTGAAGGAATATTACACAATATTAAAAGATAAACTACCTCATGTAGTGTTATCAAGCAATTGCCTAAGTACAATAATCACGGAAAGCAAGACACAGAAAAGTATCTGGAGGGGCTGAGGAGATAGTTTAGCAGTCTAAGTGCCTACCTGGCAAGCACAAGGACCCGGGTTCAATCTCCAGTACCACATGCCATGCTGGCCATGGAAATTAGGAGAGATGGCACATACCTGTAATGCCAGTACTGGGGAGGCTGATACAGAGGATTACTACAAGTCTGAGCTGCATAAAAAGATCCTAAATAGATAAATAAATAAAAAATTTTAAAAAGTGTCTAGAAAAAAATGATAGATTTTTTTTTTTAAAGACATCTTAGGGGGCTGGTGAGATGGCTCAGTGGTCTAAAGCACCTACTTAGAACAAGCTTAGCAAAGCACAGGGACCACGGTTCAATCCCCCAGCACCTCATGCCAGCCAGCCCTGCCCCCTGGTGGGCTGAGCTGGACACACACACACACACACACACACACACACATAAATAAATAAATTTTAAAAAATAAATACATGAAAAGACATCTTAGGGGGCCAGGGAGATAGCTCGGTAGAATAAGTGTTTGCCTGGCAAACACAGGGTCCTGAATTCAATCCCTGGTACTGAAAAAAAAAAAAAAAAAGACATCTCACTGTGTAATTCAGGAAGGCCAGGCTATCCTTGAGTGCCAGCACACCCAGCTAATTTATATTTTCTTTTTCTGGAAAAATTCCCAAGAAGTTGATTACCTCCAGGAAGCTAATTACTTCCTCATTACCTCCAGGAAATTTTTGTGAAGTTGAGTAATAAGAATGGAAAGTAATAAGAATGGAAAGTAATAAGATTCTTTCATATGTCTTTTTGAATTTCAAGCTCTATGAATGTACGTATACAAAAATAAATAAAAAGGACATCCAGGAAAATGGCAGAGTGGGAAGCAACAACAAATCAGCCTCTCTAAGATTAGGAGTCCAGACACTGGAAAATAACAACTTGAGGGAGCAGAGAAAGAGGAAAGTGGATTACTGAGACCCCAGAAGGACCTGATGGAAAAATTTGGAGTCAACAGAGAAGTTAGAGAGAGAGAAACAACATGGAAAAAGGAAGAGGCAATGTGCACTTTCTTCCTGGCTCCTGACTCCTGGCTCATGAGAAAGAAAGACCAAATGCACAGCAACACAATAAAAGCAGAGGACTCTAGAGGCCTTCAGGGAGAAATGCAGCAGAGGAACAGATTTGCAAATGTTGTCCGCTGCAACAGTTGGTTAGTGACTCCAATCTAAGCATCTGCCATATCCTCTGGAGAGAGTGGTTGGATGTCCTTCCAGGGGGCAGTCAACTGAACCTGGAACTCAGACTAGCCATGCACTGGCTTCATTTCAGGGGTCCCAGTGTTATGCTCACACAGTGACTGGGTGAAGTACAGCCACAGGAGGCATCCATGGTCAGGGAGCCAAGGTCAAGCAGGCTGGAGACCCCTAAAAGGGTTTAAGCTAAATGACCCAGGCCCTATCCCCATAGCCAAAGACCAGCCAGGCTCAGCCTCAGTGTGGATTTGAAAGTTCCAGAATTCGTACCCCTACCTAATCTTACTGCCTGCTTGCTGATAACTGGATCCAGCTTAAATGTGGGCTCTGACTGTCTTCTTTATCTAGCAGTGAGAGTATGGACATGTCTTAAATTGGACACTGCTCCAAAACAGTAGACCTTGGGAAAAATCACATACTTGAAGTCACAGAGAAATTTTTTTGGTTTTGTTATTGTCTGTTGCTTTTTTATTGTTGTTGTTAATTGTGAATGTAAGCGTTGTTTTGGTTTTTTCTTTTTCTCTCCTTCCTTTTTTTTTTTTTTTTTTTTCTTCGCTAGTTTCTTGGAGCTTGGGAAAGCTTCCTTTGTTCTTCTGCCTTGCTTCTTATCTCTTTTTCTTCTTTTTTCCTCTATTTTTTTCTCTCCTCCCTTTCAATTTTTCTCTCTTTAATTGTATCTCTTTTTATTGTATTATTTTTTTCTCCATTTCTCCTCTATTTCCTGCCAGTTTTTTCTCTTACCTTTACCTAATTCTATAAAAACCCTTTTATGCCCTAATAAGATTCTTTGTACCACTTTTCTCTCCTTTGCTTCATATCATAGAGTTTAAGTTTAAGATTTCAAAGTTTTTCTCTTGCATTCACCCCCCTCTTTTTTTATATAAGGTCTTGCTATGTAGTTCAGGCTAGCCTGGACTCACTGTGTAGCCCAGACTGGCCTTGAATTTGTGGCGATCCATCTGCTTCAGCCTCTCAAGTTCTAGGACTTCAGGCATACACCACCATTCCAGCTAAACCTTATGTCTCTAATAATATAACCATCAAGCTTTGTTAATCTTTTGATAGTCAACTTTGTAAAATTATTGAGTTCTTTTCTAACAGTAGAGATATAGCTGTCATATTTAGTATGTATTACCTGTAAATCAATACCTGGCTTCTCTTAATGTTTATGTCATAAGATTAAGGATTAAGGATTTTTTAAAGTTACATTAGTACTGGGGCTGGTGAGATGGCTCAGTGGTCTAAAGCACCTACTTAGAACAAGCTTAGCAAAGCACATGGACCGCGGTTCAATCCCCCAGCACCACATGC
>NW_004524634.1:5884760-5922817 GCF_000260255.1 Octodon degus | reverse complement strand
ATCCGCATCTTGTACAGCAATTAACCACTAAGAAGAATATATGCAGTGTATTATTTGTTGAAACTGTACTTCCGATTTGATTTGAAACTCTCATTGCTATCTGTTTATCAATAAAATTTTGAAAAAAAATTCAAAAAAAATAAAAAATAAAAGCTTTTTCCAGGCAGTGGTTCATGCCTATAACCCCAGATACTCAAGAGGATCGCAGGGTCAAGCACAGGCTAGGCAACTAACCAGAGACATTGCCTCAAATTGAATTTTTTTTAAAGTGTTTTCCTTCTTTTTTGAGGCAAATAGCCACATTGTCTTAGCATCAAGTGTTGGCTACATCCAAGAAGAGTAAATGCTGCTAGTCAAATGTAATGAATATAAAAGTAATTAAAAGTCCCAAGTAAAAGGTTTTGAGAGGTGGAAACTTGCCCAATCCATATAGGGTTATGTGATTGTGACATCTATCTAACAGTGAAGTGACCAAGTCGCTTCTGGAGGTTTGTGACTCATCTGCATAACATTTTTTAGATGATCTTGTCTTTCCATCAGATAGAAGTAAGATCAAAGACCCAAGATCCAGCCGTTCTCAGAGATTTCTTAGTATCAAAGACAAGTCTGACTTCCAGTACACTCCCAGGACATAAGAAAAGTTTCCTCAGATTCCACATGATGGCAGGGTCCAGGTTGGATGAGGGAAACCCATATTAACAATGAGAGATGCAACCAGTTCTGAATCCAAGTAGCTGAACTCCACAGACATTTTTATGATGAAGGTGGTACCATTTTTGGTCATTGTGAGAGAAGATCTTATCTGACTTAAGAAATTCTTCTGAAAAGAATTTCATGGCCACTCCAAGTCCACCCCCACTGTGCTGTGGAGATTGAGAGATTGGAAAGTTGAAGCCTTGGAATTTGTTCTTCCTTTAGAATGACAGGCTCTGTGGTCACTATCAAGGAGGAAGGATTAAGAGTGGCACATAATATTTTGTTTTATTTTGTTTGGCAGAACCAGGGATTGAACTCAAGCCCTTGTGCTTGCCAGACAAGCATTTATTCTACTGAGCTGTCTCTCTGGCCCCTAACATTTTTATTTTTTAGTTTTTGGTGGTACCAGGGATTGAACTCAGAACCTTGCACTTTCCAGGCAAGCACTTATTCCACTGAGCTATCTCCCCAGCCTTGATAATGGTTATTTTTTAAAGGCTCTTGCTTTGTAGTGCAGGCTAGCCTTGAATTCTCTATGTAGCCCATTCTGGCCTCAAACTTGCACTTGCATTGATCCATCAGCCTCAGCCTCCTGAGTGCTGGGGATGCAGGGGTAGCCACTACCCCCAGCTCACAATTTTTTTAGATTATAAACATCCACAAACCTCAGCACACAAAACAAATAAATAAAAACCATAGAAACATAAGAAGAAAAGGCAACAAAACACCTTCCAAAACTCCTAACTCTCCCAAAGCCAATCCAAGGGACACCTTGGGGTAGAATAACATAAGCCACACACACAAATTACTGGAAAGAATAACAAGAGGATCCCTGGCCCCAGTGGTTTCATGTTTGGGTGGAATTCAGCTCTGAACAATTTACATTGTTCCTGTAAGAATGTTGCCAAGGTAATTCATGGAAAAAAGATAAAAATAAAATAAGACTTTCTGAAGAAGTTATCAGTCTGTCATCCTATGAGATATAGAAATTGGGTCTGGGCCAAGTTATAGAAGCTTTTCAAATCCCAGGCAATTAATATTTCTTCAAAGCATGCATTTTAAAATTACTTCCAGAAGTAAAGTGATTAAAAGTGAGTTCTTCAAGGATCAGATTCCATTTTCAAGGGATACAAAGCATACCTGTATTTTATCCTACTTTCTGTGTAGCTTATATTTTAATGACATAAACTTTTAGATAGATTCCTATAATAACAAGTAAGATAATAACAGATAGGAAATACCCTTCCAACTTTAGTATTTGGTCTTACTTCCTTGAACCATGAATGTCCTAAATTGTCAAAAAGAAATAAATCTGTTGCATACACATTCAGTGGAGTTTTTAATCTTCTGGTCTTTACCTCAATCTGATAAAAGCCATCAATGACAAACCCAATAGCTGACAACTAAATGGTCAAAAACAAAGCTTTCACTCTAAAATCAGGAACAAGACAAGGATGTCCACTATTAGCACTTCTATTCATAATAGTTCTGAAAACATTAGTCAGAGCCATTAGATAAGAAAAGGAAATAAAATAAATAAGGATAAGAAAGGAAGAGGTTAAATTATCATTATTGGACTGGAGATGTAGCTCAGCAGCATAACACCTGCCTGGCAAGCACAAAGTTGTGAGTTTGATTCCCAGTTCCAAAAAAATAATTATCGTTATTTACAGATCTCATGATACTCTACATAGAAGATTCCAAAAACTCCACCAAAAGATTTCTAGATTTAATAACCAAATTCAGGAGTGTAGCTGAATACAAAGTTGACACTCAAAAATCAGTAGCATTCCCATACACAAACAATAAACTCACTGAGAGAGAAATTAGGGAAACAACAACTTTCACAATAACATCTAAAAAAAAAAGAAAAGATAGAAAGAAAGATAGGAAACAGTCTAAAAAATGAAGTAAAAGATCTATCTATACGCTGAAAATTACCATAATCTGAAAAAGGTCAAAGAGGTTATCAGAAAATAGAAAGATATTCCTTGCTCATGGGTAGGAAGACCCAACATAGTGAAAATGGCCATACTCTGAAAATTGATACACGGATTAAATGCAATCCCAACCAAAATACAGTAGCATACCTCACAGAACTAGAGAAAACATTCTTAAAATTCATTTGGAACTACACCTAGAGTAGCAAAAACAGTTATCAACAACTAAGGCAAATCAGGGGGTATCACAATCCCTGACTTGAAATTATACTGCAAAGCTACTGTGATAAAAGCAGCATGATTCTGGGGGGGAAAAAAACAGGCCTGCGGATCAATGGAACAGAATATGAGATGCAGAAACTCCAAATACACTCAGCTGCCTTATCATTGACAAAGGGACCAAAAACATTTAATGGAATTGAAATAACCACTTCAATAAGTGGATAAATCATGCTGGAAAAGCTGGCTTTCCACATGCCAAAGACTAAAACTAGACCCATTTCTATCACCATGCACTAAAATTGAAATGGGTCAAAGATCTAAATATTAAAACAGAAACAATAAATCTGTAGAAGAAAGAATAAGCATAACTCTTAAAGATATAAATGTAAGCAAAGATTTCATGAACAAAACCCCAAATATATGAGAAATAATACAAAAAATCAACTGGGATCTCATCCTATTAAAAAATTTCTGCAGAGGAAAGAAATCACCAACCGAGTGCAAAGATAACCACAGAGTGGGAAAAAATTTTAGCTCTTTCTCAGACAAAGGAGTAATTGAAGAAATGAAAAAAATCAGACATCCCAAATTTAAAAGCCCAGTCCAAAAGTGGGTATCTGAGATGAATATACACCTCTCAGATGAAGAAATACAAATAGCAAATAAATATATGAAAGATGTTCAACACCAGTTGTCATTTGAAAGATGCAAATTAAAACAATGCTGAGATTCCATCTCACCCCAGAAAGAAAGGCTATTATAAAGAAATTTACCATTAATAAATGCTGGAGGAGATTGAGAAAACAGGAACTTGGCCCCACTGTTAGTAGAATAGACTGGTGCAACCATTGTGGAAATCAGGGTGAAGCTCCTCAAAAGACTACAGTTAGAGGTCCCATTTGATGCAGATACTCCTCTTCTGGGTATTTTCTGGGAAGAATTAAAAACATACTACAGTGATATATAAGACTGTCTCAAAATAAAAAGAAAAATGGTTGGGATGTAGTTTGGGGTGGAATATTGCCCAGCATGTGCAAGGCCATGGGTTCAATCCCCATTACCAAAAGAAGGAGGAAGAAGAGGAGGAAGAGAAAGGGGAACAGTTTGTTCAGTAATATTTAAATTACTTAACGTGTCTATGTTTAGTAATGTTTATGCTCTTAGAAATAACACTGACCTAGAATCATTAGATTTTTTTCCTAAAAGTTTTTATAATGAAGGATGAGAACTGAAAGGTCATCTGTCTGGATTTTATGTTAACTCCTCAAACTGGCTACAGACAAAGCCAAGTATCTCTGCTATACTGAAATGATCCTGAGGCATGGCTTAGCTATAATTGTAGTTCTGAAATGGTACACACCTATAGTATTTAGATGCCAATGGAATACCATTTCTGACAGGACTAAACAAAAAAAGGGGATGGGAAGGACCATTTTGTATCTGTATATGCAGAATAGTTAGGATAGATATACAGCTACTTTCACTTAATTCAATGAGAAGAAAGATTTGTACTAATAGTGTTTGGACAGGATATTCTGTCTGTATCTTGTACTATGGATAACCACTAAGAAGATAACAATGTACAGTGTATTATTTAAACTGTCATTAATCAATTTTGAAACTGTCTCATTGATACTTGTTTCTCAATAAAATAATTTTAAAAAGAAGTACATTTTATTCAAGGCAGTAATTTACTTTTGCTGTTTTAGGCTCTATAACTCCTACTTACATATTATGTTAATATCATACATATTTGTTTACTTATAAGGTTTACCTGAGATGGTAGAAGAATGTGGTATATAATTTTCAGACCTATCTGTACATTTGTTGTATAAACTGTACTTCCAAATTTGTTTAAATTTTTTTAAAAAACAAATTTGTTTACATTTTTAAAAAAAATTCTGAAATGATACTGCATCAAAATCCTCATTCTGGGAGCACATCTTTTTTTAAACAGAACTTCTCAGTGACTAAGTGAAAAATGAAGGTAATGTTTACGAAGCATAATGCTGTTAGGTCTCCAGTTTGTAGATCATCCAGAGTAAAACTGAGCAGTCACAACTGCACCTTCTAATTGATGAGTGAATGACTGAAAGCACTTCCTTTCATATTTCTGGTAAATTCACACAAGAAAAACCTGTTGGGCTGCAAAGTTTCTTCTTCTGGTATAGGGATGATGTTATTAGTGCAATGCCTAGAATATGATAGGTATCTATTCTTGTATGTTGGTCAGACAAACTGATTTTTAGGAAGGAAAGAAACTCTGAGGCATAATGGATAATGAAATTGGACAACCAATTAATCTGAAATCTTGGTCACTAAAGATTTATATCTGATTCATTCTTTTCTGCAGCAAGTGAGAGGGAACTTTGTTAGGTTGCAAGCCTGCATCTCAGAGCTCCACATGTTACAGAAAGAAGGTTGTTTTAGACCACAGAGCATTTCTTTGCAGCTAGCAATAGAGGACGGACTCCAGCAGTTCAAACAATATAGCAGACATGTGAACAAAGGTGCTGCTCTGCCCTATACTTCCCTGGAGGTAAGAGACATTAACTTCTAGGACTCATGCCATCTTCCCATTCTGGTCTATATGTGTGTTTCATTATTTATAATCCTTATATTGTTCTCTGTTTCATATAATTCAGTATAATTTTCAAGGCCAGATTCTCAGCTCCTTGCAGGCAGATGACATGTTTCTCTTTATCCTATAACCTATACAAGCCTTAAACTACAGATAGGCATAGAAAGAGGCTCAGTAAAATAGAGGTCAAAGTGAATTATAAGGAAAAACTGAAATAAAATCTGAATATGCCATCTACCTTTAGATTTTTGGAATTTGAAAAATAAACATTAAACTGTCTAGATTGGTATTGATATTTATGTTTACCTGAATATCGATAAGAATTTGTAATTATCCTTAACCAAATTTTGGCATCAAATTGAGTAAATTTACTTGGGTTATCAAATGTGCAAATGTAGTCATTACTACTATTCTAGTGCCAGATTGAGGTAATCTTAAGAATATAAATAAGTCAAGTCATGGCTGCATACTCTATGGGTACATGGTTGGTACATATGAATTAAAATACTTTTCAGCCTTTGGTAACTTTAGGCAGCAAACAGGCTAAAAATAATTGTGTGAGACATCTAGCTTCTGGTTTCACATGTAAGGAGCTTGCAAGTTGCTGCTTTATCCTGTTAGTAAAATACTAAGCAATAACAAAGTCAACAACTCTACTTAGATCCCCAAGAGAAGTAAGTTCACAAGGCAAACCACTGTCTCCAAAATTAGAGAGACAGATGGACAGAATCACAGCATCCTGGAGCAGAGACCTCATGGGAACCACTCCATGGGTAGGAAAATATGAACTCTGATGCAAACTAAAGGCTAGGTATGACCAAGTCTGAAAGTTAAAACTCCTGGAGGACTCAGTCATAGAGAGGCCTAGGGGAGTATAAGCAGCCTCTCACCATAAATGTCAAGGGGAAATTACCTCATGTCTAAGCAAAGGGGAGTATAAGAACAACCATTTTGAAATACACAAGATCATTTGGTTCTTTTTAACAATTTCTGGCCTCAAAAGATAGTTAAGCAGCTAAACAGAGCCTAACCTGCTGGGATTTTATCAGAGTCTAATTGAAGTAGGAGACAAGAAATACAAAACTTGGCAGAGGATCCACCATCTTCCTGCCATCAATCCTCTCTTTGTCTTCCTCAATACAGGCTTTTACCTCCCTTTCTTTAAAAAGAAAAAAAGAAAGAAAGAAAAGAAATACAAAGATTGGGCCAGCGATAGCCTTCCACATAGGAGTACACTCTAGCCTTCCTATTCCACATAAGGGTGAGGGGAAAAACTGAGAAAATTAGTCCAGAGGCATGAGTTCTCAAAAATTGAAATCTAATATAATGTAAAATATATATTATTTTTTATAAAATTATTTCACATTAAATTAAATTTTGTATTATTACATTTATACAACTTATGTGTAATTTATATTTTATTTTTTGTTCTAATATAAAGTAATTTAATGTAATGTAATTCTAATGAATACTTTCCTTCCTTTCATACATTATCACACATTACTAAGGGCCCATTAAAATAGTTCATTTGCCTCTGTACATCCTATCAAGAAAATATTATAAGGCATATTAAAAATCAATGACACTTTTAAAAGACAAAGCAAGTCACAACAGGGATGTTGGTGTTACTGGATATATAGTTTAAGACAACAATAATGATATGCAAGTGCTCTAACAGATACAAGATACAAGAAAAAATAATTTGGCAAGTCTAATAAATAAAGTAGACACCATAGCAAGCAATGGAAATCGAACACTGGAATGGAAATGAAGGTTCTCCCAGGCATGGTGATTATTGTAGTCAGGGTTTTCAAGAGAAACAATTTAATATAGGACACAGAATTTATAGGGTTGGGCCATGGAGATAGCTCAGCAGTCTAAGCCCCTGCCTAGGCAAGCACAAGGACCAGAGTTTAATCCCTGGTACAGCAGGCCATCCCAGCCCCACCTCAGGCACATCAAACCGGCCACCAAAACCACACATGGTGGCTGGCACATGCCTGTAATCCCAGTGCTGGGAAGGCTGAATTAGGAGGATCACTACAAGACCAAGCTGCATAGTGAGATCTTGTACCAAATATATAAAATTGAAAGATAATAATTTCTAGGATTATTTTATAATAGTCACCAAAAAATTAGATACTAATGAGTTTTGAAACTCTCATTGCTATTTGTTTCTCAATAAAATTATTGTTTAAAAAGTAAAATTAACAAAAATTAAAAAATATTTAAGACATCATATTACATGGATATGTGCATATCCATGTTTATATCAACATAATTCATAAAAGGTAATTCTTTGAAGGAGCCTAAATGTCCATCAAAAATGCATGGATAAAGAAAATGTGATATTTATATACCATGGAACATTACTTTGCTGTAATGAAAGATAAACTTCAGGCATTTATAGGAAAATGGATGCACCTTGATACCATAGTATTAAATGAGATAAGTCATACATATAATCTTAAATAGTATCTCTTATTTGATAAACTATAAAAAGAAGTAAAGAGAAAAATAAAATATAGATGGTGGGGAAGAGAATCAAGAGATGGAGAGGGGAAGGATGTGAGAGAGAGGAGGAAAAACTATGTGTCATGTGTACAAATTCTTCACAAGGAATTAAATCATTATGTGATGGAAGCATGTATTAATCAAAAACAAAGAGTGAAAAATATTATTTCTTTTCAGAAGATATTAATGGGACTGAGAAAAAAGAAGAATCAAGATATATCATGTACATATATAAATTCATTATAATGAGTATGGTCATTATGTATACTTAAATTGTACCAATAAACCTAAATGCACTAAAAATAAATCATGTGCGCTAAAAATTTAAAAAATTAAAAATCAGAAAAGAACATTAAATACAAAAGAGTGTAGGAAATCTGTCCACACACTAAAAATCCAAAGAATCCAGCCAAGGGCCTGGATCCCACAGCAGTGTTCTTCATGAGTCCAACTAAAGACCTAGAGCCCATAATAATGCCCCCCTATAATCAAACTGGGGGTCAAAAGCCCACAACAAAGTGTCATACAAGCAAGTACCATGAGACTTCTAGGCAAAGACAACTATTAGGTATAAAGAAAGGTACTACATAATGGTAAAGAAGTCAGTTCTTCAATATTATGTAACAATTTTTAATATGTATGCCCCTAACACAGTGTCATAATTGAGTATATTAAAAAAATTTGAGTATATTGAAGTAGCCAGCTATCTGTCACTGTGACAAACTACCTGAAAAAGCAATTTAAAGGAGGGTGAGATTTATTTTGACTCATAGTTTGAGAGGTTTAAGCCCATGGTCACTTGACTATCATTTCTAGACCTGTGATGAGGCAGTTCATCCAGATGGAAGGGCATAGCAAGGAAAGCTACTCACTTCATTGTGGCCAGGAAGCTAAGACAGAAAATTGCAGAGGACAAACATCCCCTTGTGATCATCCCCAGTGATCTACCTCCTCCAGCTAGGCTCAGTCTCTTTCTATAGCCTTACAGTAACATCACAGGCCACAACCAAGCCTTCATGGCTTTTTGGGGACATTTCAGGTGCAAACCATAAAAATTAGGTAAGATTGTATAGAATTTCAGATTAATAAGTGAATCTACTCTATGTATTTGGAAACTTCAACGTCCTCCTATCAGAAATAGATCCAGTGGGATCAGTAAGGTGAACACATAGTTGAACTCAATAAATAACACCAATGATCCACTAGATATAATTAGCATCTTTAGAATACATCATTCAAAAATAGAAGCATACACATTCTTTTCAAGCTTACACGGATTAATGAAGGTAGACCACATTCTAGACCATAAAACATTTCTTTCTTTCTTTTTTTTTTTTTTTGGTACCAGGGATAGAACGCAGGACCTTGCACTTGCCAGGCAGGTGCCTAAGCCACTGAGCTATCTCTCCAGCCCACTATAAAACATTTCTTAGAATAGAAATCATACAGTGTTTTCTGTCAGACAACAACCGATTTTAACCAGAAATTATTTAACTGAAGGTAGCTAAAAAATACCAAAAAATAGAGATCAAGCAACACATTTTCAAACAACACATAGGTCAAAGAATAAATCTCAAGTTATACTAAAATATTTAAATTAGGAGCCGGGGAGATAGCTCAGTATAATAAGCACTTGCCTGGCAAGCACGAGGGCCTGAGTTTAATCCCCAGTTCTGCCAAAAAAATAAATAAAAATTAAAAATAAATAAAATAAAATATTTAAATTAAAGTGAAAACATGGCTATCGTGTAGGATATAAAAGAGCAGTGTTTTGAGGGAACAGATCTCAGTAATCCTTTTCTAGGTTCAGTTTATCTTGACTGTGATGCCCTGTCCCACCATAGTCTGCCAAAGAAAATTTGATGTGTAGCATTTCATGACCTTTTAGCTAAGATCAACTAAATTTTATTTAAAAGTGATGGTTAAATCTTCTTTCCACTAAATTCAGTAGCCTCTACAACTGACATCCGTGATGTTCCTCCTTAGACATCAGGAAGAACAGGCAGATTGATTCCGGATTTATTTTCAGATTACTGTCCTAACTTCTCAGCCTGGAAAAGAAGTGGTCAAAAAATTGGAGGAAGGGTTGAAAGATAAAGACCTACTTCAAGTCAGGAGGCTTCAAGTGGTTGAGGTTGTTAAGGGACTCCTAGATGTGGACTTGGCATCTCCTGTTGACGAGTCTGGCAATGATGGTAAGATTTTTTTTTTTCTTTTTAAGATGAACTCTTGCTGTCTTGAACTCACAATCCTCCTGCCTCAAGGAATTTGTTTAAGTGAGAAGAATAGCAATGATTTTAATAGTCTTTTACAAGTCAGGATGATTATTTTCCATGTTCTTTTTGTGTTCCTAAGTAATAAATTCAGCCAGCAGATTTCGCACGAATGTTTTTTGGTATTAGACTGCATTTTGTAATAGTTTATTTCAGAAACAATGTACTCTAGCAGTAAACACTCAAATTTTATAGGTATTAAAAGTAAAAATTCCTTCCTTCTGCTCTGCTCTACCCCATGATTAAATAGGATGATTGGCAACTAAGGGTATGGTTCTTGTCAAATTCTGACACATGTGGATTCTTCTAGCTTCTCAAAGCACTGATATTATTCTGGCAAAAGCAGGAGGGTACCCAGCCTTGGCCTTATGGTTTATGACCTCTCATCTGCTACACACACTGTGCTTCTCTCAAGCCCAACTCCTGTCCTTCTTTCGAACCCTAATTTCTCCACTAACATCTTTTGAATTCTATCTCCTTCTTTCTGAATTCTGTCCCCTATCCTCTTCCAGCCAAATCCTGCCCATGTTTTAAATCCTAATTTGGGTTCATGACTACTGTATTGATTTTCCCCTCCTTAGAACAAGTACCTCACTTGTGGCCTATACCATATATTTCAACACTTACTTATAGACTGTAAAACTGTTCACACTTCTTTGTTGTGTGCTAATTTCATCTATTCACCTAAATTATAAGCTATTTTATATCTTTTCAGTCTGTATTAAATTCTAAATATACTGGGCTTAGAAACTCGTTTTACTCATTTCTGGGTCCCAGTGTATTAAATAACCTAAGTTATCAGAAAATATTTGTCATATTAGTTGATGCCCCTCATACCTGTGGAGGCCCTTCTAAATTGGCTTAGTATCCCCTATTTCTCTTTCTATGGTAAACCTTTACTTTTCAGGTCAGAGTAGTCCATAACCCAGGCTAAGGCAATCATAGTTCCAAACAGTACCAGCGGAACCCTCTCCATTAGCTTCTCAAACTAATCTATGAGGAGAAGCTCTTTGAGGCATGGATTATGTCCTTTGCTCCCTTCAGTGACTCTATGGAGAAAGAACTTGTGTCTCTAATATCACAGAGCCCAGAGTAATTGGAGGCTGCTTGATACCTTCTTTTAGAATAGTCAGTGGCTTGTCTTTATGGTAGAGCTTTTAATGCAGGAGAGCTCCTTTTACTTTATTCATTGCAATTGTTCCAGTAGCTTTGTTTGCTTCTGAATAATATATTATCTCACAAATTGCCAGTAGTTCCTCTTTTAGGCTAAGTGTATATTATGGTTTAGATCTAAAATGATCACTAAGACTGGGCATGGTGACGCACACCTATATTCCCAGCACTTAGGAGGTTAAAGCAGGAGGATCTCCATCAGTTCAAGGCCAACCTGGGCTACAATGTGAAACCAGCCTCAAACCTCCCTTCTCCAAAAAAAAAAAAAAAAATCTAGCATGAAAATATTAACTTCATATGACATTTACATTAATTAAAGTTTTCTATAAATATTTAACCTGTAGAATCTAATATGTTTTCTTCTGAGATTATAAATGGTACTTTTCTTTCTTATGTTCCTGCTTGATCTAACTTGTTTATTTTATTATCTTGAAATTTAGTTGTGGCCAGCCAAATAGCTCAGTGGATTAAAGTGCCTGCAAGTAGTAGGAATAGCAGTACCTTTTATATGCTTTTTACTGATAAGTTTTAAGCTTTGACAATTTATATTTTATTAAAAAGATGAGAATTCAACCCCAGTAATGGGGAAAAAAATGTAAAAAGATGACAGGGCCAGCGAGATAGATCAGTGGACTAAGTGCCTTCTTAGGCAAGCATAGGGACCGGGGTTCGATCCCCAGTTGGAACTGGGGTTTGATCCCCAGTACTGCATGCCATGCCAGCCCCGCCCCTGGGCGCACTGAGCAGGCAACAGAGTCCGGGCGCGATGGCATATACCTGTAATCCCAGTCCTGGGAAGGCTGAAAACAGGAGGACCACTATGAGTCTGAGCTAAGTGGTGAGACCCTGTATCAAATACATAACATTTTTTAAAGTTTAAAAAATAAAAAGATGACAATACCATCAAACAATTTTAATTTAAAAATCACTCAATGTCCCACTAGTCCATTATGCTGCCTTTATTTTTGCATGTCAGTGCTCTATTGTCCACAATCATGTGTATGCTACATAGCTGTAACTTGTGTGTGTAGCTTTTAATTTTCATGTAACAAAACAGCATTATATATTTTCCATAGTTCTCTTAGCTTTTGTTTTCTAATGTTTATTTTGGGTTTTTTTTTTCCTGTTTGTTTTGTTGAGACAGGTTCTTGCTATATTGAAGCTGGTCTTGAAATCACTTAGGCCTCAAATTTATAGCCATCTTTTTGCCTCAGCCTCCACAGTACTGTGATTATAGGCATGACCACCACACACAGCTCTTCTTTCCCTCTTAAGAAAGCTAAGAAATGCTGGCTCAAGAAATAGAGCTATGAAGAGATCCACTTCTTATAGGAGAGATGACTGTCTTTATCCTTATATGTTCTCTTCACATATAAAACAAACCTACACCTACAGCAAATTCCAAATGCTAGACGTTGATCATAATAAATAGGATCTAAGCGATCCTGCCAATTCTATCAGCCAAAGAACTCACTAGAAGAACCATAAATCATAAGAACAATGCTACTTATTTTGTTTTTAAGATCTTCCTAGTCTCAAGAAAAAGATATATGAACTAAAATCCACCGTATCTTAACATACTCTCAAATCTGTTTCTAGATCATAATAACACTGTTTTATTGGACATTTATTCAAATACTTTCTAAATATTTCCACATTATCTTACTTAATCTTTATCTAGATGAAAAACTAAGACATAGTTTCTAATAACAATTATTCTTTCTTTTTTCTTTTTGTTTTTGGTACCAAGAATAGAACTCAGGACCTTGCCCTTTCCAGGCAGGTGCTTAAGCCCTGAGCTATCTCCCTTACCCCTTAAGACATAATTTCTTGTCCAAATTAGCTTTCCCAAGGTTTCTCAGCCTATACACAAAACAAAGCTTCAAGTTCAAGCAGTCTAGCTTCAAAGTTCACTTTTTTAATCTTTTTCTACATTACCTTGGTTGACAAAACCAATAGAAATGATAAGCAATTCAAAAGTTCCTCCTTTTAAAAAAAAAAAAGCCTAATAAGATAAACAGTTCTCTGGTGAAATGAATAAAAATGAGGGAAAAAAAGTGCACACAGATATGATGGGAATAGTAAAAGTGACCATAATTGCAAATAAACTGTAAGTTCCAAGTTAGATTTTTAAAAAATGGATACAAAATGGACAAAAACTGAAAGCTTTCACTCTAAAATCAGGAACAAGACAAGGATATTCCCTGTCTCCATTCTCATTCAACATAGTCCTGGAAACTTTAGCCAGAGCAATTAGACAAGAAAAAGAAATAAGAGGAATAGTGATAGGAAAAGAAGAAGTTAAATTGTCATTATGTGCAGATGATATGACACTACATGGAAGACCCCAAAATCTCCACTAAAAAAAATGATAGATTTAATAAACAAATTCATATAGCAGAGCTGACTTCATAGTCAACACTCAAAAAAAAAAGTCAGCACTCAAAAGTCATTAGCCAGGGCTAATCCTGACCTTCAGTGTGTCAGCAAATAGCACTATGACCCCCTCCAGGAAGTTTTTCATGGGGGGCAAAACTGGAAGATGAAGGGATGGAAGAACACCCTGGGGGAGCTCATCAACACCCTGCACACTGCTGGATCCCAAGATAGCTGTGGCTGCACAGAGCTGCTACAAAGTTACTAATGGGGCCTTCACTGGAGAGATCAGCCCAGGCATGATCAAAGACCTTGGAGCCACATGGGTAGTCCTGGGCCTCCCAGAGAGAAGGCACGTCTCTAGGGAGTCAGATGAGCTGATTGGACAGAAGGCAGCCCATGCCCTTGCAGAGGGACTAGGAGTAATTGTCTGCATTGGAGAGAAGCTCGATGAAAGGGAAGCTGGCATCAGAAAAGGACATTTTTGAGCAAACCAAGATCATCTCAGATAACGTGAAGGATTAGAGCATTGTAGTGTTGGCCTATTAACCTGCATGGGCCATTGGCATCGGCAAGACAGCAATACCTCAACAGGCCCAGGAGGTACACAAGAAGCTCTGGGGATGGCTTAAGTCCAATGTCTCTGATGCAGTGGCTCAGAGCACCCGGATCATTTATGGAGGTTCTGTGACTGGGGAACCTGCACAGAGCTAGCAAGCCAGCCTGATGTGGATGGCTTCCTCGTGGGCGGTGCTTCCCTCAATTTGTGGACATCATCTATGCCAAACACTAAGTGCCATCATCTGCCCTACCCTTCCTGCTGAGCCAGGGGACAGACAGCCTGGAAGCCCATCACTGTCCTCCTCCATGCTTCTGATGGTGTCATCTGCCCTCTAGTAGCCCAATGGAGTGTTTACACTTTTCTTGAGTGTTTACACCTCCCCATAATGATTGGGACATGACCAAGCCAATACTTTCACCACTTACTTGGATTAGAGCTGCAAGGTAGCTTCTTCTAGGCTTAGAGACAGGTGTGGCACTTGCTCATGGTCCCCCTCAGGCCCTGCTCAGGGCAGTAGAGAAGTCTTCCTCTCCATCACTCCTTGATAATCCTCCTTTGAGAGGCAGAGATGCTCCCCTCCCATAGTGTTGACCCTGTGTGTCCTATGTCTGTGTTCTGTCTCACATGTAAGGGAAATAAACACCTGGCACTAAGGAAAAAAAAATAGAGTCAATAGCCAGGCTGGCCAGATAGCTCAGGGGGTTGAAGCACCTGCTTAGGCAGCTGCAGAGGCCAGGGGTTCAATTCCTGGCCTGCTTTGCTGGGCCCAGATGATTGAGACTGGGCATGGTGGGGCACATCTATAATCCCAGTGCTTGGGAGGCTGAAAACAGGAGGATCACTACAAGTCTGATCTGTGTAGTGAAACCCTAAAGATCATGTACTAAATACATTTTTAAAAAGTTAATAGCCTTACTATAATGAACAATAAACTGACTAAGAGAGAAATCAGGAAAACAACATGTTTTGCAATAACCAAATGTAATACCTAGGAATCAATCTAACAAAGGATTTAAAATACCTCTTTGTTGAAAACTCTGAAAAAGGAGATTGAAGTGGGTATCAGAAAATGAAAAGATATCCCTTGCTTTTGGTTAAGAAGAACAAATATAGTAAAAATGGCCATTCTTCCAAAATTGCTTTAATGCAATTCCAATAAAAATTCCATCAGCATATCTCACAGAATTAGAGAAAACAATCCTAAAGTTCATTTGGAACCAGACGAGACCTAGAATAGCAAAGGCATTTCTGGGCAACAAAGGCAAGGCAGGGAACATCACAATGCGAGATTTAAAATTATACTACAAAGCTATGGTGATAAAAAGTGTGTGTGGTGCTGGCCAAAAAAACAAACAAAACCAGACCCAAAGATCAATGGAATAGACAAGAAAATGCAGAAATAAATCCAGATATACTCAGCCACCTTATATTGACAAAGGGGCCAAACACATACACTGGAAGAAAGATAGCCTCTTTAATAAATGGTGCTGGAAGCCAGGCATGGTGGTACGTGCCTGTAATCCCAGCACGCCAAGGCAGAGGTAGGCAGATTAATGTGATTTCAAGCCAGCCTAAGCTATGTAGTGAGTTTAAAGCCAATTTGAACTAGCAAGACTGTCTCAAAAAACATTAATTAAATGGTTTAATAAAAATAAATGATGCTGGAAAAACTGACTCTGCACATATCAAAGATTAAAATTCGATCCCTATCTTCCACCATGCACTAAATGAAATTTGAAATGGATCAAAGATGTAAATATTAAGACAGAAGCATTAAATCTTCTGAAAGATAGAACAGGTAAAACTCATGATGATATTGGTGTCGGCAAAGACTTTATGAATAAAGCTCTGATTGCACAGGAACTATCACAGAAAGTAAACAACTGGGATATCATTTTATTAAAAAGCTTTTGCTCAGCAAGAGAGACCACCAAAAAAGTAAAGAGACAACCCACAATGTGGGAAAAAATGTTTGTCAGATGTTCCTCAGACAAAGGTTTACTATCGAGAATGTATAAAGAACTCAAAAATATCAGACTCCCTTCCCCCAATTTAAAGACCCAATCCAAAAATGGGCATTAGAGATGAGTGTACATTTTTCAGATGAAGAAATACGAGTGGTAAATATATATGAAAAAATGTTCAGTAGCATTGGTCATTCAAGAAATGCAAATTAAAACAGCACTAAGATCCCATCTCACCCTGAAAAAGAATGGCTAGTGTCAACAAATCAACCAATAACAAATGCTGGAGAGGCAGTGGAGAAAAAGGAACTCTTCTGCCTTTTTGGCAGGAGTGTAGACTGGTACAACCACTGTGAAAATCAATGTGGAGATTCCTCAAAAAACTATGATTAGAGGTCCCATTTGACCCAGCTATTCCCCTCGTGGGCATCTTCCCAGAAGAATTAGAAACATTGCACCACAGTGATATATGTGCACCCATGCTTATAGCAGCACAATTTGTAATGGCTGTTCTTGGAAACAACCCAAATGCCAATCACTCAAAGGATACATTAAAAAGATAATGGGTTTTTTACATAATGGAGTATTGCTCAGCCATAAAGGATAAACTGGAGACTTTTAAAGTAAATGGATGCAACTTGAGACCATATTCATAATGAAATAAATCAGATGCAAATATGTAAACAGTATTGTCTCCCTATTGAAGAAGACGAAAGTGTAGATAAGATCCAAAATGTACAGTATATATTGTAAAATGGGAAGAAACTTCAAAAGAAAAGAGAAATTGGTTTAGAAGAAAGGAAAAAAGAATGAAGGGAAAAGCAAAAGAAAATATATATATGTGATAGTTAAAATAGTTATACTACTAACTTCTTTCATTTCATTGAAAAGATAGGTCTGTGCTAATATTGTTTGGACAATTAAATTTTGATGTCCTGTACTCTGAGTAACTAATTTAAGATAATAATATACAATGTATTAACCATTGTTACCCTCTTATATTGTTCTGTAATTTTGCTTTTTGTTTGTTTCTTGTTTATTGTAACTTTTTCTCTAAAATAAAGATAAAATGCATACATTCGTGTGTGTGAGTGTGCGTGTGTGTGCACGCAGGGTCTCACTACACAGCTCGGACTCAGTGATCCTCCTGATTTCTGCCTCCCTAGTGCTGGGATTATATGCGTGCACCACCACGCCGGACTCCATCACCAGCTCAGCACACCTTTTACACAGCAAAATTCTACCTTAAAAAAAAAAAAACAAAAGCTAGGACAATGTAAGAATACAAAATTGCAGACCAGGTCAGTGAGATAGCTCAATGGACTAAGGGCCTGCTTTGGCTAGTGCAGGGATCAGGGTTTGGTGCCCAGTCCCACATGCTACATCAGCCCCCCTCCGAGGCACCAAGTCCAGGCATGGTGCTTCACGCTGGTAATCCCAGCGGTGGGGAAGCTGAAAACCGGATCACTATGAGTCCAAGCTGCATAGTGAGACTCTGTACCAAATACATAAATGAAAAAAAAGGTTGCAACACAATCTCAGTTACAAAAATAGAGCAACCTTAGGGCCAGCCAGATAACTCAGTGGACTGAAACACCTACTTAGGCAGGTGCAGAGACTGGGGTTTGATCCTCCGTATGCTGTGCTGGCCTCATCCCCTAGGGCTCACTGAGATGTTGACTGAGACTGGGTATGGTGATGCATACCTGTAATCTCAGCTCTTGGAAGGCTGAAAACAGGAGGATCACTATGAGTTCGATCTGTGTAGTGAGACCCTGTAGCCCCTGTAATAAATATAAAAGGAAGGAAGGGAGGGAAAGAGGGAGGGAGGGAGGAGAGAGAAAGGGAGGGAAAAAGAAGAAAGAAAGAACAGAAAAGTTTTATATGAAAAATAGAGCAATCTTAATATCCAATCATATGTGAAAAATACATAACTCACAAAGTTGAGTCCTCTCATAAATACAAGGTAACTTTTTTTTTTTTCCCAGAACCGGGGATTGAACTCAGGCCCTTGTGCTTGCCAGGCAAACACTTATTCTACTGAGCTATCTCCCCAGCCCTAGGGTGACTTTTAACTAGTAAATATATAATTTACCATAAAAACAGATTAAGGTAAAAAATATGCAATGTTAATATATAAAAAGGAATACAATAAAATTGACATCCATTGTTTAAGAGAAAACCCTTAGCAAAAACCAGGATTAGAAAATAACATTCTTGGGGCCAGGGAGATGGCTCAGTGGAATAAGTGCTTCCCTGGCAAGCGCAAGGGCCTGAGTTCAATCCCCGGTTCTGCAAAAAGAAAAAGAAAATAACTTTCTTGTTAAAATGTATTTATCAAAAGCCTACAGTAAGTATAATTTCTATTGATGAAATAGTAGAAAGATGCAATGTGTTAATTATTGGAAATGTCCTACCAATTTGATTTGAAACTGTCTCATTGCTATTTATTTCTCAATAAAATTGTGGGGGAAAAGAAGAAATAGTAGAAAGAGTGCCTTTAAAAATCAAGAATAAGAGTTGACGAGATTTCTCAGTGGTCTAAAATGCCTGCTTAGGCAGGCTTAGGCAAATGCATGGAAACCTTGGTTGGATCCCCAGCATCACAAGCCATGCCAGCCACATGGATGCTCCATCACCAGTTAAACGTAATGTGATTGTCCTAATCCTGTAAGACATAAATAAAGGGAGTAAAAAATATAATTATTGGAAGGGAAGAAACAAAACTGTCTTTACTTATAAATTATTTGGTTGGTTACATTAGAAATCAAAAGATTCTATGGAAGGGCCAGCCAGATAGCTCAGTGGATTAAAGTGCCTGCTTAGACAGATGCAGAGACCATTGATCCTGGTGTGCCATGCTGGCCCTGCTCCAGGGCTTGCTGAGATGGTGATTGAGACTGGGTGTGGTGGTGTGCACCTGTAATCCCAGTGCTTGGGAGGCTGAACACAGGCGGAGCACTATGAGTCTGATCTACATAGTAAGACCTTGTAGACCCTTACTAAAAAATACCCCCCCAAAAAAAATTCTATAGACAATTACTATAATTAAAGTTTATGGGGCTGGAGAGGTGGCTCAGTGGTCTAAAGCACCTACTTAGAACAAGCTTAGCAAAGCATCAGGGACCGCGGTTCGATCCCCCAGCACCACATGCCAGCCAGCCCCGCCCCCTGGTGGGCTGAGCTGGCCACACACACACACACACACACACACACACCACACACACACACTCTCTCTCTCTCAAATAAATAAAAAAAAATAATAATAAAGTTTAGCAAGGTAACTGGATATAAGATCAATAGTATTTCTCTAATTGGAAGCATATTGTTATAAAATTAAATTTTAATAAATGCAGCCTATATGATTAAAAAATAGACATTTACAATAGTTTGCTTTTTGTTTCATGTTGTTGGTGGTACTTTTGTTGGTTTAGTTTATTTAATGGTGTTTGGGATCAAACCTAGGGCCTTGTACATGCTAGGCCAGTGCTCATCTACTGAGCTGTTCTCAGACCCTTAGAAATAAATTTTATCAAAAAGATATATAGAGTGTTTATTGGGAATATTTAAAACTTCACTAGTGCCCCTTAAAGAAGATAAAATTAAATGGGGCATGTTAATGGATAAAGCATTCAATATCATTAGGATTCAGGTCTCTTCAAATTGATCTCTCAGTGTAATTCTAATCAAAATCCTGTAGTGTTTTTAATGAACTTGACAAGCTGTATATATATATATATATATATATATATATATTATAAATGTATAAGTTAACATGTATAAATGTATCCTGAATTTTACATATACTTAACTTTGAAAACATGCATATGAATTTAAGATATATATTTAAACTAAGAATTTGCTTTGTCAGATATTAATGTGGCTTATACAGCTAGTTTAATTAGAGTAGTATCATATTGACACACAGAAATTGTCCAGTCTAGAGTGGATTACAAGAGCCTAGAAACAGAGAATCACATGAAAATTTGGTATGTGGCTTGGCCAGCATGGTAAAAGAAGTGGGAAAGAATGAATCTAGCCACTAAACCATACCGAAATAAATGAAATTGGATCCCTAACTCACACCATTAATAATGATTTGTGTGTGTGTGTGTGTGTGTGTGTGTGTGTGTGTGTTGAGACAGAATCTCACTATGCAGTTCAAGCTGGCCTTGAGCTCACCTTGTAGCCCAGGCTTGTCTGTAACTTTCAATGTTCCTCCTGCCTCAGCTTCGGAGTGCTGGGATTATAGGTGTGTGCTACCACTCCTGGCTCAATAATGATATATTTTTGATGGATTACCTTTCACTAGGAAAGGTAAAACTCAAAACTTTGAGAAGAAATGATGTAAGAGGGGCTGGTGAGATGGCTCAGTGGTCTAAAGCACCTACTTAGAACAAGCTTAGCAAAGCACAGGGACCGCGGTTTAATCCCCCAGCACCACATGCCAGCCAGCCCTGCCCCCTGGTGGGCTGAGCTGGACACACACACACACACACACACACACACACATAAAAAAAAAAAAAAAAAGAAAGAAATGATGTAAGAAACTCTTTATGACCAAGGGTGGAGGGAAGGAGGAAGGATTTCCTAAATGAGATGTAAAGTTTGCTAACTATAAAATATATTGATAAGTATCACTATATTAAAATTAAGAATTTTTAAAATAAATGAATCACAGCTACAAATAACAATATGAAACAATTCCATCAATACTGAAAAGAAAGAAGATAACCAAAGGTATATATGCAAGATGAAGCTTCTTTTAAAATCTCAAGCAGATTTAGTACATGACTGCAATCTCAGCACCTGGGAGGCTAAGGCAGGAGGGTTGTTTGAGTTCAAGGCCAACCTAGGCTACAAAGAAGTGAATTCAAGGCTAGGCTGAACTAAAGAGCAAAACCCTGTCTCAAAAACATAGGGGAAAAAAACCCTCATGCAAAACTAAATAAAGTGTTCTTAAGGTAATAAAACTATTTTTGGAAGAAAAATAATGGTTAAAAAATGCAGTGTAGTAAAATTTCCTCTGGAGATCAGGTAAATCATAAAATATCTTAGTGGTATTAATGATAATTCTGCATTTTAAATTGAACAAAAGAACTCACATGAGTTCATTTTGTTGTTATGCTTCATAAATTATACTTAGTGCATGTCTTCATTTACCTATAATAAAATTTTATAATACCTATCTAAAGAATGGCTAAGTAATAAATACACTAAAACTAAAAAGATCACTGTAATCCATATACTTTGGCCTCTAGAAGGCATCTGTCCAGTGCACCACCACACCCTGCTCAGAAGGCATCTGTCCAAGATGACAGCAGTCTGCACTCACTGGGTACATAAGTCTTTCAGCCAGTTACAAATCAACCTAATGATGTTGTCAACCAGCCTACATTTCTCAGCCATGTACACAAGGATATCAGGTTCCCTTTCTAAGTGCTCACAATCCATCTGCTTAATATTTCCTCTTGGAGTTTGTCAGGGATCGATGTCAAACTCCTTTGGAAACGTATCTTATCCATATGTGTTCTCAGGAAACACCAAATGTTAACAGGCAAAGCAAAGAAGATAAAAGATTCACAGCTTCGTAAAGGATTCCAGAGAGGGTGGAGGGGTGTCGTATCTATGCTTCAGTGCAATTGTCAAATTCCAGATGTTGGTTTTTCCTTTTCAGTATCTTAGAAAATAGGCCCAAAAACACAGTTATTCATTGAGTTTGTCTTTGATAACTGCGTTAGTCATTGCTCTGTGGTATTAACACTAAACCAGAACTATAGTTTATTAACTAAGGATCTTAAACACAGAGAAACTTTTGTTTACCTCATTAACAGAAGAACATTCCATGTTATAAGGAAAATAGCAACTATCCCTGTTTACAATTAAATAATACCTTAGAGTTCAGCAGAAAATCTAAAGTTATTGAAAGGTCGCATTTATAATGTATAGTCCATTAACATTTAAGTATTGATGAGGTTGGACTTATGTATAACCATTTTACTTTCATTTTCTCTGGTTTTGGTGTTGTTGTTATTCATCTTTTCTTTCTTTCTTCCTTCCTTCCTTCCTTTTTTTTTTTTTTTTTTTTTTTTTTTTTTTTTGAGACAGGATCTCACTGTGTAGTTCAAGCTAGCCTTGAGTTCACTAAGTAGCCCAGGCTGGCCTTAAGCTCATGGTAATCATCTTGTCTCAGGCTCCTAACTCCTGGGATTAGAGTAAATTTTTAATTTTAGAGTTCTGTTTCCATTCAATAAGCTATTCATATGTACATTATTTTAGCAGCTTCTCAGAACCTTGCACTTGTCAGGCAGGTGATCTGTATCCCTGGTCCACATTATATAAGCTTAACTTTGTATCATATAGCATAATATGTTAGTCCCATTTAATATAGAACGTAGAAGAAATCTTGCTAGGCTTAAAATACCTTTTTAACTTTTTACAAACTATTTAGAATTAACATAGTATCATTTCGTGTAAAATTTAGCAACCTTACAAGCATGTGATTCTGTCTGTACCCCATGCACTTGAGCTGTCTTTTATGCTGTAGTTGCCACATATATTGTTTGTGCATTGTAAAATCCACAGTATTTGTTATATATGTTCTTTTCTTTTCTTTTCTTTTTTTGGTATTGGGAACTGAACTCCGGACCTCACACTTGCCAGGCAGGCACTGTGCCGCTGAGCCATATTCCTAGCCCTTATATTTTTCTTTAAACAAACATTTTTAAAGAAAGTAAAAGAAAAGTATTCTTTTTTTTTTTTTTTTGGAACCAGGGATTGAACTGAGGCCCTTGCACTTGCCAGGGAAGCGCTTATTCCACTGAGCCATCTCCCCAACCCAAGAAAAGTATGCTTATATTTATCCACATTATTTGCCACTTCTAGTGTTCCTCACTCATTCCTGAAGACCCAAACTTCTCTTGGATATCATTTCTTTCAGTTTTGAAAAACCTTGGTTTGTTGTTGTTGTTTTAGCATGGTTCCGGACAATTCTCTTGTGATTTATTTGAAAATGTCTCTTACATCATAATTCTTCTATACAGAATTATAGATTAACAGTATTGTTTTCGTTTTTCTTTCTTTTTTGAGACTGAAAATATATTTTAATGAAAACATCTTCTCACCAACTTTACTTTTTTTTTTTTTTTTTGAGACAGAGTATCACTATGTATTGTAGTCTGGCCTCAAACTCACAGCATTCCTCCTGCCGCATCCTCCTGAGTGCTGGGATCACAGGCCTGCACCACCATGCCCAGCTTCCCAACAACTTTAAATATAATTCGTATTTTTAAAATATGAAGCTCTGTGGTATCAGGACTTGTTTCCTGCTCCACAGGGTTTTTTTCAGTCAAAGTCTTACTCTGTTATTAGGCTGGTCTTGAACTATATAACCTGTGTCTGTCCTTGAAACTTGCAAGGATTCTTCTGCCTTCGCCCCTTGAGTACTGGGCTTACAGGAGTCCACAGGCTTCAGCTGCTGCTGTACTACTAACTCCCCGGTACTCTTGAGGCACATGTTACCCATGTTCTCTTCTGTGGGAAGTCCTTGCAGCAGCTTCAGGGGCTGGATTCTTATGAGATGCTTAACCACTTTCAGCTTTGCATTTACTGAAGAGATGTTCTTATGAACTTGAGGAGTGCATGCTTTTTCTAATCCAAGCATCTTGATTACATCTTTTTCCCAATATGGTCGTCTTATCATACTTTTCATTCTGGTAACAACATGCAGTTTATGAAGGTGCTGTGGATCCCCACCATACTCTTCATGATCTTCAAGTGAAGGCTGAAACACTTTACCTAGAATTCTTGATTTGGTAACTTTGTGACAAATCCAATCTGTACCCATGAGAGATTTCACACGTTTTGTCAGTCTGTAGCCTGCCTGGGGCCCTGTAAACCACTGAACACAAAATCCCTGCCATAGTGTCATAATTATTTGTCTCCAGAAGTTGTAGGAAGCAAACAGATCTACTGGTGAAATGCCATGGAAATGGACAGGTTTTCCCTGAACTTCCTTTTTTTTCTTTCAGTACTATAAAGATATATATTCCACTGTCTTCTGATCTCTCATGGTTTCTAATTAAAAGTTGTAGTTCTTATATCATTTTTTCTATGTATAAATTATCAGTTTTCTGGATGCTTTCAAGAAGTTTATATTTATGCTTGTTTTTCAGTAGCTTGACAATGATATGACTACGCGTGGATTTCTTCTAATTTATCTTGTTTCAGGTTCTTGAATACATCAACTTCCATTTTTAACCAAAGTTGGGAGATAGCCTGTTACTTTTCTGGTTCATTTTTTCTCTTCTGTCTTTCTAGGATTCCAATTACTTACATGTAAAACCTTTTAAAATTGTTTTGTTTGTATGATTGTTTGTCCAAACTTTTCTCTCTTCCTCATCTTTCAGCTTCATTCTGTTATAAGCCCACATGGTTAAAAAAAAAATTATTTTTATAAAAAATTTTAGGTACTGTATTTTTCAGTTCTAAAATTTCCATCTTTTTCTTTTTATGTGTTCTACTTTTCTATTTCCTATAATTTCATTCATTGTAAACATATTTTCCATTTTTATTAGCATAATTGTCATTATGCTGGTTTAAATTCCTTATCTAAAGCTTGCATCTGTTGGTTTGTACTTTTTCCTTTGAGATAGGGTCATATTTTTTCTTTCTTTCTATGCCAAAAGTGTTTATATTATATTTTGTGAGTGTTGTGCTACAGACACTCTGGATGCTATTTATTATATTCTCTCAAATGTTTGTTTTTTACAGTTAATTTTGTTGGATCCAAACTGCAATCTGTTGTGCCTGTAGCGAAGAATCACGCAGATATGAGCCCCATTCTTCTAAGCGTTCCCACCTATTAAATTGATAGAAGTTAACAAGTGCCACAAAATACATAATTTCATATGTTTCTGATAGAACTCACAGTGGGACAACTCTTTTAAAGAGGAATTTGACAATGTTTAACAAAAGTACATTTGTTTGCTTTTGAGTCACCATTCCTTTCTTAAGAACTCCATACCCTGAATATCTTCATCCAGTGATTAAAAAAAAGTATGCATCAATAGAATGTTATTCCACTCCATCTAAACATTTTTAGGATATGCGATATGCTTTAGTATTTTATTATTTTGTTTTATTGTATTTTTAAGATTGGGGGGGGGCTGGGGAGATGGCTCAGTAGAATAAGTGCTTTGCTGGCAAGCACAAGGATCTGAGTTCAATCCCCGGTTCCACAAAAAAAAAAAAAAAAAAAAATTAACTTTACAAAGCTTTCTAATAAGTCTTTTATTTGATTTCTAATAGTCTTTTATTATGATTTGTCTTTTGTTTTCATGTTAGGGCAGATCATTCTCTTGACTCTCTTAGTCATTAAGAAGAAAAACACCTTGGTGTTCTCTGGGTGATCCCAAGGCAAGATTTCTTGCCTTCTCTCCCCAGTTCCTTCTTCATTCAGTCTTCTAGATAATCCATTTCCCTACTCTATTCTCCTACCACAATCCCTATGTAAACATTTCTTCTCAATCAGCTTTTCAATTTTGCATTGCAGTGTACATCAAACACTTGGTTACAGAATGCATGATTTCTACAAAAAGATGTTCGTTAAATGCCTTCCAAGTCTAATGTTTCCCAGGTCAAATAACATTTTAGATTTTGGTGTATCTCAATCTCTAGTGATGTGACTCTATATATTGACTACTTTTTTCAAGAAAATAAAAATAGAACTATTTTTTGTTTGAGGGTATTTTTGTTGTCTGTCTGGTTGGTTGGTTGGTGGGTGGGTGGGTTAGTTGCTTGGTTGGTTGGTTTTTTTGAGACGAAGTCTCACTATGTGGTATAGGCTGGCCTTGAACCCACTACATAGCCAAGTTGGCCTTGAACTCACAGCAATCATCCTACTTCAGTCTTCCAAGTGCTGGATTACAGGTGTGTACCACCATGGCTGACAACCAGTAGAACTATGGACAAAATGTATTTCCTTACAACTTTGATCATATACTTTATTGAAAAATTCTCATCAAAAAAGAAAGAAAAACAATTGATATGGCTTTTCATGTCTAAAATGTTCACATTTGTGTAGACAGCTAAATGGCAGCTTTATAATCATCCATTTCTTATTGATACATGGTTCTTTAAAATATTCTGATTTCCGTTGTCAAGTATCATCATTCTATACTCAAATGAACCCTTAGCTTAAGTATCATTATCATTCCCACTCTACAGATGGAGCAATTAAACTTAGAGAAAAGAAGTAACTAGCCTGAGGTCACAGAGAAAGTAAGAAAAAATAAGTTTCCTGTTCAGCGCAGCATTTACTGAGCTCCAGTTAAATGGCAGATGCTAAGCTAGTGCTGGACTCCAGAAGTGGGTGAGGACTATGTCTGGTGCCCTCAGGCTCTTTCTGTCTTTGTGTCTGTCTGTCTCTCTCCCTCCCTTCCCTAGCCAGGGCCTTCTTTCCTCCATCTGCAGTATCTCCTCCCTGGGCTGGCCAGGAAAGACAAAGTCATCAACTTAAAACTAGGACTGGCTGTCAGGGAGCAGTCCCTCTGGGGCGCTGGAGGTATGGGAACGCAATGCACCGTGTCCTATAGGGCAGTTCCCACTTGTGCTCCCTTACAGCACACAAACCAAATTGCTCCGAAAACTTTCTATTCCCTAATTCATTGCTTACAAAGTGCTAAAATAGTATTATGAAATTATGTTAAATCCTGTCTCAGAGCTGGAATGCTCTACTATGGCCTGTTATTCTCCCAAAACTTATATGTTGAAATCTAATCACCACTGTGATTGGAATAGGAAGTAATTAGGTCATGAGGGGGCTGAGGCCCCAGTGAGCAAGCTTCATTCCCTTTAAAAAGAATCCTGTTTCAAAATATAAAATAAAAAAGGGATGGGGATGCAGATCAGTATGAAGGTCCTGGTTCAATTCCCAGTACCGTGGTGGGAGACAGAATGCAGAGAGTGAACATGACGGCATGCACTGGTAATCAATCGCAGCACTCTGGGAGGCTGGGCCAGGAGGATCACAAGTTCAAGCAAGCCCAGCCTGGGCAATTTAGGAGTTTAATGATACCCTATCTTAAAGTAAAATCTTAAAAGTATTTTAAATGCTGAGGATGTAGCTCAGTGCAAAGGCGCTGAGTTCAAGCTCTAGTATGGGGCGGGGGGAGTTCAGATGAGATTTGTTTGCATCTCCACCATGGGAGGACACAAAAAGAATGTGGCCTAGAAACCAATAAATTCACCAGATATTGGATGCCCTGGCACCTTAATCTTGAACCTCCCTGGCTCTGAACTGTGATAAATAAATTTCTGGTTTTTTAGAAGCCATCAGTTTATAAATATTATTTTTATAGCAGCTAAGATATTCTGTAGCAGGACCCACAGTTCCCAAGTTCATCAGTAATGGTCTAAATCATCTGTTGTGGACCAGCATTATTTCATTCTTTAGTTAACAGTGAAGTCTTATTTTAGCCCACCATAAGCTGTATTAGCTTGATAAAGGCAAAAAGCTATAGCTTCTAACAGCAGAACTTTCTTGGTGGCAAACTGGGCCTGGAAAAGAGGCATGCCCCACTACAGGTAGAGTTGCCTGAGCTCTGCCCAGTGAATTCCCAGACTCGTCTCCTCTCCCCACAGCCCTCCACCCCTACACCACAGGGAGTTATGCTGAGAGAGCTGAACTGCTCATGTGTACCCCCCACACACACCAGCTATAGCATGGCACACCCTCAAACAAATATTTTTAAAATACTAATTCAGGGACTGAGGCTGGAAAACAGTGATGAGTTCAAGGCCAGACTGGGCTACAAAGTCAGCTCAAGGACAGCCTGAACTGCATAGCAAGACCTTGTCTCAAAAACACAAAATAAAATAAAATACTAATTTAAAAACTGTTGAGGAGCAAATTACTGCACAGAAAAATAGGAAGGAAAAGAAGCTCTCTTCCAGTTTTGGACACTTCCTAAACCTAACCAAAGTCTTGCAATAAGGGAAACCACCCTTTTTCCAGGCAAGTGTGGTGATGTGCTGTTACCTAAGCAAGCTCCTGTGAGGAGATTTGCCTCAGCACCTTATCAGAAAATCTTTTTTCTTATTGTGTTTCAGCCTTCTTGCTGTTCCTCTAACACACTAAGTTCATTCCCACCTCAATACCAGGAATTTCTTGGTCTCCCTATGAGGAGCAGTCTTCCACAGATGTTTGCATGGCTCATTTCGCTTCAATCAAGTCTCTGTTCAAATATCACATTTTTAAAGAGTTACTTCCTAGTCAGCCAAACTGAAACTCTGTCTGTCTGTCACTGTCAGTCTCATTTTTCTGCTTTATTTTTCTTCATAATATCTAGTGTAATCTGCACTCACATGCTTTGTTTGCTTAGTGTTTGTTTTCCCACTAGGTTGTAAGCTACAAAAGCAACTAAACTGTATTCTAACGACATTAGTCAATGCCTCACTTATAAGAATTACCAAATTAAGAATTTCTTAGGGGCTGGGAGATAGCTCAGTAAAAACAAGCGCCTGCCTAGCAAGTGCAGAGTCTTGAGTTCAATCCCCGGTACAGCTAAGTAAATAAATAAATAAACCTTTAGGGCCGGCCAAATAGCTCAGTGGATTAAAGTGTCTGCAAAAATAAATAAATAAATAAATAAATAAATAAAGTGCCTGCAAGCAGGCACAGGGACCAGAGGTTCAATCCCCAGGCCTGCCATGCAGGCCCCACCCCTGAGGCCCGCTGAGATGGCAATTGAGACTGGGTGTCTTGGTGCATGCCTGTAATCCCAGCTCTTGGGAGCCTGTAAACAGGCAGATCACTATGAGTCTGATCTAATAGTGAGACCCTGAACACCCTGTAGACCCTTTCCTAAAAACAAAACAAAACAAAAAAAAAGTGCTTGAATGGCAAGATGGGTGAAAGAATTAATGAAGAACAAATGAATGAATGACAACAATATTTTCCCTGAGAATAGTTACATTCTTTATAGTATAAACTTTCTCTTTTGTTATGGTTCTGGTGATGTTTTAACTCTTGTAGATTAGGGTCCTAGGATAAAAATCACCACTTAGTCTATTCCTGCTCCCACTTCTCTGCACTGAATCCACAGGATAACAATGACCCCGTGCTTTCTCTCTTTCAAGGGGCTTCTACTTTTTCCCAGTCCAAACATTACCTCCAAAAATGAGGCAAATTTGCTCAGAAAGATAACTAGATTGCCCCAATGATGTGAGCCACTGTACATGTTGTATGGACATGAGGACAGTGGTGAGTCACTGAGCATAGTTCTTTGAGGAAGCTTTATTTGCTTGATTACTTATTCTAGTTAGTATTTTGTAGCTACTCTATTCAAAGTATACAATGTGAAAAAAAAACAAAGTATACAATGTGGATTATAAACTGACCAAGACAGGCTAAAATACTGTGACCTCACAGTCTGGACATGGACATTTGGGGGTGGGGTGGCAGGTCATAGAGCTTTTATGAGATTCTGATAAAAACTAAGGGCTTATGCCCATCACCTACCCAAAATACATCTGTACACATATACACATATACACATAGAGATGAAATTGCATACAATTTCAGAGGTTTCCCAAACCCAAAACCCATAGAGCCCATTCATGATACCCAAGGACAGAACATGCAAGGGTAAGGAATTAGAAAGGAAGAGGCTTGGTCTCCAGAGCATAGTCTTTATGAGACTGAGTAGAATTTCAGAAGTGGACAGGATCTCCATTTTATTGAGCCTCTACTTTAGACATTGTATGTAAAGAGAGAAATACAGCCATTGTACATGCACATAGAGTATCCCATTTCAAACGGGCTTCAGTTGTGAAACCCTGTTTTAAGGTTTCTTCTGAAAGTTTGTTTGTACCAGAAATCTAACTCAGGCCCTACTGCTTGCCAGGCAGGTGCTTGTGCTGGTGAGCTATATTCCAGCCCCAGTTTTTCCCATTATTGGAACCCCTTCGAAGAGCTTCAAAAGAGCTCAATGAAGAATGTTACTGCCTGTGACCACATGGGGGCAGAGTAAGTCCAAAAATGTTAGTGCAGCCTTCCTCTACAACTGCAATGACCCAGGCCTCGACAGGGTTACTCAAACCCTCAGAACCACTCCTGCAACCCTAATGTTTTCATGCTGGCAGGGGCTGGGAGTAAGGACATTTCATCAGGAGCACAGTGTGCCCTGCTGACCAGCTAATGCAGGGCTGCTCTTCAGCATTTGAGAAGAGAGATATCTCCTCCCTAAACACATTTAGTTGTATTTGTGAAGAACATGGAAATATGCTGGTGTTTTTATGTATGGTACTGATGTGGAGAAAGTAGAGAGGCCAAAGGAAATGACGAGGAAAAAAAAGAAATACATTCTTTAAATCTCACACACATGTATAAATACCACATTTTCTCTCTGCTGTGAGTAACCAAAAGTGTAAATAAAGACCATAATGTATAACAGGTATTGTGAAATAGGAAGAAATTTTGCAAATAGGAAGGGTAACAGTGGAAAGAGAAAGGGGAAAGGAAAGAAAGGAAAAGTAAAAAAAGAGAGAGAGAGAAGGGGAAAAAAGCAAAAATATTTTTTTATTTTATATAAAATAATCATTTTGGAGCCAGGGATCCTGCTTGGCAAGTGCAAGGTCCTGAGTTCAATCCCTGGTCCTGCCAATAAATAAATACATTAATAAAATAATAGTAATTTTGTTGATGAAAGAAGAGGAAGAAAATATAGTTTATTGGGCATACTGCATGTCATTCTTAGATAATCATTTCACATTTTAAATGTGTCATATTATCTAAAGATAGGTTATACTATCCCCACTTTCCCCAAATCCACATAGCCAACAACTTTCAAGACACATTTCAAACCCTAGTCCTCCCACTAAATCCTGCCATCTTTCATAAATTCAGGAAAAAGAAAAACCCCTTCAGAAAAAAAAACTGGGCCAGGTATTGTGATACACATCTGTAATGCCATCACTCAGGAGGCTGAAGCAGGCAGATCACTTCAAATTTGAGTCTGACCTGAGCTTCACAGCAAGTTTAAGGCTGTCCTGAACTAAATGAGACTGTTTTAAAAAAAATAAGCAAGTGTGATTAATATTGCCCAAATGAAGCGTTCCGAAAACCAGTAGTACTAATAGAGTGGTTATATTTGAGCATAACTTCTGGACAGCCCAGTAGGGCCAGGGAGATAGCTCAGTAGAATAAGTGCTTGCCTGGCAAGCGCAGGGTCCTGAGTTCAATACCCCCAAAGAGACTGAGAGAAGTGAAAGAGAGTAAATGATTTGGGGTTGGGGAGATAGTTCAGTAGAATAAGTGCTTGCCTGGCAAGCACAAGATCCTGAGTTCAATCCCCGGTACCACAAAAAAGAAAAAAAATAACTTCATAGCTGTTTTGAAACTGTCTCATTGCTATTTGTTTATCAATAAAATTATGAAAAAAAAAACTTCTGGACAGCCCTAAATTGAATGCTGGAGGAGGAGCTTGCCATGGATTGACAAAGTAATAAAAACACTAAGGAAGGAAGGAAGTCATGTGACAAGGAGGCTAAGCTAGCTGAAGTAGAAGAGGTACAGGAAAAAGTAATCAGAGTGATTGTTCAACTCAACAGGCATTTGCTAGACTCCATCTCTGTTCATGGCACTGAACCAAGGAATGGGAAGATTTCAGGTGAAAAGAAAGCCTTCCTATCCTTGAAGAGTTTTTATATAAATGTGAGAGACCAAATGTTTTCCCAAATAACAACAGTACCAAGGTAAAATGTAATGTGAACTATGTATACTATAAACATACACCAAAAACTTTAGGAATAGAATACACCAATGGGAGGTGGAGCGGGGAAGGCTCCACGAAGGAGGTAGCATTTGAGCTCACTTACTGCCTGAAGAAGGGTAGGGTTCTTGAGGAATAATGAATTGTACCCAGTAGGCCAAGATGAACAAGTGACATGGGCTTTCTAACAAAGGAAGGATCTGAAGAAACATGTTTCAGATAAGTGAACTGCAAGTCATACCTAAGAAGTATTTTAAAAGACAGGTAGTTTATTAGGACAGCTAAGAGGCTATTGGTATAATTCAAATATAAGAAATGGACACCTGGGACCAGTGACAAGAAAATGGAGAAGTCCTTCCACTAAAGCATTCTGGCTGGGCATGGTGGTACACGCCTGCAATCTCAGCATTTGGGAACCTGAGGCAGGATTGCTGCAAGTTCAAGGTCAGCCTGGGCTACATGGTGAACTCAAGACCAGCCTGAACTACATAAGGATTAAGGATATGACAGAATACTCTAGAAAATGAACCCTAACCTGGGTCCCCAAGAAGAGCAGACAGAACTACTACATCCCTTTGGTAGGGATACCTACCTGATCTAGCATTCCTTCTCTGAGCCACTTTGAGAGCACCTGCCAGTGTGTGTCACTGTTGCTTTCCCTTCCTTCTCTGTGTTCCATTTCTGGCCAGCCCTCTTCCCATGCAATGGATACTTTCATCCTCTGGATGTGCCAATACCATCAATAAGGCTATAGCCAAATCTCAATCTAGTCAATAAGCCATTCGTAAAGGGGTCTGTTTTTCATTGACTTTACCACTCTGTGTTGATTTTATAGTATAACTATCAGAGGAAACCCCAGTTTTTATTTCCAGATTCTTCATAGTAGGTAACTGTGCTTTGTCCCTTTACATGGCCCATGGTACGAATTTCTTCTGATCTTCTATCATTTGCCCTTCTTTCTCTTCTCCAGGATTCTGTCATTTGGCTGCTAAGCAACTGATTCCTATTTTCTGATCTCCTTTGCTCAATTCCATTTCTTTTAATTCCATAGCTACCCTCTTTACTTCAGTATTTTTGCTTCACTGAAGAGAAACTCATTTTAATACCTGCTATTCAAGTCAAAGTCTAAGCAGAAGCTCAGAAAAATTAAAATAGCTCTTGTTTTGCCTGTGACAAAAAAAGATTCACGTAATTTTTTAAAAGCTATTTCCTTTTACTTGCAAAACATGATTCTTGGGCTGGCCAAATAGTTCAACATACTAAAGCTCCTAAGGGCTGGGGAGATAGCTCAGCAGAATAAGTGCCTGCCTGGCAAGCACAAAAGAAAGAAAAAGAACATAAAAGAAAGGAACAGTATATTAAAGCGCCTGCTTAGGCAGACTCAGGGACCAGGGTTCAATTCCCCGCTGTGCAGTGCCTGGCTGGCCTGCCCCCAGGGTGAGCTGAAACAGCAATTGAGGCTGGGTATGGTGCCAGGATTCTCAGCTCTTGGGAGGCTCTGTAATTCTCAGCTCTGTAATCTCAGCTCTTGGGAGGCTGAACACAGGTGGATCACTGCAAGTCTGATCTGTGTGGTGAGACCCTGTAGACCCTGTACTAAATACATTTTTTTAAAGTTTTTAAAATATGATTCTTTGGCACTGGCTTTGTGCTTGTCACTATGACATCCTAAAATATAATAAGGCAGATGAAAAATTAAGGGGGAGTGGCCAAGAATAACATTTCTTTAAAAATTCCTTAAGGACAAATAGTGTTACATATGTCTGGTAGAATGAGTGAAATAATTAGCTAACTAATGAATCTTCATAATATTAATGGGAAATGATGGAGTTTTAATCATTCTGGCCATAGAAATGCATTCAGAGCTTCCCTTTCAGTCTCAGGATAAGTTGTTAAATATGACATGAAGTCACTTAAGTCTCTTTATACCTCCCTTGTGTTGGAACCAACACTTTGGACTGAAGCCCCTTTGTTCTCGGTGGGAAGTCTGCCGCCTCTACCAACTTGTCCTCAGGAATGTTGTTCTAGAAATAAACCAACCCTCTCTCTGGGGTTCATGAGTCATACACAGAAGTTAATTCATTGGAACAACTGGTTTTTCTTAGGCTCATTGTAAAAGTATTTCAGAGAGTCACTCATGATGAAGAATGTTAGGATTCTCCTTGCTTTCTTCCAGCTCTTACCTCATTTCCTTTGTCTGTGCTTTCTCCACCATCTTATTTTGGTCCTCACTGACCACCTTTGCCTGCAGACTCAGGCCCCAAGGCCAGAACTAGGGCTGTCTAAAGCCCAAGGTACTCCAGCAAAGCCTTATTGCCACCCCTCTACTCAGTGCAACTCACTCACATTTGGAATTAAAATCATACTCCACCAGACCATCTCTGTCCTCTTTGCCACTAATCACACTTTTGAGACAGTATGCCAATGAATAACTTTATAATCTATATCGTAAGGTAAAACTCACTACTCCATTTTTTCATTTCCTTAAAATTCAATTTATGACAGAAATAATAATTAAATGTAAAATTTTAATGTAAAACAACATGAAGTTGAAGTTCCCCTTGTTAACTAAAGATTTAACTTGCCTTGCTCTATAATTTTTGGTTTTTATATTCTAGAACATTTTTAAACACAAGAAATACACAATTACAATAAAATTTAAATAATATAGAGGTCTAAATTGTAGAAAAGAAGCATATTTGAGAACCCTGTCTCATCTACACATCCTATCTGTTGTTAGTAGTTTGATCGTAACCTCCCGGACCTTTGTAAAGTGGGCTTGCAGATATTTGTGTGTACTTAGGCAGACAGTTTTATGTCCATATAAGTGAAGCAATGTTATATCTGTTCTTCATTGTCCTTGTTCACTTACTGTCTCCTAGTTTTCCATGCCAGAACATTTAGCTTTACTTTGTTAATAGCTACATAAAACTCCATGGCTTGAGTGTGCCATCATTTATTTAAACAGTTCTATAGATGCACACTGGAATTACTTCTTGTTTGTGGTTTTTATTATTTGTCACTAAAATAATCCTATACTGAACATGTTTGCATATGTCTTTTGGGAGGGTTTTGTTTGTTTATTTTAATGTAGTTGGTACCAGATCTCACTATGCAGCTCGGACTCGTAGTGATCCTCCTGTTTTCAGCCTCCCCGGCCCTGGGATTGCAGGCATGCGCCACCATGCCTAGACTCAGTGGCTGGCTCATTATGCCTTGGGGGAGAGCCAGTGCAGCATACAGTACCGAGAACTGAACCCCAATCCCTAGGCTTGCCTAAGCAGGCGCTTACTCCACTGAGCTATCTCATGGGCATTTGTCTCTTTGGGTACTAGGCTAGATATCTCAAGATGCAGTTGATGGATCAAAAGATAAGCACATTTAGTGGCCAGATGTGGTGGTGGACACCTGTAATCCCAGTACTAGGAAGACTGAGATGGCAGAATGCTTCAAGTTCGATGCCAGCCTGGACTATGAAGTGTGAGTTTAAGGCCAGCCTGAACTGCATAGTAAAGTCCTATTTCAAAAAGACAAAGACACACACATACAAAAAAACACACACACACACACACACACACACACACACACAAAATATTTTCATCACATATAATAGTAGAGCTATTCTATCTTACCTGCTAGGTTTCTACTTTTAGATGATAAAATAAAAAAAAAAAAAAAAAAAAAAAGATGTGTCTTTAAATTTTTATACTTTTCAAAAAAAGTGTTTATACTTTTCAAAATATATAATTAAACATTTTAACCACTATTTTCCTTTCATCTACAGAGACTTCTATCCTAGGAACTGACATTGACCTTCAGACTATAGACAATGATGTTATCAGCATGGAAATTTTCTTCAAAGCCTGGCTACATAACAGTGAAACAGACCAAGAACACATCCATCTTCTTCTTCCATCACAGTGTTTCAGCACCCTTTCCAGAACCAAGGATAATCCAAGTACATAACCCCTAAAAGATATATTATATAGGCCAATGATGATGAACCTCTTAGAGCTTTCACTGACACAAGAAGGCTGCTGTGGCCCACTTGCCATAGGTTCCCCACCACTGATATAGGCTGTGAAATATCCTTGTCTGGGATTAGGACTCTAGATTGGTGAGTCATCAGACTACAGGGTAGTTGAGGCTTGGGGATTGGATGAGGCCACACAATGTTAGCATGAAAACAAGGAGAGAAATTCAAAAAGTGTCATAATTAGAAAGCTGAGCCTAATTAAGCCCAGCTAGTAAGGACCAATTAGCTTAGAAACAAAGTCTTAGACACCTCAATGACAGGGAATCAGCCTCATTTACCCCAGAACATGACAAATCATATTTTTCTCAATACTCTCATTTTTTAAGTAGTAAATATTATTGGCACCATAATTTGAGGCAGCTTGTTATCTCAATAATATCAACAGGGCCTGTGGCAAGAAAAAGAGAACCATTATTAAATAGAGATCCTCTCACTGGGCAGGCACAAAATTGAAGAAAATTAAAGCCAGCTACACTCACAAGCACAGGGAGAGCAGCCAGTCATCAAGGCTTTCACAAAGCAGTTCAGACAATTATTGAAACCAAGGGATGAATCAGTGTTCCAGGCATGCCAACAAGATCTTGGATGTTATTCTAGCTTGTAATTCTGTTTCACTAAATGGTAGGGATAAGGCCATTTCTGTTCTCCCATTCTTTTGAAGGTTTTTCTCAACCTGAAGTGGCAAAGCTGACAGGTGGGCCCATCAGTACAGTCGGGCACACTATGTTTAGGAAAGGCAATTCCCTAAGGCCCACCTCCTAAGAGAAAGAGTTGAAGTTTGTCTTGAGAGTTTGTCCCCATTTTTCTTGTTGAAGAAAATATTGGTAGTATCTACAGAGATCACTCAGCGTCAAAGGCTGCACTGTGTGTGATGTTTTCCAGATCTTTCCTCATAGGCCGTGACATGACCCACTCAGGTTTTCATGCCCTCTGAGAGCTTTTCCGTAGCCATTAGCAGTATATTTCACTTCTGTATTCTTCCACTGCAATACAACTGTGATATGGCTATTATTTTTTCAGGAGAGTGAAGGGCCTTTTTAAAGTATAATTAAATAGGATTATGGCTTCTGAAGATATTTTCTTTCTAGAGATAGACATCAGATCTCTGCTCCCTCCCCTATTTAAAGGTGGAATCTGGGGTGCTTTTGACAAATTAATTTGATTTTAATCTGCCTTTCTTTTGTGTATCAAAATCTCCTTCTCAAGTCCTTCTTTCTGTCTAGTCCCAGACTGACAATACCAATTCCTCCCTGATCCATCCTTTTAAATTCATTTTCCATTTTCCCCTGTTAAAAGCATCTGACAGCTTTATAAAAGAACCAGTTTATAGTTAACATTACTGAGCCTTCCCTTTCTGAGTTAATACTATATATATATAAAACTCTTTTATTTTCATTAGCCCATTTTATTTTTATACCAAACCTAAGGTTGGCACTGTTTACTATATGTTATTGAATCTAAAATGCTATAAATTATAAGATAGACCATTATTTTATGCACAACTAAGAAAGAAAACATTGCCAATTAAGCATTAGAAGTATTACTTTATCCTTATTAAGGAGTTATTTTACATTAGAGTTATAAGTACTGTAACTGGTCAATGGCAAGAGGAAGACATACATAGAGATGTTAATAGAAACAACATGCCTTTAAATCAACTAAATACAATATTGTCCCTGTTTTATACACTGAGAAAACTAAGACAAAGAAATTAAACATCTTTGCGAGGTGGCACAGAAGATTAATAACAAAGCCAAGATTTGAAGCCATACAATTCCAGGGTACATTCTTCACACTTAGAATCATAAATATTTAGGGTTTGTTTGTTTGTTTGTTTGTTTTTATTTTTTTTTTATTTATTTTTTTTTCAAAGTTTTATTGACAAACAGATAGCAATGAGACAGTTTCAAATCATATCGGAAGGACAGTTTCAACAAATAATACACT
>NW_004524634.1:5877057-5884165 GCF_000260255.1 Octodon degus | reverse complement strand
TGCGAGTTCCAGACTGATCTGCATAGTGAGACCCTGCCTCCAAAAGGAAGAGAGAGAGAGAGAGAGAGAGAGAGAGAGAGAGAGAGAGAGAGAGATCAGCATTTAATTGTCAAAACAATATTAACACAAACATTTCTTTTCAATGTACTAAAGAAATTAGTATTATAACTATCTTAACTACCTCATATATGTGTGTTTGAACCCAAGACTTCATGCATCTACCACTGAGTTATATCCTCAGCTCTTTTTATTTCAAGATGGGATCTTGTTAAGTTACACAGGCTATCACTGAACTTGCAATCCTGCTTCTGCCTCCTCGAGTAGATGGGATTACAGGCATGCTCCATTATGTGAAGCTCAGAAATCTGTGTTTTGTACATTTGGCCACTCTCAGCTCAGAGAACCAAACCAGGCCTACCTACCTCCAGAACCTTGGCCTTACCAAGCACTAACATGCTGCATCCAGACAACTCTGAACAAAAGGGATAGTAATTTACTTCTTTCAAAGGAAGGTCTGGGGCCCTCAAAGACCAGGAACTCCTGCAACCAGCCTTTCCTCCACTATTACATAACATCTGCCCATCATTTTAACCAGAATTTCTCTGTCTTCCCCCATATCCTCTTCCCAGGGCTTTCAGCACCAGGGTCAGAGCCAGAATGTTCATCTGTAATATTTCAGAAGTCTGCACATCTTTAAGGTGCATGTAAAACTTACATTGAGACTTCTGCAAGCTTTTCTGCTGTGGAGGTCCACTGGAATCCAGAGACCCAGGCACAACTGGAATGAGTTCTAGGGAAATCAGACCTCTCCTAGGGCAGATATGACCTACCTGAAATTATAAGCAATCACAATAAAAATCATACTATAGCTATCTGTTATTTTTTTTAAGCCGAGGCACTGCCTCACATGTGAATTTCTGGACACATGGCTCACTACAAAAAAAAAAAAAAAAATGAAGCAAACACAAAAGCCGTGAGCACTCCTAATATTGGCTCCTTGGAAGAATGATCCTCAGATGTTTACTTTGACCCCTTAAAAGCCTCTCTAGCACACAGCACCTGCTTCTGGGCTGCCTAGGGCCCTTCTCCCCATCTGTAGACACTTCCTTTAGAGGCCTCTTTCTGGCAGACAAAAATCCATAGACAGTTATTGCTGAGTATCTTTTCTTATTCTCTGGTGCAGGCTTTGCCACCTCTGCACTGAACCATAGGTGGTAAGAAGTGCACCTGGGTCTGTATTTGAGCCCTGCTAAAGAGCTTCCCCAGCTTTGGAGCACTGGTTATACAATAATTCAAGTAATTCTCATCCTGATTGCAATAAAAAACAGATAAGGAATTTTTTGAAAATATTTACAACTAAGCTCCACCTCCAGAAATCCTGATTTAATTGGTCTGAGTTGAGAATACATGCATCAGTATTCTTTTTATTTATTTTTTTCACATCAGTATTTTTTAAAGTTCTCAGTGATTCTTACTGCAGCCAGATGGATGCAGGTGCCTGAGCCTCAAGACTAGGGACAAGAAATTAAGACATCACAGAGAGAAAATCTGGGGGAGCCAGAGTCCTAGGCAAAGTCTCCCTTCTTGACTTCCCAGGCTGTGGTATATACCAGACCAAGAGCCATCCTACCCAAAATTTAATGTCCAGCCAGGATAGGCAGCTAGATCTGCCACTCTGTTTTTTCATGCAATGTCTATGTTTGTTTTTACCTTATGCTGCAATTAACCCAGTTGTTTCCCAAATCCTTACCATTAACTACTGCCTCTCACAAATACTCAACCTTTTTATATTTGCCAGTTTGCTTAGTCTTCAAACCAAGTATGCATTTTATTCAAAAACTTTGTAGTATCAAGAATTTAAACCTAGTGAGAGGGCTGGCCAGATAGCTCAGCGGACTAAAGCACCTGCTTAGGCAGATTGCAGCAGTCAGGGTTTGATCCCCAGCATGCTGTGCAGGCCCCTCCCCCAGGACATGCTGAGATGGCCATTGAGACAGTGTGGTGGCACATCTGTAATCCCAGTGCAGTGCTTGGGAGGCTGAAAACAGGAGAGCCACTGTGAATCTGATCTATGTAGTAAGGTCTTGTAGACCCTGTACTAAATAAAAAATAAAAATAAAAAATAAAAAAAAATCCTAGTGAAATACCACATTTTACCCTCTGGGATATGAAGATAACTCCTGGAGCAGAAGCTCAATACCTAAGACCAATGGAGGCTTGCCCAATAGCTCAGTTGTTTAAAGTGCTGCTTGGGCAAGTGCAGTCAAGTGCAGGGGACCACAGTTTGATCCCCAGCCCCACAAGCCACACCATACCTGCCCTTAAGGCAGCCAGAACTAGCCAAAAAAAAAAATCCTTCTCCAATTTTGGGGCAAGGGAGACAGCTCAGCAGCATAAGTGCCTGCCTGGCAAGTGCAAGGTCCTGAGTTTGGTCCCAGGTACTGTCAAAAAAAAAAAAAAAAAAAAAAAAAAAGCCTAAGACCTACATGTTGCATTAATAGCTCATATTCAACCTAATGCCCTCTTCAGAACTATAGTCTAATGTTAAAGTGATGCACTGAGGCCCAGAAGGTCCTACACTCATGTTTTGAGGGGAATTACAAATAAGCTGTTTAAGGAACTTGTTCCTCCCATAACCCTGAACGTCCCTAGAAGAGCCCACAAAGAAGCAGTAGCAGTCAGCTGATTGCCTGACTTCTGCTTTCCTGCTCTTCCTTCATCAGGCTTGCAGTCTTGCCAAAGCTTAACCACAGGGAAGCATGAGAGGCAAATTTCCTTCTGTGACTACAGAAGGGCCCCTGCATATTTTAACATTAGCTGACTGTTTCACAAAGGATGCATCTTCCTCTCAGACTGGATTACAAGCCAGATCTCACAAGATACTTGCTCTGCCCACCCCAAAAGTAAAACAAGTAAAATTAATTTCAGATTCTGAAAATAAGTAAACAATTGTGTAGAGCTATAGACATGCTATGGGTTGCAGATGAGATTTTTCTTCCCAAACCAATCATATTTTCTTCTTCCCATTCTCCTGCCTCCTCCCATCCTTTGATTGCCTGGTAGAAGTAAAATGACAGATGTCTCTTACTAACATAGCCTGAGGTAACTTGTGACTCATCCATTCTCCTCCAATCTTGCTTTTATTGTAGTGCACTTGAAATGTGATATCCAGGAACGACTTCTCAGCCCGTCCCTGCTCCCTGGTACAGCTGATGGCTATTTGAGGATGGATGACCCCAAAGGAGACTTCAGCACACTTTACCAGATGGCTTCTCAGTCATCAGCTTCTCATCACAAGCTCCGAGTGATCAAGTATGCGCCAAGGGAAGCTTCCCAATCCATGCACATGCTATTCTTACTAGCTCCATGACTAGGAGGTCCAAAGATTTAGGCAGGCAAGAATCCACATTGGAAAAAAAAAAGTATCAATTTTGAGGTAACAGGTACAACTTGAAAAATGTAAGTCAGGTTACTTAGCATGTGGAGGCCAAAGCAGATGATTAAAGAAATGTTGCAGAAGAACACTTGGCAGACTGCATGAGAGTTGAAAATCCATAAAAGTCTCTGAGCACAAGTCTTTAAGAGCAAGATCAGTAGAAAGGTGTTTAACCATTTAATGAATGCTTATGGAATGCCTATTATGGTTAGATATCAGTATAAGAGCTCCAACCTTCAAGGAGCAAGCGCACACAGAACCTACCCTGGCCCCCACCCATTTCTCTAAGCACTAGAATTTCTGCTTCCTGGAAAATCAGTTCTAGCATAGAATTAACAATGATTGCAAAGGCCATTTTTATTGTTTTCTAGTGCCAAAGGACCCACGTATATATAAATTCCTGAGTTTTGAGAGTCTCCTGTGTATCAGATACCACGTTAAATGCTGGCTGTACAGAGACAAATAATTCAGAGGCCCTAATATAAAATCTTTCACAGTGGGCCCTTAGAGCTAAGTTGCATTTAATTGGATCTAGGTAGAGATTTTAAATGTCACTCAGGAGTCACTCTCTGTCATCATCTTCTTCCTAGGGCCCTGAAATCTAGTGGGTTCTGCGAGTCATTGACATATGGGCTTCCCTTCATCCTTAGACCCACAAGCTGCTGGCAGCTGGACTGGGATGAGCTGGAGACAAACCAGCAGCGTTTTCATGCTCTGTGTCACAGCCTGTTGGTGAGTAGCCATGTACCCAGGTGAGAGTGTTCAAGTGCCAACCACAGAAAAGCAACAGATATCCTTCCCTAATCCTGTATCTTTCTCAACCATCAAAAGGACAAAAAAAAAAAAAAAAAAAACTGGAAATACTCGGAAGACTGGAATAAATATGACTTCCTTTTGTTGACTTAGTGTTATAAGAGAGCATAAGTCCTGAATTTAATTATATCATACTAAATGTATCTATCTATCTATCTATCTATCTATCTATCTATCTATCTATCTAACTAACTATCTATCTATCTTCTGTTTGAGACAGGATCTTACTATGTAGTTTAAACTGGCTTGGACTCACTATGTAGCCTAGGCTGGCCTCAAACTCATGGTGGTCCTCCTTCCTCGGCCTCCTAAATGTTGGAGCTACAGGCATGCAACACCATACTCAGTCTATAGTACTAACTTTAAAATCTTCTATTTTATAAGGTTAACATTCAAATTACAACAGAAATTTTTCCATAAGTAATATTTTTAAACTTTCTTGTGCATACCTGTAATCCCAGCACTCAGAAGACTGAGGTAAAAGGATTGCCATGAGTTCAAGGCCAGCCTGGGCTACAAAGTAAGTTCAAGGCCAAGGCCTGACTGAACTACATAGCAAGACCCTATCTAAAAAAAAAAAAAAAAAAAAAAAGCTAGGGCCAGCCAGATAGCTCAGCAGATTAAAACACCTGCTTAGGCAGACACAGGGACCGGGGTTTGATCCCTGGTGTGCCGTGCCAACCCACTCCCGGAGCGCAATGAGATGGTGACTGAGACTGGGCATGGTAGTGTACACTTGTAATCCCAGTACTTGGGAGGCTAAAAACAGGAAGATCACTACGAGTCCAATCTGTGTAGTGAGAGACCCTGTAGACCCTGTGCTAACTACATTAAAAAAAAAAAAAAAAACTACTTCATACTACTGTGCTAGCCATTATGGTTTATTTAAATGAGGAGCTCCTGGTCTATAATAGGCATTCTACTAAGGCTAATATATATGTTAGACACAAACATTATCTATAACCTCAAAGCCTTATTCTCTTAATGGAAGACACAGAATATATGCACACATATTCTTAATTGTGACAAGTTTATTTTTTCCTTTTTTATTAGTATATGTTTACAATACATAATAAATATATTCATTAGAGGGAATTGGTACATATACATATCATATCTTGATCTGTTTTTAGTTCTTGTTCCCTGCCAATTGTAATAAGCTTATAAAGAAAAAGAAGAGGCTGCTATACAAGAGCCTGTCTGTGGAAAAAAAAACATTTAAACTGAGACCTACATGATGAGTAGGATTACCCAAGTGAAAGCGGCAGGAAAAGGCAGGTACAGGGAAAGGAATATGCAAATATTTCAGATCTGGAAAGATCTAAGAGAAAAAAGAAGAACCAAAAAAGCATTATACAACTTTAAAGAAAGAAACTTAGGGTGTAACTCAGTGATAGAATATTTTGTACTGTGTACAAGGTTTGGGGTGGATTCCAGAACTGAGGAGAAAAAAAAAGAGAGAGAGAAAGAAAGGGGGAGAGGAAGAGGAGAAAAGAAGAGCCACTGTGACTAAAGTATGGAGTAAGGGGAAAGATGGGCAAAAGGTGGGGTTGGTGAAGGAAATAGGAGTCAAACCTTGCAAACTTTTGTAAGTCAGATTAAAGACTTTGGACTGTAAGCAGAAAAAAAAAATCATGAAAAATAACATTGTCTTTTTTTTCTTGCGGTACTGGGAATTGAACTCAGGACCTTGCACTTGCCAGGCAGGCTCTTATTCTACTGAGCCATCTTGGTTTTTGTGTTTGTTTGTTTTTTGTTTGTTTGTTTGTTTGTTTTGTACTGGGAATTGAATGCAAGACCTTATGCTCACCAGGAACTTGTGCTACTGAGCTATATCCCTAGCCCAACATCATTTATTTAAATTAGGGGTTTTTTTATTTGTTTCGTTTTTATTTAAGACACAGTTTTGCTAATTTCAGCTGATTTTTGAATTCACTATGTAGCCCAGGCTGGCCTTGAATTCCTGGCAGTTCTCCTGCTTCAGCATTCTAAATGCTAGAATTACAGGTATATACCACCATGCCCAGTGACAATTTAAATTTTTAAAATATTACTTGGTCAGATACAAGAATGGTTATAAGAAAATAAAGTGGATAGGTTATTATAATAGTGTGGGTAGGAAATAATGATGGTTTAGACTAAAATGCTGGAAGATAAGAAAACTATGTTAATAGAGAAATACAGTAGAGATAGAATCATAAGAAACTGGTGAAAGATTGGATGTGGTGAGTGAAAAAAGAGGAAGTGTCAAATAACTTCTTGGTTTCTGACTTGAACAAACAAATGGATGACATTCCCTGAAATGAAAACAAAAGAATAGACACACATGTGAAAGTAATGCAGTGCTTAGAAATTAAAATAAAGCAACCAAAAACAGAATATAATGACAGATATAAAACAAAATTTTGACCTAATAGGATATGGGTGGTCAGAATGGCACAGCACTGCCTCTTCATGACTATCAGAAGCAGACTTCTTTTCCTGTTTCAAAGCCCACACTCCCTTTTTGGAGCCACCCACTGAGTTCCTGTTTCCTATCTGAAGAGCGATGTGCCCTCCTGACTTTGCAGAACAGAGACATCAGACAAGCTCTTGAATGTTAGTGCCAACAGCTCAGCTTACTATTTGCTTCACCCAATTCCTGGGAGTCTTGGAGATGATCTGTCACTCAGGAGGAATTTCTCCCAAGTGGCTTCAGTTCATTCAGTATATAATATTTTAAACAAATATGTTAGTGCACTGTTGGAAGGAATATATATTTTTGTTAAAAGATGCCCATCAACACATCAACATTCTTTCATCAAGAGTTTATCTCAAGGCTGGCAAATCGGGCCCAGGATGTAGAGCGGCTGTGCCTGA
>NW_004524634.1:5860755-5875557 GCF_000260255.1 Octodon degus | reverse complement strand
AGGATGGTGAATTGTTTCATGGTTTTTGTATTTGTGTCTAATGCACGTTTTAACATGATAGACACAATGCATTGTGTAGCTACAGTTTTCTGGAAAAGTCAATCTTTTAGGAATTGTTTTTCAGATCTCCAATAAATTTTTTCTTTAAATTTCAAAAAAAAAAAAAAAAGAGTTTATCTCAAGAAAACAGAAAATGAAGCAAAAATATGTATAAAGAATGTTCTCAGTTTTATTTACAATGATTTAAAAATGGACACAAGCCAAATGTCCTAAGCAAAGGAATGAATGGTTCAATCTAAGTAGGAGGAATCTTATAGGAACTGTAATTCAGCCAAGCAATGAAATTTATGTAGCCATTACTGGCCACTGTGTACCAGGCACTGTTCTGTTTGAAGAATGCAGACTTCTTTTTTTTTTTTTTTTTCATTATAGGAATTGAATCTGGGACCTTCAAACTGAGCTATATTTTCAAACCCTTTTTTTATTTTTATTTTGAGACAAAGTTTCACTAGGTCCCTAAATTGCCCAGTCTGGGCTCAAACTTGAAACCTTCCTATCTCAGCCCCCAAGAATGGTAAGATTATAGGGATCTGCTACCATGCTAGAGTGACCTCACCTGTATTACTCTTCTCATGGGAACTCACAATGGGTTTCCACTATAGTTGACCCATCACTAATAGACAGATAGCCTTTTTTTTTTTTTTTGAGCACTTACTAAGTGGTAGATATTTAACCAAGTATTTTGCATGCTTTACCTAATTTAATCCTTACCATACTCAAAGGTAGAGTTGTTGTGTCTATTTTTACAGATGGAGAAGGCTGAGATGTAAAGAAACCAAGTGACTTAGCAAATGTCACACAGATAGCAAAGTGACCAAGTCAGAATTTAAATCTAGTGTTTTTTGGTTTGGGGTTCTTTTTAGTTTTTATTTTTGTTTTTTGGTGGTGCTGGTGCTGGTGATTGTGATTTTTTTTTTTTTTTTTTTTTTTTTGCAAGGGGGAGGATTTTTGTTTTTTGTTTGTCTGGTATAATTTGATTTGGGGAGTTGGGTTGGGTTTTGTTTTGTTTTATTCTGTTGATAGTGGTTTTAGTGTTTTGAGGCAGAGTCTTACTTTGTACTCCATACTGACCTGTGCACTCCTGACTGAACCTAATTCTATTGACTACAAAGCCCATATTTTTAACTTCTTTGCACAATTCTTTACTTCAGATACATCCAGATAAATATAGGCTGTAACACTGAGACTAGTTTTTCCTTTAGTTATAACTCATGCTTCTGTATTTCACTAGACCTAAACTCACTTAAAGTGGTTGAGCACTCATAACCGTGCCTTACCCATCTTGTACTACTCTTCTCTCGGCTATGTCTGTCCTTCCACCAGATCAAAGACTGTTCTCCAAGTCTGGAAAAGACAGACACAAAATAGTACTTAAAAGGCACTTCCTAGGCTGTGGTGATAGCTCAGCAGTCTAAGCACCTGCCTGGCAAGCACAAGGACCGGGGGTCAGTCCCTGGTACTGCGTGCCATGCCAACCCTGGAACCCCAGGCGTGCCATCCTGGCCACAGAAACCGGGCATGGTGGCACACATCTGCAATCCCAGCTCTGGGGAGGCTGAGACAGGAGGATCACTATGAGTCCTTGCTGCATAGCAAGACCTTGTACCAAATAAATAAATTTTAAAAATAAAATAAAAGGCACTTTCTTCTTGCTTTTCACATGACAACTGCAAACAGCAAAAATTTTGAATGGTAATGTGTTACAAAGGAAAAACTTCTTTCACAAGCTTCAGCTGATTCATTCAACAACAAATGTTTCCAAGTACTTACTATGAAACAAGACTTACTTTTAACCCTTTTTTTTACGTTTGTCATGCCTCTTTAGCTCCACCTTTGGTGTTCTATGATTATACTTTTTATATGTTCTTTTAAAATCTGATGTCAAGATAGCTCACGGTATCACTGTCTTGCCTTCTCTTTTTCACTGTGCTCTTCCCCCCCCCCCAGTCAACGTCTCATTCTGACTTGTCTTTCTGTTAATAGCAGCGCCATTATCTAGTCACCCAGGCTTGAAACCTCAGCCACTTTTAGCCATTTGACTCTTCACACTCACTTCAGCACTAAGTCAGATAACTTTTCCTAAGTTGGAATTGTCCTTTCTTTCCTGACCTCACCGAGACTTGTTCAGTAATCTCTTCACTGGTTTCTACATTGTAGTCTCTCCCTCTTCTAATTTTCCCTGCACATTGACACCATATTAATTTTCTTGAAGCATTCCCCTGTTGTGTTTATCCCTGTCTTAGTTGCTGTTGTGTCTCTGTAGTATCTATTCCATCCGTCTTTCTTTGGTTTTTGTTTTTTGTTTGTTTGTTTGTTTTGTCTTTTTGAGACAGGATCTCACTATTCAGTTCAGGCTGTCCTTGAGCTCAGTTTATAGCCCATACTGGTCTCAAACTCTCAACAATCCTCCTTTCTTAGTTTCTCAAGTGCTGGGATTACATGTACCACCATGTCTGGCTTCTTTTTTTAACTTTTAAAAATTTCTTATTAGTATATGTTTGCAATACATGCAGTTTACAGTTATCTTGGGGACTGGATGCTGTACATAATATAACTTGTTTCTTTTTTTTTAATTCCCTTCTCTTTCCCTTCCCCCTCCCTCCCTCCCTCCTCCTCTAATTCCCCAGCCCAATTTTCACTCTTGTTACTATTATTAATCTTAGCTTATGATATGGCATATGATGTTTACATTTGCTGAGGTTTTTAGGATCCTGTACACAGGTTATTTTATTCTATTTATTTCACCTTCCCATCTTTATCTCTTGCCCTTGTTCCCTTGGACCACTTCCTATTACAAGAATTCCACCCTCTTCTCCCCTTCCATCCATCCTTTATCATTCTCTTTGTTTGTGCTTTGCCTCACTCAAATGAGAGATTCCATATGATATTTAAACTTGTGTGGCTAGTTTATTTGACTCAGCATTATGTTTTCCAGGTGCATCCCTTTTACTACAAATGTTTCAACTTTGTCACTCTTTATAGCAAAATAGCATTCCATTATATGTATATAGAGACCACATTTTCTTGATCTGATAATCTGTTAATGGGTATACAGGTTGCTTCCAGGATTTAGCCATTACAAGTTATGTCACTATAAACACTGGTATGCAGGTATCACTGTGGCATGATGTCTTACACTCTTTGGAGAAGATACCTAGATAGAAAATAGCTGGGTAATATGGAATTTGCTGTCTTAATGATTGCCATTCTTTCAGAGTAAGATGAAATCTTAGTATTGTTTTAATTGAAATTTTTCTGGGCCAGGGATGTAGCGCAGCGGTGTAAGAGCCTGCCTGGCAAACACAAGGTCTTGAGTTCAATCCTTGGTACCGCCAAAAATAAGCAAACAAATTTTTCTAATGCTTAGAAATGTTTGACATTTTTCAAACACTTGTTGACCATCTGTATTTCCTCCTCTGTAAAGTGTCTGTTCATTCCCCTTGCCTATTTTTTGACTGAGTCTTTAATTTTTTTGTTTGAAATAATATTTATTATCCCCTCTCCCATGTACAGGTTACTTCTCAGAAACATGAAGATCTTATTCATGTTAGTTATAGTTTATAGAAAATAATTCATATCCTGTCAGCAATGTATTTCTATCATTTTTAAAACATTAGCCATTTTATTCTTCCATATTAGGTCAAGAATAGTTTTATGGTTTTGTTTTTTGGATCAAATCAAGGCAATATTTGTTTGTAAGTAACAGTCTCCTGATAGAGCCTCTCCCTCCCAACCCCTAAAAGCATTCTACATCCTAAGTTATAAACTTTTCTTGTACATTCAGCAAACTTTATATTAGAAAAAAAGAATAACTGATAGGCATTTCCTCTTGTGCACAGTAACTAACCTAGCTCAGCTTCTCTGCCTTGCTTTGCAATGTCCACATAAAATAGATCATCTCTTACCAAGCTACAGTAGCATGGGTCTTTAATTTGAGGTGGTTTAATTTTGTTTTAAGTTCTTCACGTATTCTAGATATTAGTCCTCTGCTTGGGGAGTAGCTGGCCAGTATTTTTCCTGTTCTAGAGGTTGTCTCTTCACTCTGCTGACTGCATCACTCATCCCAACCGTGTGAACTTCAGCAGCATACTGAGCCTGGTTTCAGTGTGTTCGTCTACTTGCACCCTTGCAAACCTAGTCGCTTCACATCGCTTAGTCTGCACAAACGACCTGCAGAAATGCGCTCCAGAGGCCCAGGAGTGGTTTTTAGATTCTTTTATCCTTTAATTATCACAATTATCTTCAATCATTACTCAGTTATGTCTAGCCTACAGCTGTTTCTAAGACCTTTCATCTCTCTCTCTCTCTCTCTCTCTCTCTCTCTCTCTCTCTCTCTGTCTCTCAACTCTCTCAACCCCAGTTCCTGTTCCTTTCTTGGACTTCTTCCTTCTTCTCTCAACCGTATATTGTAAATTGACTTAGCCTCTCTGACTTGGTACCCCCTCTCAGGTCCTCTCTCTTTACCCATGTAAAATATCCAAAATAGGCTGCTCCTTCCAGGAGTAGAAGTAGAAGAGGGAAGAAGAAGGGAGAAGCTATATGACAAACACACTAGCAACTCTTGTCTCTGTTACATGTAAAATAGACAATAAAATATACCTCTTCTTATGGGGAATAAAATTGCCATGTGTAAAATACCTAGCATATATCTGACACATGATTTTCATATATTTATTGGTTGGTACCATTGTTCTACAATTTTTAGTTTCCCCTTCCTTTCTCTTCCCTTCCCTGCCTCTCCCCTCCCCTCCACTTTTCTTCCTTTGTTTTCCCTTTCCTGTCATGGTGGCACATACCTGTAATCCTAGAACACAGAAGACTGAGGCAGAAGGATCACTACAAGTTCAAAGCCACCCTGAGCTACACAGAGTACAAGGCCAGTCCTGGACTACGTAGTGAGACTGTGTCTCAACACACCCTCCCCCACCTTTGTAAATAGATATTATCTTCAGAGATATACTCCATATTTTCATGAATGTACAAATGAGTTGTTTTTAGGTTTTTCTCAGCTAACCCTAATGCCTGGGTCAGATGATCTATTTCTATTGTCTCTTTTTTCTTTGTTTTTTCAGACAGGTGGTCCTGACTTTGTGTGTGTGTGTGTGTGTGTGTGTGTGTGTGTGTGTGTGTGTGGTGGTAGTGGTGGAGATTGAACTCAGGGCTTTATACCTGGCAAGAACCCTACTACTGAGGCACATCCCAGCCAGGTCCTGATCTGGCAGATTTGTGTTTTTGTTTTTGTTTTTTAACTTCATTCATTATTGTCTTAACCATAATTTAAAAGATGACATTGTCTTGTGATCTCCCAGAGGGTAAATATTTTGCAGCTCATGTGCAACTCCTTACAGTCCTAGCTTGGTCCTCCTCCAGTGTCTCTTCTTGGAGTTGTACCTGTCTTCATACAAATCCACTGAGGAATGAGGTGATTCTGCTTTTGCTTCTTGGCCAGGAATCTTTTGATTCTGAAAATCTTGTGAGAAGACATGGTGCGGGTAGGAGGCAAGAGCACACACTCAATGGCGGACTGAAGCAGAAGTGACCTGGCAGATTTGGCAGTATTTTAATGAAAGATGCACACTGTATGTAAATAAATTGCAGAGGCTCCAGTTGGGAACAGCTTCTTCTAAAGAGAGCTCACCCTTCCCGCACTAGGCAGGCAGAATGGTGGCTGATCATCCCATTCCACTCAGGGACTGCTATGAGTCAAGTGTGGGTTGGTAAAGCTCCATCAGCTCATGGTTTGTTTTGGTCTTCCAGGATTCTCAACGAAAACCGTGGTGTGCTGTGTGTGTGTGTGTGTGTGTATGTGTGTGTGTGTGTCCCCTCTCTTTCAAAGGTTTGAACTCTACTGTCTCCTAAGCCTATTAAAACACTAATGGGGGGCCTGCCCCATAGCTCAGTTCTTTAAGTGGCTGCTTTAGCAAAGCAGTCAGGCTCAGGTTGCTGTGGTTTGATCCCCACAACTCAAGCCAGCCAAACCTGCCCTGAAGGCATTTGGAGAAAAAAAAAAAAAAAAAAAAAAAAACCCTAATGTTTTGAAGATTTTCTCCTTAAGTATTTTTGCTCCTGTCCTGTCTAGTCCTAGTATTTGGCAAATATGCTAAATGGCAAACTGGCCTAAGTCCCACCCCAGATCTCCCCTAAAACATCTGCTGGTTTCTGCATTCCCAGCAAGTGCCTCAATAGGTAAAACCCCCAGATTTTGAGCCCCACTGGCACCATACTTTCCCCCGCAGTCCAGAATCAACATCTACCTTCAGAGTAAAGAAGTTGTGCTAGTATTTTCTCTCTGGATTGTTTCCCTCCTGACTGAGCTACCTCTGCAACTCCTCACTGCCTTTGAACAAAGGTGGTCTCTATAAATTACTAGTGTTTCTGTTGTTCTACTGGCCTCTACAACCCACCCAGATGCATAAGTGGATGTTTATTAAGGGCTCATTTATTGTCCCTTTGCAATCTGCCTAAGCATATGGTACATTTTCTCATTTACCCTCAGCCAACTGACAGTCTCACCCTGCTTTCACTCACAGCCTCTAGGGCCTTACCGGTATAAATATAGCTCAGTTTATTTAATGCTGTCTCTTCCTCTACTGCTTATTCTTTGAAGCAGTTCTCCTGAACAAAATCTACACTGAAGTAATTGAATCTTTGTGATTAATGACACCCTCTGTTATTCCTCAACTATAAATGTGTAACTTTTCACATTACATTTCACAAATACTATAAGCCTTAATCACTGCAGCCTTGAGTGTTGTTTCTGCTCCCTAATTTCTTATTTGACAGTGGCATCTTTCTGACTTTCTTGGGAATTATTTTGAGTTAGGTATTTTAGTTCTTTTTTCCAAGAAGATGATCGTTTTCATCAGGTGGGCAAGACTTTACTCAGTCTTTCTGAAAAATAGGTGTTGTCCACCATTCCCAAGTTTTACTTTTCACTTAATCAAAATGGTAAGAAATACGTGCTTTCACACCATTCCTTAGTGCTTTTATAGCTGTATATCTGTGAATTATTTAATTAGCTTTAAGAAAATTGAATAAACATCTGAAATTACTAACATACCTTTAATTTTAAAAATTTAACACTTCTTGGTGTTTACTGTGTGACTAACACAGTTCTAATCACGTCGTAGCTATCAGTTTACTTTATTTCTAAAGCCACCCTATAAGGTAAAAATTATCATTCCTATCTCACAGATGAGGAAACTGAAAAGAATAAATGGTACAACCAGGATTGAACCCAGGAAGGCTGGTTCAAGGTCTGAATTCTAAACCACTCTTCAAGCACATGATATTCATTACAGTGTTGATTTCAACTCTCTAAAAAATATTCACCACTCAGTGAGGACCCACACACATGCCTCCCAAACTTTATATTAGAAAAGGCACTGAAGGTCCATTCCAGCAAAAGTGGGTGGTCTGCATTTCTGAGAGCTCATCTAATGTTGGCCGTACAGTGTTGCTGCCCTCACCTAATTTTTCCTTCGCCCAGTCTCCTTAATTGCTTTTCTTTTCTGTGCTATTGCATTTTTCTAAAATGGCATGACTGTTTTTTTGTGGAATGTAGTATGGAATAAATATATAAATAAATAAAATTAATTTTTTCCAAGATTTTATGAGGTGAATCTACCCATTGCCAGGAAAATATCATTTCAATTACCAAAGCCTACTGTGTAGTCTCAGCTATGTAGCTAGTGACTCACTTTCCACATCCTCATTTCTGTTACAAAGTCATGTCTGTATGAACTAGAAAAAGAAATGAAAATACCACCTAAGGCTTTCAATTTCCTACATAAAATGTCAGATTCTCTAGAGATACATTCCAGAGGTTTCCAGGACATGTCTGCCCTTATTGGCCACAGAAGAGACAAGATTCCAGCCAGGAGTCTAAGTACACAAGCAATAAGCAGGCTGGGCTGTAAACGGGTGGGGAAACGGAAAGTCCTTGGCTGTATAGGCAAGGAGTCCAGACCAAGATTTCAAGCTGAGCGTGGGGTGATGGCAGGTCAGGAGCCTTTTTATTTATTTATTTATTTATTTATTTATTTATTGCTTTTAATGAACAGAATGAGGTTAGAAGGCAAGAATCTGTGTAGGCAGTAGGTGCTAGGACAGTAGACTTGAATGAGGTCAGCGGGTTTTCTGTGACCCAGCCTTATCTGTTTCTCTTGTTTTCATCTTTCACTATGATTCTTCCCATCTCTACTCCAACCACACAAATATATTACTAAAATGTTCCCCAAATATGGTAAACTGTTTCATGCCTCCACACATTTTTTTCATAGTGGTTCCTTCCTCTTAGCTCTGCCCACCTGACAAGGATCTACTCATTTTTTCCAGATTCTGCTTAAATACCTTCACTATGAAGACTTTCCTGCTCCCTCCACACCCTGATTCTCCAACCATGTAACTGTTGCCATGTTTAGCACTGATAATAGGATGAATTTGTAACATAGCTCTCTAATGTGAGAAATGTCACATTACTGTATTTTTCTTCAATCATATTTAGAAAATATTAGTTCTCAAGTATGTGGATGTTGACACACCCAGTATGTTTATGGGTACTCCTCCTCTTAGCGTCCCATACTCAGAATCCTAAGAGCCTAGCACAGTTCATAAAAGATGAGAAATGGCCTTTTGGTATTCAGCATACCTCCATTACAGTGTACACAAGTGGCATCTTTGTCTGGCTCCTGCTTTGAAGGGACAAAGCATCCAGTGTTTTACCACTGCATGCAAGATTAGCTGTGAGCCTTTTATAAGGCTTTCATCAGGTTGAGGAAGTTCTGTTATATTCCCAGTTTGTCAAGTGTTTTTATCATAAAATGATTGTTAGATTTTGTCAAATGTTTTTTCTGCATCTACTGGACGATTTTGTAAGTTTTGTCCATTATTCTGTTGACATACTATATTACATTGATTGATTTTTTTTTTTTTTTCGGAACCGGGGATTGAACTCAGGCCCTTGTACTTGCCAGGCAAGCGCTTATTCCACTGAGCTATCTCCCCGGCCCCTCTGATTGATTTTTGAATATTAAACCAACCCTACATTCTCAGGTTGGATCATACTTGCTTATGGAAGCTGAAGCGATAGCTCAGCTATCTAAGTGTCTATGTGGCAAGGGCAAGCACCCAGGTTCAATCTCTAGGATCACACGCTGTGCCTGCCCAAGTCCCAGCTGCATAGCAAGACCCTGTACCAAACAAACTAACAAACTTGCTTATGGAATATAATTATTTTTAAATATTGCTGGACCAGGCATGGTGGCACATGCCTATAATCCTAGCATTTGGAAGGCAGTGGCAAGAGGACTGCACAGGTTTGAGGCTAGCTTGGGCTACACAGTTAATTGAAAGCCAGACTGAAATATGTAATTATGCCCTGTCTAAAAGTTGGGGCTGGAGAGGTAGCTCAGCAACTTAAGCACCTGCCTGGCAAATGCAAGGTTCTGAGTCCAGTCTCCAATATCAAACAAACAAACAAAGCTGCTTAATTTGATTTTCCGGTAGCTTACTGAGGATGTATATGTGTCTGTGGATGAGTTATATAAAAGCTTTCTTACAATATCTTTAATTTTGATGTTAACGTTGTTATCAAAAGCATTGACAAATGTTCCTTTTCATTTTATTTTTTGGAAATTAGGGAGAATTAATGTTGTTTTTCCTTTAAACATTGGATAGAACTCACCAGAAAGCCATCTGGGCCTAGTCTTTTCTTGTGGGGACCTTTATGACAACAAATTCTGTATCTTTACTCTTTATAGGTTGTACAGAAACAGCTGATAAGCAGGGCTGAGACACTTGTTCTTGGAAAGTCCTGCTTGCAAAGATGATCTGGGAACTTGAATTTTGAAAGTGTTCTTGCCACCCTAACAGTGAATCACTGTGCATAAACTGTTTGTACAAAACATATGGCTTATACTGAACACCTGCTTTTCTTCTAAGGATCTAGAATTTGGACATTCACTAGGTTCAGGGTGATTATATGACCACCATCCAGTAAAAAACCTTGAGCTCTGGGTCTCAGATGAGAACATTTCACACATGTTAACTCAGTGCTGAAGAAATCAAGTGTGTTGCGTGGGGCTCTATAGGTAGAAGGCTTTTGCAACTTTGCATCTAGTTTGGACTCTGCACTTTACTTTGTGAGCCTTTTCACTTCCTGATTTGGCTTAGTATCTGTTTTCTGTAATAAATCATATCCGTGAGTACAAGTATATACTGAGTTCTGTAAGTTTTCAGGGATTTACCAAACCTGAGGACAGTCTTGAGGTCCCCAACATGGATTTATGCAAGTTTTATATTTCTTCTTGAATTTTTTTTTAAGACAGAGTTTCACTCTGCAGTTCATGTTGGTCTTGAGCTCACTGTGTAGCCCAGGCTAGCCTCAAATTTACAGCCATCTTCCTGCCTCAGCCTCTCAAGTACTGAGATTACAAGCATTTGAACCTAAGAATATGTCTATTTTGAGTCAGTTATCTGACCTATTAGCATGCGATTTTTATTGTTTCCTTATAATCTTTCTTTTTTCTTTTCTTTTTTTTTGTTTGTTTTGGGTTTGTTTGTTTGTTTGTTTGTTTGTTTGTTTTGGCAGAGTCAGGGATTGAACTCAGGTCCTTGTGCTTGCCAGGGAAGCACTTATTCCACTGAGCCATCCCTCCAGCCCCAGTTTTCTTTTTTCTTATAATCTGTTTTACATCTGAAAAGTTAGTAGCAATGTCTTACCTTTTATTTTTTATTTTAGTAACTTGGGGAGTCTCTCTTTTTCCTTATTCAATCTAGCTAAATGTTTTTCAAATGTTTGTCAATCTTTTCAGAGAGCTACTTTCAGTTTCACTGGTTTTCTCTATTACTTTTCTCTTCACTATTTTATTTCCACTCTAGCATTATTTACTTCCTTCCTTCTGCTTGCTTTAGGTTTAATTTGCAATGTTTTTTAGTTTCTTAACCAGTTTACTGGTTTTAAATTGCTCTCCTTTTGTAATATAAGAATTTTTGGGTATAAAATTCTAAGCCTTGTTTTAGCTGTTTATCGTAAGTTTTACTATATTATGTCTTAGTTTTCAAATTCAGCTTATTTTCTAATTTATCCTGGATTAAATTGCAATGTAATCCACCAGTTATGTAGAAGTACATAGCTTAGTTTCTACCTATTTATAAATTTCCAAGATTGCTTTAATTAGCCAGATATGGTGTCATATACCTGTAATTCCAGCACTCAGGAGGCTGAAGCAGAAGGATCCCCATGAGTTTTAAGGTTAGCCTGGCTTACATAGTGAGTTTAAGACCAGCCTAAATTAAAGCGCAGGGAAAAAACCAAATTGCTTTCATTATTGATTTCTAATTTCATTCCATTGTGGCTGGAGAAAATATACTGAATGTTCATGCTCACTTGAAATAATGTATAATATGTTCAAGGGAGCTTTGAAATTCCTTTTTTTCCAGTTGTGGGAATTGAACCCAAGACATCACACCTGCTAGGCAAATCCTCTCATATGGAACTACTCCCTAGCCCTGGAATCCCTTTTATCACCTTTGATGCCTTTTGTAAAAGCCAGTCTAAGAGCAGCAAAGTCTTAGACATTGCAGTTTCTTCTCCTTCCTGACTAGTTCCTGCCATTCTGGGGTGAAGCAGAAAATACTAAGTTAGTTTAATTTCTTCCTGATATAGTTCCCATTCCCAAAGACACCCCACTTAACTAGCTGTAGCTTCTCTTTTGGGTACATTATCCCAATGAAACGTATCCCTTCCACACAAGTAATGCAAAATGAGTTCTCTTGCTTCTTTCTTCTCTCACTGGCCTGTGAAATGCCCCCACTCAAGGGTTACTCAGTACTCAACTGAACACTGAATTTAGCCCCAGACCATCACCCTGATGGCAGACCAAGCGTGTGTTAGTTTGATGACATTAGAGCTTTCATGTGCTATTTAAAAAACTCCCAACTGCCCTCCTATCAAGAACTACACCAGTGCCACTAAAATTGTTTTCATTCCTTTCTCAACCATACATTTATAGGGCCAGGGAGATAGTTCGGTGGCATAAGTGCCTGCCTGGCAAACAACCTGAGCTCAATCTCTGGTACTAAAAAAATAAATAAAATTCATTCAGGGCCGCCAGATAGCTCAGTAGACTAAAGTGCCTGTTTAGACAGGGCACCGCGGCCAGGGTTCAATCCCTGGCGTGCTGTGCCAGCCCCACCCCAGGGGCACTCTGAGACAGCAATTGAGACTGGACGTGGTGGCACATGCCTACAATCACAGCGCTTGGGAGGCTGAAAACAGGAGAATCACTATGAGTCCGATCTACATAGTGAAACCCTGCAGACCCTGTAGACCCTGTACTAAATACTAAAAATAAATAAATAAATTTCAGTCAGCCATATACCCAGACAGTAACCACACTGTCTTCCTTCCCTTTGTATCCATAAAGAATCCATTTGACTATAGCTAGCAAAAAATGAAAAATAATTTTTTAAAATCCAATTGTAAAGTTAATAAAAGTTTATTTTTCTCATGTAACAAAAAAGTTTGGGGACAGACAATTTCAGGGCTTATGCAGGTGACAAGAACATCAAGGGCAAGGCTATGCCATTTTCATGGGCCAGCATCCTTAGCATGTGGACATCATCTTTATGCCTGTTGCCTTGGAGCCGCAGATAGCTACTACACGTTGGGACCAAATCCTGTTTTTGGAGAAAAGAGGGTATGGCAGAGAGAAACAAGTTCTGCCAGCAATATTATACAGCTTTTCCAGAAGACTTCCCCAGAAACTTCTGCTTATGTCTCATTATTTAAATCTAGGTCATATGATTCCCCCTAGATCATGACTGAAGACTAAAAACTGGGCAGAGAAAAGCGAGTGGGAGTGGTGGCTGGCCAACCATGACTGGCTGCCACACCTTCCTTCACAGCTTTAGTGCAGCCTTAGAAGTTAGGGACAGAGTGAGGAGACTGAGGTTAGTTAGGCTAACCTGGAAGTGTGAGACATGATGCAGCTCTGTCCCTGTCCAGAGCTGCTTTCAAGAGTCAGTCCCACTTCATAAAGTCTAAGTTTCCTGGGCTTATGGCAAAGTTCCTGACATAAACATAGAAACCTTTTCACCTGCCTTCTGATAGATTTAGCATCTAATTCATACTCCTTTCTTTAGAATTAGCAAAACAAAAAAAATATTCTAAAAATACTTAACAACTCATCTACAATCATTAAGCACTGCTCAATTTGAGGACCCCAAAGGCTGGTCTTCTGGAACTTCCCAGACACTATTACGGCAGTTAACCATGTTACTATATGTACAACTTCTTTTCCTAGTAAGTTAGCCCATTAGTTGGACTTCAAGCTTGGGCCCTTCACATCAAGTCTATGGTGCTATTAATCACTAGCCAGGAAAAAACTATAAATTTGAATCCTTAAACACAGACCAAAGTTCACCTTCTCTACTTCTCATTTTTTCTCAATGCTCCTGGGATAGAAGGGAAATTAATATGTTCATCTAGGATGCATTTGCCTATCTTCTTCCCAGAGCACCTGTCCAATCTTTCTGTAAATCACTATAGAACTTTTAAAAGCATTCTTTTCTCTTTTCTTTCATTTTGCTTTGTTTTGTTTGAGACAGGCTTCACTATGTAGTAGAGGCTGGCCTTGAGCTCACTGTGTAGCCCAGGCTGGTCTCAAACTTTCAACAATCCTCCTACCTCTGTCTTTCCAGAGCTGGAATTACAGACATGCACCACCATGTCCAGTGGGAGTAGGATTTTAATTATGAATTCTGAAGGCATACAAACACTCAATCCACACTCAGATCTATGGAAAAGACACATAAGGAAAAGAAAATTAGCTTTCTTTTTTCCTCCCTCTTACCCTGTGGCTAATTGTAGGAACTACACATACAGACTATGAATTAAATTGGGGTTATTTTATGATTAAAGATTTTCAGTAGATAACTTTTTAAAATATTTTTAACTATATAATTATTTACTTGGTATAGGGTCTCACTGCACAACTCAGACACAGTGATGCTCCTCTTTCAGCCTCCCCAGTGCTGGGATTACAGGCGTGTGCCACCACACCTGTTTTGGTGGGGAGCTCAGCACGGGGCCGGCACAGCATGTGGGTCCAGGGAATCAAACCCAGGTCCTTGTGCTTGCCAGGCAGGCGCTTACACTGCTGAGCTATCTCCCCAACCCCTAGGTAACTTTTTAAAATCAAACCCTGGGCCTGTTCATGCTAGGCAAGTACTTTATCACTAAGCTGTATACCTCAAGCCTTTCACTTGGTACTTTTTTATTAGTGCATATTGGTTATACAGAATAGCACGTCTTGGCATATCCATACGTACATTTAGCATACTTTATTCCTTTCCCTCACCCCCTCATATCCCAGAGCATCTGACTCAATGGCCATTGTTTTAGCCCCCAAGCATCAGACCGTACTACTGTCCAAGCCTGAAGTTTCTGGGGCCTGTCAATAACTACAATCAGGCAAATCAAAAAAGTGAATCACCCTAAGTCATTGACAAATGTTAGTTCATAGTCTTTCTTTATTATAGACTCCAGGAGGACAAGTTCTTTTAATGAACTTCTAAGTCCTATACTTACTGCATGAAATACAAGAGACACTCAATAAATTTTATTAAACATACATTTTCACAAATAAATGCATAAAATAGTGTAAAACAGATTTTAAGAAATAATAATAAACTGGTATGGTGGGCCATACCTATAATCCCGACAATTAGGAGGATGAT
>NW_004524634.1:5822665-5860340 GCF_000260255.1 Octodon degus | reverse complement strand
GGGAAGGGAAGGGAAGGGAAGGGAAGGGAAGGGAAGAGAAAATATCCTATAACTTCCTAATTAGTCTTTCAGGCTTAAATAAGCCAGGTTCTGGGGCATGCAAATACCCCATGTACACATACATCATGATTTTTATAGCATTCATTTTCAATTTGGTAGTTTTTTGTAAGCATCAGGACACTTTCTTTCACACTTTGGACCTGTCCTTCAGGAAAGACAGCATACCTCAATGTAAACGAAGTGCTAAGAAAGCAGGAATTTCTGAAGTGGTCCAGAAAACTCTCAGCACAATCCCTGGCACCCAATAAGCATTCCATTAATATTTTTATTATAATTACAGTTATGATTAATTTTCCCATGCCCAAATTATGTTCTTCCCCCCTACACACACACACACACACACACACACACACACCCTTTAGTGACAAGGCACCAAACCTTTAGAGGACCTGTCCATTCCTGTCCCACAAAGAGGTCAACCACAGAAACAACACACACCTGTTCCTGGAAACATTGACAGGTTTCCTACAGCTTGCTAGTACTTACCAGACTCCTCAGAGAGCTGTGCTGCCTGGGATGATAGCACTGCTTTGTAGTGTCAGATCCTGCCTTCTCCCTCCCCAGAGCATTTACGGGCATAAATCCAAGGCCACAGCAAGTGTTTGCTCTCTTCCTGTGTCATTTTCCACTTGTCTTTCATAGTACAATGATATTTCTCTTCTCCCTTAAAATCTTTTCCTTTGTGCCTTTTTATGTCCTCTAAGATTATTTCTCCCAACTTTTTGTGTAACTTTCGTATCAGTGGGCAAAGCTGATGTATTTCCTTTATCTAGTATAGGAAGGAGAATGTTATGCTTGTGCCAGATGTAACTGATGATCTTCCCAGCAAGAAAACATAATTTACAGATGATTGCAACCATTCTGACTCCCTATTTCCTGAGGTTTTGTGGTTTTCCTTGGAAAACTACCACAGAAAATTGCCTCATTTCCATGCCTCATCAAAAAAAAGGGAGGGTTAACGTACAAAATCTGTTCATAAAGCTGCTCATCTCTCCCTATCCATGCACTAACCTCTGTCGTTTCCATGGTATGCAGTCAGTACCATCCTCATTCACAGAGCCACTGTGCTTTTCACTTTGTTCTGTGACTCGGATCTCAAGGGCCCTGTCCCCAACTATGGCAGCCTTCTTTTACCAAAGTTTTCCTCTCTCTTTCTTCCCTCCTACTTCTCACTGTGCAGGCTGCTTGGAGAATCTTCTTAAACTCTCTCTGAGCATTCCAAGGATCATACCTCAATCAGCCCATTCTAAACCAAAGCAATTATTTCTTTGCCTCAAAAACTGAATTCCTGGGCCAGGGAAATGGCTCAGTGGAATAAGCGTTTCCCTGGGAAGCACAAAGGCCTGAGTTCAATCCCCAGTTCAACAAAAACAAAACAAAACAAAACAAAACTGAATTCCTATACCACATTCCATAAGTCTCTGTTTCAAGGCTACTTTTAAAAATTACAATTCTTGGGCTGGGGACATAGTTCAGCAGCATAAGCCCCTATCTGGCAAGTGCAAGGTCCTGAGTTCAATTCCCAGTACAAAAAAAAAAAGAAAAGAAAGAAAGAAAGAAAGAAAGGAATTAAAATTCTTGCCAGACATGGTGGCACATGCATATAATTACAGTACTAGGAGGCTGAGGCAGGAGAATCACCACAAGTTTGAGACCAACTTGGGCTACATAGTGAGTTCAAGACCAGCCTAAAATATGTAGTGAGGGCCTGGAGAGATAGTTCAGTGGCATAAGCACCTGCCTGGCAACCGCAAGGTCCTGAGTTCAATCCCTGGTACAAAGGAAAGAAAGAAAGAAAGAAAGAAAGAAAGAAAGAAAGAAAGAAAGAAAGAAAGAAAGAAAGAAAGAAAGAAAGAAAGACATAGTGAGCACCTGTCTCAAAAGAAAGAGTTACAGTTCTTGGCTGAAAATGGGACTGGCTCCATGGTCGAGCTCATGCTCAGCATGTTACAGTTCCTGGGTTTTAGCCTCAGCAAAATAAATAAATAAAACAATGATTATAGGAGGAAGAATTATAATTCTTGAAATTCCACATTTACCATTGAATAGTCTTTATGGGATGAACACAAACTTCAAGTTAAAGGGTATTTCTTAATTATTGTCTCCATTGTAATTGTTTTGTGTTCTCTCTGTCTCTGTCTCTGTCTCTATCTATCTATCTATCTATCTATCTATCTATCATCTATCTATCTATCTCTCTTCCTCTCTCTCTGGCACAAGAAGGAATAGTACATTGTGATATTTGTGATTCAGGCAGGAAGTCCCTCCCTATCAGGGCCTAAGTGAAATGGCTTTGTCCTCAAAAGCCACAGGGCAACTCAGGGATGCCTCAATGGGAGTAGCCCTCAAAATGTGCGAAACACAGAACATGAACCAATATTCATATATGGGTTTTTGTTTTGTTTTGTGTTTTGGTTTGATGTTTTGTTGTTGTTTTGTTGGCACCGGTAATCAAACTAAGGACTTTGTGCTTGTTAGGCAGGTGCTTATGCCACTGAGCTATCTCCCAGCCCTGTATGTTCTTGTTTCAGAAAAGAGAATGGCTACTGTTGGCCAAAGGGGAACCCACGAGCCTAGGACCCAGCCAGAGAGACCTTGCCAGTACTTTTTATGTGATTGTACCATCTCCTTCCCTCACGCTTCTGGTGAAGGCAGTAGCCACCCGGGAACTGATGCTTCCCAGCCCCTTTCCCCCGCTGCCTGATGACCCACCTGAAGACAGCCTTAAGATTGTGGAGGTAAGTGGAGCGCAGGTCTCATGGGGCAGATAGAGAAAAGGGAGAGGAACAAGCCCCCAGAGAGTGGATGGAGGAGGTGTGAAGGAGGAGCCACCCCACAGATAGGAAATGGGCTGGAGAGAGGAAGTCAGTGCTTACATGAGTGCAGCAAGGTGAGAAATGAAGTAGAAAGTTGACTCGAAGGAAGTAAAGTTTGAGAAGAGATAACTGAAGAAAATAACATCAGTGGTATAATGACTGAGAATTAGTACCATGCTGAAAGAGCATAAGAGGTGTGTGCACGAGCACACACACCTGAAATCTGACTAAAATGGGCACCCCTGGGTGCTCACTGTGAAGGAATAAAGGAAGAGAAAGCAGGTAGCAAGTGAGGGAGAATGGAGGCAAGAGAAGTCAGGACAGGCAGGTCCAGCTCCAGGTCCTTGGTTATCTGCTTCTGGTTTTGTCCTTGCACTACTGGCTATCTGCCCTCTTCCAATCTGCAATTCTACCACAGAGGTAACCAAGAAGTGCATCAAAGAGGAAAGGGGGATTGAGCAGACAGATTGGAAGGCAGAGGAAGGGAAGAGAGGAGGGAGTAAAAGGAGATGCCCAAGGAATATGAACCTTTGAATGGGTTTTTGTTTTGGGGTGTTTGTGTGCATGCGTGCGTGCATACATGTGTGTGTGCCTGTTGGATTTTCGTTTGGTCTTGGTATCCCTGGTGGCATGGCTAAGCCTTGGTGCATGGCTCCACCAGTGCACATCTGTGGATGTCCTGTTCTTATGGCCAGATACCTGCAGTACATTTGCACACGTGTATGTACTTGTGTTTATAAGCATCTATGTCTCATTGGGAAATAGAGCAAAAGACAACCCATGTAGGCACAAAGATTAGAAAGGGCCCCAAAAGACTTTCCTCCTCTCTCCTCTGTCGCAGAGCCTGTACTTCCTGCTAGCTTCTCCAGGCTAGAGGTGTAGAGGTGGGAGGGGAGGCTGGGATGGGGGGGGGGGACCGGGACTGGAACCACCCCACTGCTGGACCTTGGGCTGCGATGCAGAGAGGACAGAGCCTGGGATTGTGCTCTCAGCTTGGCAGCCACTAGAGACAGAGAGACATGGGCACGAGCAGCTGTGGCTCACTCTGCGTCTCACTTCAGGGCCAGTGGTTTCTGGCACAGGATGCTGTGGCCGGAAAACCTGACTGCTCAGGAATGCTATGCTCCTGAGCCCCTGCCTCTATGCCCTGCTCATCTCAGGCCAGGAACTACATGTACTGGTCTTACAGACTGGGGCACCCCCTCTACACACACACACACACACACACACACACACACACGTACCCTGAGGACACGCCTCCCTTTGCTGCCCACACAGTACCCCTTGTGCCCTCTCAGAAGCCAGTGAAACACTTCCTGGGGCCTGTGTGTTCATTCAGAGGCCCTAACCATTTAGTATTGCCCCCTACTTCTGTTCTTTTGCCCTGGCACTTCATAAGCACTCAGACCTCAGGCAAAGCACCCCTAGGACACATCTATTTCACAGGTCAACTGCAGCCCTGAGTCTCAGCACCTTCTCCACCTCTCATACTCACTGGTCTCATCAGGACATCTGTGTTCTGTGACCTCAAGTTCCCTGTCAGGGGCTCTCCTCTCTTCCTCAGAGCATGCTGGACAGCCTGGAACTGGAGCCCTCCTACAACCCCTTGCAGGTTTGGAGCCACCTGTACCCACACCTGAGCAGCACCCTTGTCAAGCCTCAGGGCCGGCTCTATCCAAGCTGGGAGAGCCGGGGCCCAAGAAAGGTACAGCTCTCCTACCCTTCACTTCTCACATCCCTCCCTCTCCTTTGCATAGAGTCCTCAAGCCCCATCCCCATCGCAACAGTGTCTCACCCAAAGGAGCACTATCTACCCTGATCCCACGGCTAGGAGGGGAGGGGGGTAGAGAACTGCTTGTGTGGTGGGGAGGCTCTGTGCTTAGGTGTTTCAGATAACTGCCCTTAGGTGTTTTAATTGTAGTCTTTCTAGTAACTCATTAGTCATTTAACAGACCATTGTCTCATTAAGCAAGCTGGCTATACTCCAATCGCCATAGCCCTCTATGAAAAAGGCCAAAGAGATTGTAGGAAAATAATTGCCTAAGGGAAAGGAAAGTGACAGTTACAGAGCACCAGTATTTGCCAGGTTTTATGATTAGTGCTTTTCCATATTTTCCCCATTTAATCTTCCTACCATCCCAACAAGGTAAGTGCTGTGCTCACTGTACCAGTAGGAATGGGGAGGCTAAGGTTGGTAGCTTGGACACAGGGCTCTGGTGACAAGGGTTGTTACTGAAAAGTTGAAGGTGAAGTATTCATATGAGATTCATGTTGTCATATGAACATAACATTTGGGCTTCCTTTTGCCCTTATAGTTTTTGTCTAATTTCCCAGCAGCAACACATTTAGAAAATTCCCACTTTTGTCTTAGCTAAAATTACAGGAGGCCAGCCAAATAGCTTAACAGATTAAAGCACCTGCAAGCAGAAGCAGGGGCCAGGGGTTCAATCCCTGGGCCTGCCATGCCAGCCCCGCTCCCCAGGGCACACTGAGACAGCAATTGAGACGGCATGGTAGCACACGCTTGTAATCCCAGCACTTGGAAGGGATCCCAGCACTACAAGTCCAATCTGGTAGTGAGACCCTGAACACCCTATAGACCCTTCCCTAAAATGCAAAACTAAAATAGAATTACAGGAGTAGGTTATTTCTACACTCAGTTCATCCAGAAGGGAGTGCAGTGATGAGATGCGTGGAGCAGAGCCCACCCCAAGTTAGCCTGATGGGCAGCTGACAGAGGAGGGACATGGGCAAGAAGGCAATGTAAAGGCTACAGCCAAAGGACACTAGTCACTTCCCAAGGTGGAGAGGGTGACACTCCAACGATAGTACGCATAAAGGAGTGAGGACAGAATGCCCAGCAGTGAATGGGATATGGAAGAACTCTGTGGTCCTCAGAGAAGGCTCTAGCTGCTCAATTTGCAGGCTGGGCAGCTGCCAACCAACCGAGTTCGAGCCGTGGTGCCCCTGCCAGTAACTCCAGCTCCAGGCAGAGCCCCCAAGATGCCAGCAGCCAGCAAATCTTCCTCAGAAGACTTCTTCCTGCTTTCGGAACCAGAGGAAGAATATCCCTCTCAGCCTTGAGTCACTGGCACCAGAGCACAGCACCACTGTTCTACCAGGCCTCTGCCAAGGGTTACAAAGTAACTCTCTGGGTCAGATCTGCCTTCTACTACCTAAGCCTAGGTGAGCTGAGCACAAGCTGACCCAGAAGCAGCCTCTGCCTCCTCTGTCCCACCCCTTTCAACACACCCAAGCCTGTCTTTTCTCCACAGAGACTCATTTTTTTTGGATCATGTGATATAGTACAAATGAAGATTAAATGTATAGTAAGCCTCCACCATTGTTAAGGAGCATTCCTAGCCCACAATTTCTTCTCATAGTTCAGTGTAAACAGGTGGATGTCAGGTCACCCACAGGAAACCAGAACTCAGGAACAAGAGTGAGATTTCAAAGGTCATGAAAAACAAGGATTGAAATCCAATCTTCACTGCAGAACTGGTGCCCTTCCCAGTATACCCACCACCTGCAGTCCCCTCAGGCTCCAGCCAAGTGTTCAAAGCTTGGTACCTATGGGCTAAGTGGAGGGGGAGCAGTACAATACAGCCAAGAACAGGGAAAGGATGATATGAAAAAGACCGACTGCCTTCCTCGTCCCCTCTCCCACTTTTCTGACAGCTCCCGTCCACAGAATAATAGCTACCCTTGGCACAGACACTTTCTCTGTGCTTTACAATATACTAAATATTTAAGAAGTGTATCCATTTCATACACGCCACCCAGTAATATAGAGCTCATTTCAGTTCTTGCACTTTACAAAGGGCAGCAGGGGAGATCGAGGATTGCAAATGTCCTACAACTGATCCAGGGTCACAGTGTGAAAGCCCAGCCAAAGTCAGTTTGACTTGACTACCTAGGTCTCAAGCTGCCACCTTGCAGGGTTCCCTCCCTGGGAACTTTCCTCCTTCAATGGCTCCCACCACATTCTGGTTCTCTGCTTGATTCCAACATACCCACCCAGCATACCCTGCCTGTGTCTCCTCTGTGCCTGTTCACACACAGAGACCTCTTAAACCCAAACTCACTTTAATGTATCTTGAAATTTTTAAAATATATCTCTGGCAAAGAACAATACAAGGGGGTAAGGATCCAGGCAATTTCCATACAGGCCCTGGAACTTCACCCACTGTGACCAACTACCCGCTTCCGAAGACCTGGTCCAACAGCTCTGTTCCTTTGAAGAGGGACTGCTCAGGATTGTTGGTGTTCCCCAGAGCTCATCTTTCAGTCCTGCCTTTTGTTCTTAGGACTTCGATGGAGGGCCTTCCCACCTTCTGGTTCCTGTTCATTCTAACAGGTTTTTCTGAACCCCGGTGCCACCTTTCCATGGTCCTCTTATCAGCTACCTTTTCAGGTGGAGCCCCCTGACTTGACCCCCGTCTGGTCAGTACCTGTCCTAGAGAGCCCACAGTCCCAGCCCCCTGAGGCTCCACTCTTCTGGACCTGGCTATACAGGGCAGTGTCTAAGCTGTGGCCTTTGCTACCACTACCACCTGTAGCACCACATTTGGGGAAGGTCAGGCCCTGGGGCTTGGGAGCTGGGAGGGGCTTTGTGCTCCGATGGGGGGGCACAGCATAGTCATCAGTGGCAGGGTTATAGGGAAACTCATAACCCTCCTCCTTCACCCGAGCCTGGCACCACCATGCGTCCTTGGGCTCCTGAGGCAGATCATAAAGACTCCGGGGAGGGGCTGGGGCCAGACCCTCAGGTTCATCATAGATGGGGTCTTCTTTGGTGTTTGTCAGCTTGGCCTTCTGCAGCTGCTGCTCCACATGCTCATATAGATCCCAGTAGAGACGTTTCTTCACCTGTATCTCTTCTGATGCCCGAGAGGGGGTACTGTCTACAGGATCTGAGTATAAGGAGTCCTGAGAAGGAGCTGGAGGAATGCGCAAGGAGTCTAAGGGCTCAGCATACAGGGCTGGGGCACTGCTTCTGAGCTGCTGGGGGCTAGGAGCAGAAGCAACCTTCCCCTCTGCCACCTCCCCTTCATGGGAGTCAGCCCTGAGGACATCCTGCCCCTGCCCCACTTTTCCCTGGGCCTTCTGCTGACGGATGGCAGTCTCAACTGCCTGAAATATATCATTTCCTTGCACGGTCTGGAAGGTGAAGGTTCCAGGGCCAGAAGGGCAACGGCGACCAGCCTCAAAAGAGAACATGACCTGAGAAGGGTATGGAGGGAAAAGTATTACCAGAGGTCAGAATGTGAGTCACAGAGCCCAAAGTAGGAAGGGCATCTATGAAGACAGACCATTGGGGGATAGAGGTTGGGTCCCGGTGGGTGAAAGAAAAGAGGGATCCAAAGGGGAGAGCTTCGAGCCTTCCTGCCTTGCCCCTCCTGGCCTTCAGCTGCCCAACCCAGGAAGCCCTCCCTGACCATCCTCCCTGGCAGTCCCTGTACCTTGTCTCGGCCATAGCGGCGCAACAGAGTGTAAGGCCAAGAAAGAAGTGGCTCCAGGATCTGACCCTGGGCTCCCAGGGTCAGAAGAGTCAGCCTCTCAGCCTCTACCCTCAGCACATAGGGCCCATGCAGACCACAGCGCTCAGAGGCCTCTGTCTTCTGTGCAGTGACCCAGAACTGGGATCCTGGAAGGGTACACAATGAGACAGGTACCTGGGTGGAAATTCGCGAGGGCAGGGGTAAGGACTGGGAGGACACCAGGGCAGGGTGTCCAAGAACTCTTCGGATTCCTGGGACTCCTCCGTGAGCCCCGCCCCTCTGGTCATCCACTCCCCAGGAGCATTCCTTCCCATTCCATCCCTGAGGGGCTTCTCAAGGGTCTACCTTCCCACATAGGGCTGTACAGGGAATTCTCCAGCATCTCCAGGGCAGAAAGTTTAGGTGGGTCCGTGACCGGGACGGGAGCCAGAGTCCAACTTTCCTTCTGTGATAAAGAGATCATTAAGGACCCTATAACCCTGAGGAAGGCTCTGGGGAGCATGAACCACCCAGCTCCTCTGGCCTCTGTAACTGCCCCGCCACGCCCCTTAGGCCCAGCACTTTCTGCCCTAGCCCCTCGCCGGCAGCCCCGGTTCCCTCACCGGAAAGGCATTTTGGCACAACGTCTGCACCCAGGCTGCGCTGGACGGCGCGTCCGCAGCCAGCAGGTGTGAGCGCTGCGCAGTGTCCAGGCGGAAGGCAGCTGCGCCGGGCTCTGGGGGGCTTTCCACAGCCACTGGAGCCACACTCACGCACTCAGCCAGACGGATCACCTTGCAGTCCAGGCGGCGCGAGCCCCCTCGACCACTTCCGGAGCTCGACCCCTTGTGATCAAAAAACTCGAGCCGCGCTACGCCGTGGGGACTAGCGGGGTAGAGCACGGCCCACGTCTTCCTCCATTTCTAGAGAGAGAGCAAGAAACGCGGGCGCGGTAGCGAGAGTGCGAGCAGCACGCGCCCAGACTGATAAGGAGGGAAGGCGCAGGCAGACTAGGGGGCCCGGGCTTCCAAAGAACGAGCAAAGTTTCCCAAACCCAAGGAAGATGCCACTCAGTCTTTCTAGCACCGAGGAAGGCATAGCCTGACCCTACATATTCTCTCCAAAATTGCAGAGCAACTTCTCGGGAGCGACGCCGGGCTCTGCCAAACCCCACCCCCGCCTTCTTTCTGGCCTCTTGTACTCACTTCTGGCCCTCAAGGGTTGGGGATCCTCAGCCCCCCACTACCTTGGTCCCGAAGCGCTGACTCTGCAAAAAGAGCGGCCCTTCCATCACAGCCCCGTCCATGTCCCCGGGCGGTTCCTCCAGCGCTTCCTGGCCCCGCGGGCTCAGGCTGGAGGCGGGGTCGGGGCGGGGCCGGGCCTGTGGGAGGCACTTCCCCCTCCCCACGCCGTAGTCTCTTGGGCAGTCAGAATGTGTGGGGAGAGCATGAAGCAGGAAAAGAGTAAGGGTCCCCAGATAGGCCGGGTCGCGCACCGCCTCCGGACCACACTGCCCTGGGAGCGCACAAGTGGCTCCACCTAGGGAAACTTGGCGATTCGTGCCAGAGAGCCCTGGCGCCCGGGCACTGAGGCTGCCTATGACATCACACACTCAACGTGACATCAGAGTGAAGGTCATGACATCACTTGCCGGCTCCTTAGGACATCCAACAGAGCCAAATAGGCCCTCGGAATTTCAGTTCGCTAGCTGGACCAGCAGTGGCTCCGTCGGAGTAGAACTGTTTATAACCCGCTCGCTTAGCTGGGACGTAGAGGAAAGGCAGGGGCCACCGCCCCGGCCGCTCTGCCATCCCACAGCCGCTTGAAAGTCCAGCTCCCTGACCGCAGCTGCTCAGCCTCCAACCTGCGGGCAAAGAAAGCTTCATTGAGCTAGGAGGGTCTGGGGGAGGGGGGAGGTGGCGCGGTAGCGGCCAGCTCCACGGGGGAGGGGAGGACCTAGAGGAGAGGAGGGAATTGGCTAGGGAGGAATGGAGGGAGAAAGCGGAATGTGGGAGGGCTCAAGGGGACGTGGGAGGGACGAACTGAGAGGGGGGGAAGAAAGGGGGGGTCCAGTTTCTCTTGGCCGAGCACTTTTTTTTGGAAGTCCTAGGACTAATCCCGAGGATCAGGACTCTTCTCCCAGCCCCTAGGGCCCTGCCCCGCCAAAGGTAGGGGAGTCAATGCTACTGGCTTGAAGAAGGGGAGCTGGGATGGAGAGGATGGTTGAGGGGTAGACAAGGGAAAAGGGATTATCAGGGATGGTGTCGGGGAAGCCAACCAACTGAGAGTTTTATTATTGTCAGAGGAGATCGAAACACAGAAGGGTGAAAAGAGAAGCAGATGGGGAGGGGGCTGTAGGATGTTCCAGCTAAGACTTCAGGGAGGGCCCAAGGCTGGGGGCACCTTCGTGAGGCCCTATCCCTGGACTCCCTAGCCACAATGTGCCCAGAACAAAGCTGTCTTGTTAAGCTGTTTGTTGGGGGAAACATGTTCAGAGGGTCCCCTCGCTGTGGAGGGGCTGTTCTCAGCCCTGGCTAGAGAAGGCCTTGGATAATGAGCTGATAGCTATAGTGAGCCCTAGCCTTCGGTGACAGCCAAAGCACTGGCAGGAGGTTTAGATAACCCCACCCCATTCACTCCCTACCCAGAGTGAGGCCTATCCCTCCCAGGCCCCTTGACCCTTCAGGGCATCTGAGTTTGTGTGCAGCGGCTTCTCCAAACCGTCCTTGGTGTCCACCTTCTCTGCCTGCTCCTCTACCCAGACAGAGCTTGCATTCAGGGTCTCAGTGGCCCCCTTTCCTGCCTCTCTCCGCAATCAGTCCAGCTGTCCGTCATCTAGCTGGCTACATGGGGTCATCTAGTAAGCTCTCCCAGGTCTGCTGCTTGGCTCTTGCACTCTGTCTTCACACATGTTCTGCCCTCTCTCTTGCTCTTCAGTACATGTGCTTCGTTCTTTCCCTACCATGTTCTCTCCATCTGTAACCTGTCTCTCCCAGTCTTTGTTTTTGTCCCTTTAGTCCCACAGTGTCCTTTCCTCTCACATCCTGTCTGGCTGGCTTTTCTGCTCTGTGTCTCAGTCTCTATATTGACTATTCTCTGACTTTTGGTCTCTAATCTCTGTCATTTTTTCTTTGCATCTCTTAAACTGCTAAGTGGGGGTGAATGGAGATAAAGATGCAGAAGTAGATGGGTTCTGTGGCTGTGCACACCTGTAATCCCACCAGCTGGCAGGCTGATGTAGAAGACTTGCCCCAAATTCAAGGCCAGCCTGGGCTACATACACAATGAGTTTCAGGCCAGTCTAGGCTATATAGTGAGACCCTGCCTCAAGAAAGAAAAAAAAAAAATGGCAGAACTAGGGAAGGACATTGTGGGGCATAACTGTTAGTTATGAAAGAAGAGCCCCCTTCCCACCCCCAATCTGGATTTCCAAGGCTGTGCCTCTTAGACTTTCATCTCTGCCTTCATTTAGTCTTTTTTTCACTGTCTTCTGGTTCCTGATGCTGTCTCTCCCCTACCGCCAATCCAGGCCTTCCCTGCCATGAGACCTGTCAGTGTCTGGCAGTGGAGCCCATGGGGGCTGCTGTTGTGCCAGCTGTGCAGCTGGTGCTTGGGGTCTCCATCTCCCTCCACGGCCCCTGACAAGAAGACAGGAAGCCAAGGGCTACGGTTCCGGCTGGCTGGCTTCCCTAGGAAGCCCTACGAGGGCCGAGTGGAAATACAGCGAGCTGGTGAATGGGGCACCATCTGTGATGACGACTTCACGCTGCAGGCTGCCCACGTCCTCTGTCGGGAGCTGGGCTTCACAGAGGCCACAGGTTGGACCCACAGTGCCAAATATGGTCCCGGAACAGGTGAGCAATACTCCAGCCATAGCCTAGGTATTACCTAATTTGAGCCTAACTGCAAAGAGAGAGAGAGAACAGCATAAAGACATAGCCAAAGGACATAGGACATGGTCAACAGCCAGTGTCAAGTCAACCAACATAGTTAATTCCACAGTTAATTCCATAGTTAATTCCTTAGGCTAGTCAGTGCATTCTGTGAGCCTCAACTTCACCATCTGCATAAATTCTAGATCTCTAAGTTCTTTTCTGCTGCAAATGTATGCTTCTGCAAACCATGAACAAGAGCATCCCAGATACAGGTGACCCCTTATGATTAAAATACAGTTGGTTTCAAGGGAAGTTGAAAACAGGTAAATAAATAATGTCTAGCTGTCCAAAGCCAGAGGCATCATGGATACCATAGCTAATAAAATCAGACTACAGGCCAGAGAGTAAACTAACAAGCTGGAAACAACTTAGGATACTTTGGGGGTACAGGAGTTAAATTTTAAGTGCCAAGTTTACTGAGATGCTCACACCACACTGGGATTGATGGACAGAAGTGGCTGCAGCCTGCAGCTAATAACCCACTTCCCATCAGCTAGACCACTTCTGGAATAAAGTGTTACCTGTAGATGCTACATTTCAAGAGAGACAGTAGAAAGTATCTTTCTCTGTCTCTCTGTCTGTCTCTGTCTCTCTCTGTATCTCTGTCTCTGTCTCTGTCTGTCTGTCTGTCTGTCTCTCTATCTCTCTCTCTCTCATACACACACACACACACACACACACACACACACACACACACATAGGGAGTGCTGCTCAGATGTGAAAGATTTAAAAACCAAGTTTCAGAAGGGGCAGCTGAAGGAATAAGGCTTATTACAAATAAGAAACAGCCTCAGACTGCAGTTATATGATGGTTGTCTTCTAATATGGGAAGGACAATCATGTGACTAAGGAGTTTTTCTGGCTGGCATTAAGGCCTAAATTTTTGAGGTCCCACCCAATTCTCTCTCTCTCTCTTTTTTTTTTTTTTTTTGCGGAACCAGGGATTGAACTCAGGCCCTTGCGCTTGCCAGGGAAGCACTTACTCTACTGAGCCATCTCCCTGGCCCCGGTCCCACCCAATTCTAAGAGGAAGTCAGTGATATTCAATGTGGTCCATACAGAAATGACAAGAGGGAGCCGGGCAGAGAGCTCAGCGGACTAAAGTGCCTGCTTAGGCAAGCGCAGGGACCTGGGTATGATCCCTGGCACCACATGCCATGCCGGGCCCCACCCACGGGGCCTGAGACTGGGCATGGTGGTGTGTGCCCGTAATTCCAGCGTTTGAGTGCCTGAAAACAGGAGGATCACTGCAAGTCTGATCTGTGTAGTGAGACCCTGTAGACCTTGTACTAAAAACATTTTTTTAAAAAAATGACAAGAGGCTACGCAGCAGCACAGACAGGATGAACCTATGGGAGGATGTCAGGGTGAGGTGAAAGGATCTTAGATTTCCAAGTCTTATAGACAATCTTATGTATTGGTTGTGTGGTCTAAGGCAAGTTACTTCTCTGAAATCCAGTCTATTTGTATAAGAAGGTCTTCTGGTGGCTCTGTTCTAAGGATGATTAAATGTTCGTGCTCTGGCAGATTGCCTGGCACACAATAGGTACTTTATTAGCTGTCACTGAATGGGTAAGGACTGACCAGAGCTTCATTGTTGAAACTTGGTTTTTTATTCATCCTATTTTTTTTTTTTATACCAAGGATCAAACCCAAACCCAGGACCTTGTGCTTGCCAGGCAGGGGCATAAGCTGCTGAGCTAGCTCCCTGGCCCCCTATTAAATTCCCTTTTTTTTTTTTTTTTTTTTTTTCCTTTTTTTTTGGCAGAACTGGGGATTGCACTCAGGCCCTTGTGCTTGCCAGGGAAGTGCTTATTCCACTGAGCCATCTCCCCAGCCCCAACCCTATTAAATTCTTGAGCACCCCCAGATCACTCTCAACTTTCCATCAACTTTATGTCCCCTTTCCTCTTCTTCTCTAGGGTTCTTTGTACCTTCTCCACTCCTTTTCCTACCAGGCTCTTGGGATCATTATCATGGCCAGGTGCGAGGCCCCCGTGCCTTACTTCTCTTAGCCTTCCTCCCCAAGCTTCTCTGTCCCTCCATGTCCCCTTCTGTAGGCCGCATCTGGTTGGACAACCTGAGCTGCCATGGGACTGAGCAGAGCGTGACTGAATGTGCATCCCGGGGCTGGGGCAATAGCGACTGTACTCATGATGAGGACGCTGGAGTCATCTGCAAGGACCAGCGCCTGCCAGGTTTCTCGGACTCCAATGTCATCGAGGTATGCAGTAAATGCATGCATGCATGTGTGAACACACCCTACCCAGGATGACCAGGCAAAGGGATGTGAGGGCGGCTATATGTGGTTAGAGGGGATCTTACCCATATGATCCAATGGGATACTGTAATTTGGATTGGTAGGATGTTGAAAGAGGGGATCAAATGATTAAAAAAGCCAAGGATTCTTTTTAGTATTAGAATTCAAGTTACTGAACTTGGAAGGGGCCTCTCTAGCCTCACTTCCTAGTCACCTTGCGGGCATCCAGTGCCTGCTCTGCCTATGTTCCTTTTCTCCTGGAACATCCTCCTCCTCAAAGCTACTTTTTCTGTAAAATGCTCCCTCCTGCTCTGGGCAGTCTGGTCCTCCCACTGTGATCATGTCTCCACTCCCAGCTGCAGGAGCACTTCCACTCCCAGACTGACAGCAAGCCTAGACTCTTGGTGGTCTGTTCTGCCTGCATCCCATCCCACCCCAGGGTTCACAGAAAGCACACTCAGTGTTCCTTAAGGATGACAGAACACGTGAGAGATGCCACAGGGATTCCTTCCCTGCTTGTGGTCCCGCCCCCAGGTGGAGCATCATCTGCAAGTAGAAGAGGTGCGACTTAGACCGGCCGTTGGGTGGGGCAGGCGACCCTTACCTGTGACTGAGGGTTTAGTTGAAGTCAGGCTTGCAGATGGCTGGTCCAAAGTGTGTGACAAAGGCTGGAGCGCCCACAACAGCCACGTCGTCTGCGGAATGCTGGGCTTCCCTAGTGAAAAGAGGGTCAACACGGCCTTCTACAGGTGAGGGTCTGCGCGCTGCATGGGGCGGGCGGCGCGTGGAGGTGCTCATGGTGTTGAGAGAACTTTGAAAGGATCAGGGGCCTGGGCGAGGAGTGGGGTTTCTGGAATAGTGGGTAAACAGGGAAGTTGTTGTGTTAGAAAATTATGTAGCTATGAAGTGTGAAGCCCCCAGAGGGATCTGAAAAGGGCTCCTTAGGAGCAGGGCTGGGTGTGAAGCTTGGGGTAGCACTTCCGTGCATGTGATGTCAGCAGTAGGCAGGTAGATTCTTCAGCATTGCAAGTTCTGAGCGTCTGGGTGTGGCCCAGACTCTAAGCTACAGTGATGGCCACAGGCCGTTCAGTTCCGGGAGGGGCCTGAAAGCACCGGAAAAGACTGGCGGGGTCTTCGAGCAGTGCCGTCCGCCAGGGGCATCAGTGAGCAGGAAACACTCTGGAATGGGCTTGGGGCCTCTAGAACGCCCTTTCCCAGGTTCCAGCCCTCTACCTGCCTTGGAGCTTGGAATGCACGCTAGCCTCCAGGTTTAGGAGCACCCTGGCTTGCACTTAGAGCTGCTCTCTTCCCTGAAGCATCTAATTTGGTCATTTTGAGAAACAGTATCTGGGAGCTGGGCAAATACTTGGACTTCTATCGCCCTTCTGTCTCTAATTTCCTATGTTGCAAGCCAGAAAAGTTCATTTTCTTCAGTTCATCCTTTTTGCTGAAAGGCCCCTTGACGTCCAGATGACTTTCTGCTGAGCACACTACTTCAGGTGTGGTCGGGCGCAGGGCACAGCAGGATGTGCATCTTTAATCGAAGCAGCTTGCTTTGCTTTTCTAGGAGGTAGCAGCATCTAGTGCTCCTATTGAACTTACGCTGTAATCACCTACAGGCAACTCCAGTCTTCACTTGTCTTTAATACTGATAGCCTTTTTGAATCTAAATATAGATTGAGTTCACACTATGAAATATTAAAAGGGGCTGGGGGGGGATAGCTCAGTAGAATAAGTGTTTTTCTGGCAAGTGCAAGGTCCTGAGTTCAATCCCCAGAACCGCAGGAAAAAAAAAATCCTAAAAAGTCCATCATGATCCCACAAGATCCTCTCGAGACATGATTTTCAAGCTGTCATTCCTACCAACCTCCTACAATGGAAGGGCAAGACAGTTATACCCTCCAGCTTCTTCAGAATAACTACAAAATTGTCGTTAAAATGTTTAAAACCAAAATCTAACTCTTCCTGCAAAAATTTTCTTCAGATTTGCACCACACCTCTAATCACTGGTTGTGGAGATATGATTTTCAACCCTTGTGGTGGGAGAAGAACACTACAGCAGTTTAACCAATGTTTTACTATCTTGTATATAATGAAAGTCTTTGTTAGTCTTTGCTAAAATCCAGATACAATGTTCACAGCCATTTCCAACTCTCCAATCACAAAAGGACATTGTAGTTCAGTATATTTTTTTAATCCATTTAGGTCTCTGAGGATTACTATATTTTTGTCCTAAATGCTTACAAACTTTCTGCTCAATACCTTACTCTTGAATATAACTTACATGTAGTTTGAGGAATCTTTTCTCTCTCTCCTTCCCCATCCCTGAATGTCAATAAAATATCTGATCTCTAGTCTTTTTCCATATTTGCTTAAATTTTTCTTGACTCAACAGTGAGACACATTTGAAAGTTCTTTCAGCCCCAAGGAATATTTTTTATCTGGCCTGGAGATTGAAACCATTTTAAGAGCTATGTGATCCCTTACTGTCACCTACCTTGAGATTGTATTTCTTTCTCTATGCTTGTTCTTGTGCGTCAGGAATTGAACACAGAACCTTGCACTTGCCAGGCAAGTGCTATGCTGCTGAGCTATATCCTCGGCCTCTGTACTTGTTCTTTACCTTTCCTAATACAAACTCCAGGTTTAGGATGGTTAGTAAGATTTAATACAGATGTTCATCCAGGTGTGGTAGAACACACCTGTAATCCTAACACTTGGAAGGTTAAGGCAGGAGGATTGATGCAAGTTATTCAAGACCAGCCTGAGTTACATAGTGAGACCCTGTCTCAACAAAAAAAAAAAAAAAGATGGGTCATATGTCCAAGCAGCAGGCCATAGAATAGGTGGGTCATTCAACAAGGCATATCTGTCATAGTTATTCCAAGTGAAGGTGATGATGGCATGAAAAAGTCTAGAGAGTCATCCACCCAGCATTTTCTTATTGAGGCCCTACTGTGTGTCCGGTACTGTTGTAGACATCAGGGATTCAATAGTGAACACAATGCAGAAATCCCTAATCTGGTAAGCTAAGGGAGAATCAGAAAATAAATGAAATGGAAGGATGATAAAGAGTGCAGTGGGTAAAAATAAACCAGGGAAGGGTTAAAGACAGAGGAGTGGGAAGGCAGTCTTAAGTGGAGTGACCAGGGAAGGTCTCTTTAAGGAAGAAGAATCACTTATGAAAAGGTGTTTGGGGCAGGCATTCTTGTCATTCTCTAGGAGAACATTGTGGCTGGAGCTGAGTGGACAAAGGAAAAAGGCATAGATAGGTGTGACGCAGGAAAATGGCGAGCCGCACAGAGTAGGACCACTGGGGAGACTTTGGCTTTTACTCTGATAGGCAAGAACCTCTGGAGGGTTTTGAGCAGAGGTGTGGCGTCTGACTTCCATTCTTACCATATTACTTTGGATGCTTTGTTGAAGGTAGACTATAGGAGCTGGGGTGTGACTGTGCACAGCAGTGATCCCAGCACTCTGGGACGCTAAAGCAGGACGATCACAAGCCCAAGCCCAGCCTGGGCAATTTAGCAATGCAGTGAGTGTAGCTCAGTGTGAACATTGTGGGTTCAATCCTAATATGGGGGGGAGTGGTGCAGGATAGAGTGGTAGAAGCAAAAGTTAAAGGTGGCTTGAAAGCTAAATAAAGAAAATAAAAAACGATGTTGACAAGTGAAAGTGGTGAAGAATAATCAAATTCTGTGTGTAGTTGAAGGGCTGACAGGACTTGTTGATGGATTCAATGTGGTGTGAGAGAAAAAGAGGAGTAAAGCACCCTTTCCAGGGTTGGGGCCACAGCTAGATATACAGCTGGTCTCCTCTGATAAAGAAGAGGTGGAGCATGTTTTGTATGGCGATGGGAGTGGACTGAAGGTTAGGAACTTATCTTTACATAGAGATGATACACTTGAAGGCTTTGGGTAGGTGTGGGGGTGCACCTGTAATCTCAGCACTCCGAAGGCTGAGGCAGGAGAATTGCTACAATTTCCAGACCAGCCTGAGCTACAAAGTGAGTTCTAGGCCAGCCTGAGCTGTAGTGAATCCCTGTCTCAGAAAAAAAAAAAAAAAAGACCAAAAAAATTTTTGAAGGTCTTAAGGACTGAGGATATGGTCCAATGGTTTAGAGCACTATCCTAGAGTGTGTAAGGCCCTGGGTTTGATCTCTAGCACCATTTAGAAAGAACTTAATTTTTTTAGGTTCTTTAGAAGACTGAAATTATGAGGTTAACAGGAAATTGAATACATGACTCTAGAATTAAGTTCAGTTAAAGTGTCTCAAGTCATGAGCTAAAAGTGTAGCTCAGTGGCACAGCATTTGCCTGGCATGTTCAAGGCACTGGGCTGGATCCCCAGTAGTGGAAAGAATAAAAGAAAAATCCCAAGGACTGAACATTGGGGAACTTCAATTTTCATAACTCTGGACGATAAGGTGAAATGCAATTAGGTGAGGGAGAAAGAAAACCAGAAGAGTTTAGTGTGCTAGAAGCCAAGTAAAGGGCTTAGAGAAGAGACTGATTGCCTGAGTCAGTAATGTCAGTAGATCTAAAAACATGAAGACCAAAAATGAACACTGGAGTTAGCAACATGGACGTCAACATTGACTCTGACCGAGATTATAATGAACAGGATATATTTAGAACATGGGGGGGAAGAAGAAGAACATAGTTAAGTGCACAAGAGTAGAAGGTATTGGGGTTGTTTATTTGTTTGTTTATTTTTGTTCAGGAAATTGAACTCAGGACCTTGTGCTTTCCAGGCAGGTGCTTGTGCTGCTGAGCTATATATCTGGCCCAGAAGGTTTATGTTGAGAAGCCATGAAAGAAAGATCTGAATGGATAGGGGCCAAAAATTGGAAAAACTTTTATGCCATCACTGAGAGTATTATCTTTGTCTTACTTTTTAAGAAGAATTTTTTTTCCCATTCAGAATGCCTTAAGAGCAGGTCTGGTAAGGCTTGAGGATCTGGGGATCGAACCACAGAATTCTGAGCCTGACTGCTTTGCTTAAGCATGCACTTAAACAACTGAGCTAATAGTCAGGCCCCCTGTCTTACTTTTTAAAAGTTAACAGTGAAAGTATTTTGTGTGGGCAATAATACATTAAAAACAGGCTTTTGGTTTTTTGGGTTTTTTTTAAGTTTGCCTGAGGTTCAATTCAATAGTTTTAAGAGATAGGCCATGCTTGGAAAGTTAGAGACTCAGTTATTATCCATGGATATGCAGAGTCTTAAGTAATTTTTATAGAGCAGGAAGATTTGCTGTACATATAGAACCTCATAAGGAATCCTTATGAGACAAAGGAAGAAAACATACTAAACCACACAGGTCTTTCTTAGTGGGGACAGAGATTACAGATGGGAGAAGTTATAGCCCTTCTTTCTCAGGCAAGTCAGCCAGGGAGCATTCTCATAGGTAATACAATTTGAGAGACAGCCAAGATAAACAACTCTGTCCTCCTTGGAGGGAAAAAAGTTGGTCTTCTAGCTTTACAGGAAGTCAGTGAGATTTAGGGAATGAGAAAATCAGAGCTTGATGTATTTAACATTTTTTAACTTGTCTTGGGAGTTCCACCCAAGAGCACATTAAAGTTACAGAATTTTAAAAGAGAAAGGAACCAGAGAAATAGCTCACCGGTATAAGCACCGACTGGCAAGCACAAGGTCACAAGTTCAATCCCCAGTGCCGAAAATAAATAAGTAAACAAATAAATAAATGAGGAAAAAATGTACAAGTAACAAAACTTACCTGGGAGGCTGAAGCAGGAGGACTGCTTTGAGTTCAAGACCAGCCTGGGCTACAAAGTGAGTTCAAGACCAGCCTGAAATGTATAGTGAAACTCAGTCTTTAAAAAAGTAATAATAATAGTAATAATAATAATAATAATAATAATATAATAAATTATTTACTTTTCTTGGACAGGGAATGGAATTGAGGCTCTAAGAGCTTCAATGCCATTTAAGAAGTCACTCTTTGGTTCATTTCACTTTGACAGGTATTTATTGACTGTCTCCAATTTGCCAAGTATGTATAAAGTGCTGAGAATACAAAGGTGGATGAATGATAAGAGAAGTAATGAGGTACCTGGTCACAGAAGGCCCTTAGGCTATGGTAGGCAAGGAGAAGCCATTAAAGTGTTTCAGTGAGGAGAGCACTGTGAGGTGTTGTGATCAGTTCTGTGGCCCCGAAGATTACTTTGACTGCCTTTCTGAACATAGTTTAGAGAAGAGCAAAAATGAATGAATTTGAGAAATATTTAGAAAGGAAAATTGACAGGACTTGGTTATTGATTTTCTTTGGTAGCCGAAGAAAAGAAATGTCAAGGTTGACTCCCAGGTTTCTGGAGTGGATTTTGAGAACACAGTTAAGGATTGTGTTTTTATTTTGGACCCACAATTTATTTTAGATGACTAAGATATCTAAGTAGAACCACAAAAAAGAAAGTGTAATTCACAAGGTCGAGTGTGAATGAGACCTTATACAGTGAAGACCATGCATGGAGTGAAAAGAAATGAATGCCTGAGACAGAGCCCCAAAAATCTAAGACTAGACAAGCAAGAAACCTGCAAAGAGGAACAGGAAAAAGAAAGCAGAACTGGGGATAATCACAGGCTGTTGCCGTGTTATGGCAGCCCAGGAAGAGAGAAGGCAGCAGAGTCAGGTGCTGCAGAGAGGTCAATAAACTGAAGACTGAGGAATGTCTGCTGGATTTAGCAACATAGAAATTACTGTGGACTGCTGAGTGTAGTAGGATTTGCCTGTAATCCCAGCATTTAGGAGACTGAGGCAGTGTGATCACTGCAAATTCGAGGCTCATGGCAGGCAGAAGGCATCAAAGCAGCAAAGTAGCAAAGGACAGCAACAGCAGCCTGCCCCTCCCTTTCATCCCTTCCAGGCTGCCTGCCTTTTGGGTGGTGCCACCCATACCCAGGAAGGGTCTTTCCATTATCCACACCCAGAACTATGCCAAACCGATCAGTAGCAAATTTAGTAATCACATGCTTAATCCAGCACCACACACGCTAGATCCAGCCACCTCTGGGAAGTCCCATCTATCACCATACAAGGTTGGAGGTGGTATCTGGATACAAGCCATGACACACACGTCTAATATTTGTAAGATGAAAAGTTCCAAACTACATACACACACACACACACACACACACACACACACACACACCTTATAAGGCCCTAAATTTATTTTTTTATGTATTTAGTACAGGGTCTCACTACACAGATGTGACTTGCAGTGATCCTTACTGTTTTTCAGCCTCCCAAGTGCTGGGATTACAGGCGCGCGCCACCACACATAGTCTCATTCGTGTCTCAGCGCGCACCCCAGGGGTGGGGCCAGCATGGCAAGCTGGGGATTGAATCCCAGCCCCTGTGTCTGCCTAAACTGGCACTTTAATCCTCTGAGCTATCTGGCCAGCCCAGCCCTTAATTTAGAGAAGAGGTGGTATCATTGTGGTATCATTGTTATCACAGTGCTGGTTACTCAAACCTAGAGCCTCACATTCTAGGCAAGTTCTCTACCACTGAGCTAAGCCCCCAGCCCATAGGTACTTCCCTACATGTCCATACAATACTAAATTTTTTCTGAGTACTACTCCAGTGATCTTTCTGGGTTTAACTGGTCAAAGAAACTGCCATATGTATTTCATTTTAGACATACTTGAGAAAAAGTCATTTGAAGAAAAATAATTCCACATCATATTCATAAGATGAACTGTTCTAAATTTTTAGTAATATCTACAGAAAGGAACCCAAAAGTTGTAGACTGTTTGGTAGGAATAGTGGACATTCTGGATGTTTTGACAAAAATGCCAGCTAAATACGTTCTCAAAAAGGCATTGGGAAAAGACTAACCCATTTAAAAAGCATATACTAAAATCCTAGTGTAACTTTTATGGTGAAATACAATTTCTCAAGAGAAATAGCCAAGGAAGAACATAGTCAAAGAAAGGACAACTCAAATCATAATGGACAACTCTATAAACTTACAAGACAGATAAGATTTATCTCATCTATAAATAGTTGAACAGGACAAAGAAGGGCTATAATTACAGTCTTCAAAATTAAAAGAAGAATGAAAAGCAAAACAGACCTGGTTCCTGTTTCCATTATTAGACTTAAGTCTCTTAAAGAATTAAGTCAATTATTTAGGCCAATTAAAAGAAATAAGATTTCTTTCCCTAGATATAAATTTGGGAAATGAGCTCAGTTTGTGACTGACCAAAGCATCTGGGATTGAAACAGAAATGGGAAGGGTTCTTCCAGTCAAACCAAGTTAAAGGTCTTCATATATCCCACCTTGGGCCTTGGGCCTTGAGCCTTGTGCCTGGCCCAGTGACCTCAGGCCTGGAAATGTGAGACTTTCTTGGAAATAGCATTCAAGAAAAAAAGGAAAATACATCCTCACCAGGTCTGCTCCAGGCTCGCTCCCTATCCTAAACTGATCCGTGTGACAATCCTAGTAATCATGACCCCTTACCTTTTTCCCTCCCCTGAAGTTTACCATGCACACCCAGACTCAGAAGTCCTCACTCCCCATCTACCTTAGTCTAATCGCTAAGGGTCCTAGTATTGGATGCCATCTGTCCTAAGTCTGTGGCCTTCAGTGCTGTTCATCCACTTGCTGGTGCTTTTGAGGGCAATCAGCTATGGAGGGTAGGCCTCGCAGTGCCTGTGGATACAGGATCCTGCCACCAGGAACCCTTCTGCCTGCTGATCTTGGCTGCAGCAGTCTTTTCTACTAGACTCTACACTGATCTTGACTATTATTATCTTATCCTCACAGAAAGTTGAGGAAGCGAGCGGCCAAAGCCTCAGCCCGGCACCCCAAGTCCCTTGGAAGGTAATGGGGCAAGAGCCCCGGGACCTCCTGCTTTCCCCTCAGGCCCCAGGAGGTGGATGGATGGATAACAGCCTATCCATGTCCATCCCAGACCCCAAGCTGATGAATTAGGCATGTGACTTGCAAGATGGTCATTCCTGGGGGAGGAGAGGGAGGGAGGCATGGGGATGGGCAAGCTCAATCTCAGGAAACCTGGGAAGAAATAATGCAGGAGCAACTGAGCTGAAGCCTCCACCTTTATACTTACCCCAGATTCATGAACTGCAGCATCAGATACCAGCAGTCCTCCCCCACACACTCCTCCCCTCCCACATTCCTGTTCTTTCTGTTCCTCTGACCTTTCCTCTGACTTCCTCTCTTCTCCCCACTTGAGTTTCCAAAACCAGACTTCCAATCCCTGTCAGTCAGGAGAAACAACCTGAAGTCCTAGATATACACAATCCCCTGGTGTCCAGCAACCAGTGTCCGTGGGAAATCCTGCCACCCTTCCCTTTCCCCTGCCCACACACACTGCAGGAAGGGCCCTTCTCAGAAACAGGAGACCAACCCTCTACCTTCCCTAGACCATATACCTAACTACTAGCTCCACCATCTTTCTCCTTTTTGCAGACCCATCACCAAGCTTAAAGTCAAACCCAAATCCCAAGTGGGCAGGGGGCCAATCAAGAGGTAAATGCAGTGGGACTGGGTGAGGAAGTGAGAGAAAACAGAGGCATGAAGTTGGGGGTGTTACACCATGGTCAGCGAGGATTCAAGAGAGACTTGTTTGACTGACAAAGGAGCAGCTGTGAGAAAACCTTCCAGATTTTTAATGGAATTTTTAGTCTCTGGGCAATTATGCTTGTTGGATTTTTGGTTTTATTCCATGCTTATCATCTTTCATTGAGTTCTCGTAAGAAAATCTGGCACCTTTCTCATTCAGACTCTGTACTTACCTTTCCGCTAAGAGGTTATGTGTGCCTAAGAGACCAGTGATCCCATCCTACCTTAATTTGATTCATTTTTAAAATAAGTGTTACCTGTTTGCCTTAAGTAGTGTGAGAGTCCCTTTTGGTGCTTTTCCAGGGATGAAGTGAAAAGCACAGTCCCTGCCTCTCTGGCTCAGTCTACATAGTTAGGCTCCCTGTTCCACACTTTTCCTCCTAGGCCCTTTCAGAACTCAAGGGAATGGAAATCTTCCAAACCTCTATCTAACTTGTTTTCCAAGAGGCAGTTTGCATATTAAGTCTCCTTGATAACTTCTTCAGCAGTGACTGAGGTTCTGGAAACTCACCCTTTTCTGCAGTCCCCTCCTCTCATCATCCAGTGGCCCCTGGCCCCGCTCCCCAGCTTCCCCCTCTGGTGGCTGACTGCAGAGGAACTCAGAATTCAAGGGTGTTCTCACAGCACCCTTCGGGCTTAGGTCATCTTTGCCCAATATGGCCATCCCTGACCCTCATATTACACCACACTCTGCTGTTTTTACTTTATTGGTCATAGGAAAAGGGAAGCAAGGATTTTAGAAGATGTCTTTTTTTTTCCCCTGTGATGTCCTCTGTAACTTTTATTTTCAGCCAAACAGAACTGCATGTGAGTTCCTGATCTCTTTGAGCTTCAGGACCCATGTATTGTGAGCTTCCAACAGTACTCTGTGAGGTCTCCAGACTGCCTTTGCCTACTTGTTTACAAAAGTAACTTTCCTCCTCCCTCTGTCTTCCTAGCAGAGGGAGGCTTCCTGGCTTCTAGTACCTCTATTCCTTCCTTCCTCTGACAAGTGATAGCGCACACTGCTGCAACACTCCACCACCAGATCTGGCTCACAGGCCTGTTCTACCAGTGCCAGATCTCAGGTGCCTCCCTTTCTCTCCAGGCTCAACCCAGCTGTTTTGCTAAGAGGGTGTTCCTTTTCTACACCTCGCTACAATCTCTCATTCCACTGATATCCATGAACAAGTCCATTCCTTTCCTGGAGTTATCTCTTTGTAGTCTCCAGGCTTTAATATCCCTAGTTCAATCCCATTTTCAGTCCCATTGTTCTGCTCAAATGGCCATGGACATTATTAGGTTGAAACTGCAGAAATGTGAACTACTTCTGCTCAGCTCAAGTCTTGGGTTGTCTCTGCCATTTTGTTATTCCCATCCACCTTCCTTTTGGGCCGTGTAGTCCCTCCAGCTTTTGTCTGTCTGGCCAGCGCCTGGGCTGTTCTTTCTGTAACTACCCATCATACTTTGTCCTCTGGATTTCTCACCTGGAAGCCCCAGTGGCCTCTGAGAAGCCATTGAGAACCAAGACTCCCTCTGGTCCTTGCATCTCAACTTGTTATTTCAATCTCAGGATAACAGGAGGGTCTGCTCACTTGGCAGTTTAGGCTTCCTGTTTGTGCCAGCCACTCCCTCCTGGCCATCTCTTCCAGCTCAGTGGTCCTGGCTTCCCATTTACTTGGCATTACAACTTAAGCCTCAGCCTCCTTCAGGATGAAACCACTAAGAACAAGGTTTCATCCTGCAAGTTGAGACTGGCCATCTTTCTAGGACTCTTCTGCCATAGAAGGTCCCAGGGGTTCTCCTGTCTGGTAGTTGAGGCTCTTTTGGCCTGCACACCCAACAGTCCCTTTGTCTCTTCCAAGGGAAATGTAGCAAGGGGAGAAAAGGGGTATGTGACCATGAGAGGATGGAGGCATGGGCTGGTAGAGGCTGTTAGGCACAGAGGCAGGAGCACTGTTTTATTCTACTGCGTCTCACTCCTGTGCCCTCAGGTTGCTGGCCCAGAGGCAGCAACACTCCTTTGGTCTGCATGGAGTGGCATGTGTGGGCACAGAGGCCCACCTCTCCCTCTGTTCCCTGGAGTTCTATCGTGCCAATGACACTGCCAGGTGTCCTGGGGGAGGCCCTGTGGTGGTGAGCTGTGTGGCTGGCCCTCTCTACTCGGTGTCCAGCAGCCAGAAGAAGCAACAACAGCCCAAGCTTCATGGGGAGGTATGTGAGCCAGTGATATGACCTTTCCAACCCTGCGGAAAACCCCTGGCCTGGCCACCCCCTCACTAAGCACAGCCCTGACCTTTGAGGACAGAACTGAACCTTCCTTGGGCATGACCCACACACCTGACATACCCACACTCCCTCCCACCAAAACCCTTCATCTCCCAGGTCTGCTGAGCCCTCCTAGGTGTTCACCACTGCTGGGCACATCTCTCACAGGTCCGGGTACGTCTGAAGGGCGGCGCCCATCCTGGAGAGGGCCGGGTGGAGGTCCTGAAGGCCGGCACGTGGGGCACAGTCTGTGACCGCAAGTGGGACTTGCAGGCAGCGAGTGTGGTGTGTCGAGAGCTGGGCTTCGGCAGTGCTCGAGAGGCTTTGACTGGCGCCCGAATGGGGCAGGGTGAGGAGGCAGGGAGATGGGAGATGGGACGGGTCAAGGAGGGTCCCACTCCTCTGGAGTAAATTCTTGGGAAAGTGAGGAGTCCCCTGGGCCGTGAAGGAGTAATCACAGCCCTCTGAGCTATGACTTCTGCCTAGGCATGGGGGCCATCCACCTGAGTGAAGTTCGATGTTCTGGCCAGGAGTCTTCCCTCTGGAAGTGCTCCTCCAAGAACATCACCGCTGAAGACTGCTCTCACAGCCAGGATGCTGGGGTCCGATGCAACCTGCCCTACACTGGGGTGGAGACCAAGGTTAGTCGGACTTTCCGCCCTGATCCATTCTATCTGGCCCTAACCCCCAGGGAGTAGCCTGAGAGTCCCTAGTAGCTATCCTGGCCCCTTGTTCCAAGCTCCCACCTGACCCCGCCACTTGCTAGCCCTCTGTGCACCTCTGAACCAGTTTGCCACATTGCCACTAGTCTCACCACCACAGCAAACAGCTTCCCCAAGCACGTCCATTCTGTGTCACTACAGATCCGACTCAGTGGGGGCCGCAGCCGACATGAGGGGCGAGTTGAGGTGCAAATAGGGGGACCGGGGCACCTCCGCTGGGGTCTCATCTGCGGGGATGACTGGGGAACACTGGAGGCGATGGTGGCCTGTAGGCAGCTTGGCCTGGGCTACGCCAGCCACGGCCTACAGGTAAGGAAGAGGGAGAGGAACCGTAGCAACTGTCTCTAAGCCTGTGCTTTGGGCAAAGTACTGTGGAAATGCATCCCTTGGCCCAAGCTGTGCCCACTTATGTCCCCAGGAGACTTGGTACTGGGACTCAGGGAACATAACTGAGGTGGTGATGAGTGGAGTGCGCTGCACAGGGATGGAGCTATCCCTGGACCAATGTGCCCATCATGGTGCTCACGTCACCTGCAAGAGGACAGGGACCCGCTTCACCGCTGGAGTCATCTGTTCTGAGAGTGAGGGGCAGGGGATAGCAAGACAGGGAGGGGAGGCTGGCTCTGAGCCAATCCTTGGCAGGGAGAAGGGGCTGCCATCTGGCAGGGTGGTTCTTCCCTATAGAAAACCAGCCCCACACTCTAAGGAATGAGAGCACCCCCTTCCAGCCCTGCCCCTCAGCAGTGACTCCTCTTACTCTCCTTCCTTTCTCATGCAGCGGCCTCTGATCTGCTGCTGCACTCGGCACTGGTGCAAGAGACTGCCTATATCGAGGACCGGCCCCTGCACATGCTGTACTGTGCTGCAGAAGAGAACTGCCTGGCCAGCTCGGCCCGCTTGGCCAACTGGCCTTACGGCCACCGACGTCTGCTCCGATTCTCTTCCCAGATCCACAATCTGGGACGAGCTGACTTCAGGCCCAAGGCTGGGCGCCACTCCTGGGTGTGGCATGAGTGCCATGGGTGAGAAGGTGGAAGGGATCAGGTAGAAGGATGAGGCCACAAGGAATGGGGCAGGCCTCCCAGGGTCTGGGAAAGAAACAAGTATTCACTTGCCTCTTATCCCCACAGGCACTATCACAGCATGGACATCTTCACTCACTATGATATCCTGACCCCCAATGGCACCAAGGTGGCGGAGGGACACAAAGCAAGTTTCTGTCTAGAAGACACTGAATGTCAGGAGGGTGAGTTGGGGCTGAGTGGACTTCGGCATCTCCAGAGCACAGCCTTTCCTTTCCCTGACATATGCCAATCTCTTCAGATGTCTCCAAGAGGTACGAGTGTGCCAACTTTGGAGAACAAGGTATCACTGTGGGTTGCTGGGATCTCTACAGGCACGACATCGACTGTCAGTGGATTGACATCACAGATGTGAAGCCAGGAAACTACATTCTCCAGGTGCCTAGGGTCCAGTCCTCCTAGGTGGTGGGCAGGAGTCTTAAATTTGGATGTGAGGGTTGCAGCTGGGTCAAGTGGCCATTCTCCCCCATTCACAGGTGATCATCAACCCGAATTTTGAAGTAGCAGAAAGTGACTTCACCAACAATGCCATGAAATGTAACTGCAAATACGATGGACACCGCATCTGGGTGCACAACTGCCACATTGGTATTTATGAGAAAGGGTGCGGGAAAAGACTGGGAGCTGAGAGGAAAAGGCTTATTCCTTTCCTTAAGCAAATTCTGTATCTTACCACCCACTCTCAGACCTGTCTATCCACTGCTGCCCACCCTTCCCCACAGCGGGTCTGCCCTGCTGCCTCTGGGCAGGGCACCACCCACACTGCCTGTCCAACCTGCCTTCAGGTGATGCCTTCAGTGAAGAAGCCAACAGGAGGTTCGAGCGCTATCCAGGACAGACAAGCAACCAGGTTGTCTAAATGTCACCACTCTCCTCTTCAAACCACCACTGGCCCCAATGGCAGGGGTCTGAGGCTGCCATTACCTCAGGAGCTCACCATGGAAGCCTTGAAGGTAGCCGGCCCACCATACTCATCCACCCATGGACTGTGGATGTGGAAATGACAAGCAGAAGCCATGGCCCTTTTTCCTAGACTGGCTCTCAGTACTTGTGCCAGCATGGAGAATCTCTGTTCCAGGGCCAGCACGGAGCAGGGCACAGCACACAACTGGCTAAAGCAGCAGCTGACTAAATTCCCAGACACCAGATGGCAGCTGCTCACTTTCTTGACTGTGAGGTCAGGATGGTCAGCTCCTATTACATCCTTTCAGGTCAGGGGAGATACAGCTTTATCTCTTGTGTTTTGGTGGGGGAAAAGATCCAGCCCCCTTCCCCCATGTTTGACTATAAGATGTTGCTAGGTGTAATTTTATTTTATATAAAAAGTGTTTTTGAGATTGTTCAGGGCCCAGGGATTGGTTGGAGGGACCCGCCCCCCACTGGTTCACTGACTTCCCTGCCCAGGTACCCTCAGAACCTACACTAGGAAGGCAAGAATGAAATCAGAGCAGGAGCATCATACTCTTGCTAATACAGTCATTCTGTGATCTCAGGGGTCACATATAAAGTCAGGGTTTCTGGTCCCCGCCGGATTCGCACTGCCAGCTGTGACTGGGTTCGAACAGCTTCATAAACGTCTTCAGCATTCTGTACCAGCTGCTCCCCAATGGCCAAGATCACATCACCAGGCCGTAGACCAGCCCTACAGAGAAGGATGGACAGAAACAAGGGAGTACATGGCCCAGTTCAAGGACACTTACACACTGCCCCTGCCCCACCTCACAGAGCACTCTCTCCTTCACCTGTGTGCAGGGGAGCCCAGGATGACCTTATGGATGAGTACACCATGCTGAACATCAGGAAAGCTTGGTTCTCGAAGCTGTAGCTCAGCAAGGATGCTGAAAGGATACAGATCAACCTCTTAGCCACACCTAGGAACTCTCCTTGGGTTCACCTCAAGTATCTCATTAACACACTGGTAAAGGTGTGGCCAGGACACATACTAAGCACTACAAATATGAAGACAGCTCATTTTCTGCCTGCTAGCAGTTAGAAAGCAGGATAAGTACACAAAAGAAAACTTAATTCCAAATGACACAGTGTTAAAGTCAGCAATACTAGTATCATTTTAGAACCCTCAGAGAAGCTTTAAGAGCGGGGTAGAACTTAGAATGATGGATCTGATGTTAACTATATAAAACAAGAAGCGTGTAAAGATACAGGTGTGGGATATCAGGTTGGCTAAGTCAGTATTCCTGTGGGAAGTAGCCAGGTCTGGAAGGTTTAGGCAGGCAAAAAATGCCTTTAAGAGCCATGTGGGGAGGGGCACACATGGTGGTGCACGCCTGTAATTCCAGCACTCAGGAGGCTGAGGCAGGAGGATTGCCAGGAGTTTGAGGCCAGCTTAAACTGCATAGTGAAACCCTGAGAAGGAAGGAAGGAAGGAAGGAAGGAAGGAAGGAAGGAAGGAAGGAAAAGAAAAGACACAGACAGAAACAGCCAGCTCTTAAATGCTAGAGATAATGAATTTTAAGGCTTTAAGTTGATTTTTTCCACAATAGCAGTGACAAGATGGAATCAATTTGGTGACAGGGGTGCCAGATGGAGTACAGTGACAAAATCAAAATAATAAGGAATAGTTCTGGGATACTGAGAAGCAGTTCATCTTAATTAAAGGTGAGCACAGCCAGCCTCAGAGAAGGGCCCAGGTGCTCACTGGTTCTACATCTCACACCCATTAATGCTCATACCTGGGAGTAAGTGTCAGCATCATCACCCCAATGTAACGGCGCTGGGATCCGCTAATTCCAAACCAGGAATCTGTGAAAGAGGGGCAGTGAGCCCCTACCCTGCTACATCCTTCCTTCCTTTCCTTTTCCTCCCAGTGAATGTTCCTTCCCATGTCCCATCCACCACTTTAAAAGAACCCCCTTTCCAGCTACCAGACTCACTTTTCTTTTCCCCACGTCGCAGAAACTCTCTAAGTCGATCGGAGGGAATGGCAAAGGAGATTCCAGCAGTGACCTTCATAGTGTTCACTCCAATCACCTCCCCATCCTGCAGGGACACAGCCCCCTGTCCCCTAGCCCAAACGGATAGCAGGGAATGGGGGCATCTGAACAAGAGAACCAGGGGCTGTTGGGGGAATTGGCTGGCTAAGGGAAGGTAGCAAACAAGACTAACTACACAGAAAAAGAACCGAACTTTCTTGAAGTAGAGAAAAACCACCCTTTCTGTACTGACCTGGGGCAGGAATTCTTAGAAAACAAGACATCACACTCACCAGGTTAACCAGAGGGCCTCCAGAGTTTCCAAACTGTAGGACAAGGAAAAAATATGGAAGAGAATCAGGAGATCCTAAGCCTGGGGGCATAACCCGCAGATGTAAGCACTTTTCCAGATTTTCCTTCCCAAACCCATAAATGAGTTACTATATTTTCTGCAGCCCAACCTTAGTATAAATGCTCATCTAATGTCAGTTGGCACTGCACCACACAGCACCAACCTAGATTGTCATTTTCCTTGTATAAGGACATACATCAATAGCTGCATCAGTCTGAATGTATTCCACATTGGTTTGGGGAAGTCCCAGGTCTCTGGCTGGACGCTGAGCAGAGCTGACAATGCCAGATGTGATCGTGTTCTGCAGTGCAAAGGGACTTCCCATGGCCACAACAAACTCGCCTTGCCGGACATCAGCAGAGCGTCCCAGAGGCAGCGTGGGCAGAGGCTCCTAAAGAATGGGTACAAAAGATCTGTCATCTGGAGATACGAGCAAGAAAACAGTTGTATCCAGAGTTAGCCTGCTTCGGCCCCACCTTGGTTTGAATCCTCAGCGTGGCAATATCTGCCACCGGATCCACAGCTGTAACCGTGGCCTCATAAGTGTCACCGCTAGGCAGCCTCACACGAACGCGGCGCCGATCAGCCACCACATGGGCGTTGGTAACGATGAGCCCATCGGCAGCCACCACGAATCCTGAGCCATTTGAGATAGGGACTTCCCGGCCCGAAAAAGGGTGCCTGGAATGGGGAAAGCACTGATAATATAAAGAAGCTCCTGCCCTGTGCCTGTGGCTCCCACGCCTATCTATCCCAGCATTACCGGTCCAGGATCTCGATATACACCACGGCGGGTGCAGTCTTCTCCACAACATCGGCAATGAAATTGTACTGGCTCCGGGGGGAGGTGGCTGGTGGAGCAGGAACAGCGGCGAAGACGGCTGGAGGGCTCCGACTCCAGCCCCACAACAGCAGCACGGCGCCCCCAGCGCCGAGCGCCACCGCCAGCCACGAGTGCGAACGGGATCCCGGGGTCCTCGAGGCCTCCTGGATCTGGGGATCAGGGGTCTCCGCAGACAGTCGCGCCCGTGTCCAAGACGTCAAACATGCGCGAGGTTCAGGAATTCCCAGAGACAACCGGGCCGGGAGACAGGAGGTCCCGTAAGTCTCCCGGACCCAGGGGTAAGGTGTTGCTGACGTCAGGAGGGCCCGAAGGTCAGGGGTCAACAGGGGTCCCTTCCCGCTGAGAACGCCACCCAAAGCCCGCCAGCCCCGGAGGATCCAACCTGCACCCCGCCCCGCCCTCAGTGCAGCCATCAGCTCCACCTTGGCTGCCTACTCGCCCGCCCAACTCGGAGGCGGTGCCCAGGATCCGAGCAGGCAGACAGCCGGACCTTGGGCACGCCGGAACCTTAAGTCCTCCAGAAGTGCACGCCGGGACCCAGGATTCCCGGGAACCAGCCCCGCCCCGGCCCGCGAATGCTGGGAACTGTGGTCTCCGCCGGACGCAAGTAGTCAGGCGCCCCGGGCCGCAGGGCATGCTGGGTCCGCTAGCCCTTCCGGGGCGCCTCCGGACTGCGGGTCACGGCACTTTGGCGGATGCCCAGAGCCTAAGCCTTCCCAGGAGCCCCCGCGGCCGGCGCGAAGATGGCGGCAGCGGCGGCCGGGCGCGCCTGAAACAGCTGCGATGGAGCCTTCCCCGGCGCCCGGGCCGGAGCGGCTCTTTGACGCGCACCGGTAAGAGCGCCGGAGGGAAGAGGCGAGCTGGCATCCTCTCCGCCTTCCGTGCCTGATCACCACCTCTGCCCTGCAGGCTCCCGGGTGACGGCTTCCTGCTCCTCGCGCTGCTGCTCTACGCGCCGGTCGGCTTCTGCCTTCTAGTCCTGCGCCTCTTTCTCGGGATCCACGTCTTCTTGGTTAGCTGCGCGCTGCCTGACAGTGTCTTCCGCAGGTTCCGACCCGGGCGCTGAGGGAGTGTCTGGGCTGGGCCGGGCCGGGGCTGCACAGTCACCGCCAGGACCTATGCCCTCAGGTTCGTGGTGCGGACCATGTGCGCGGTGCTGGGGCTTGTGGCCCGCCAGGAAGGCGCCGGACTCCGGGATCCCCGCGTCAGGGTCCTCATTTCCAACCACGTGACACCTTTTGACCACAACATAGTCAACCTACTCACCACCTGTAGCACCGTGAGTAGGGGCGAGGCCTAGAGCGCCACCAAGTGGCTCCCTGGGCCCGTGCTCCAGGTTGGCCTGGCCCGCTTGGGTCTCCCTTGGGGGCTAACGACTCCGACCCGGGTCTCATTGCAGCGCTTACCATTTCTTCTCATTTCTTTCCAATCTCTTCATCTTGCTTTCTCTGCTCCCTATTCCCAGCCTCTGCTCAATAGTCCTCCCAGCTTTGTGTGTTGGTCTCGGGGCTTCATGGAGGTGGATAGGCGAGTGGAATTGGTGGAGTCACTCAAGAGATTCTGCGCTTCCACGAGGCTTCCTCCCACCCCTCTGCTGCTGTTCCCCGAGGAAGAGGCCACCAATGGCCGAGAGGGGCTCCTGCACTTCAGGTGAGTAAGCACCAGCCTCTGCTGGGTAGATTGGTCAGACTTGTAGGCCTTTGGGTTTTCCCAGTCTTCAATCCTTACCCTACTTCATTCCCAGATCATTTTTTTCCTGCCCACTTTTATTTCTTTTTCTCAAATGCTTTTCCTGTGTATCTGCCGGTATGGTGTTGTTTCCTGATTTTAGTCAGATAAGTGCTGCTGATGGGGCTAGCTGGACTCCATTCTACTCTCCTTTCTTTTCTAGTTCCTGGCCATTTTCTATTCAGGATGTGGTACAACCCCTTACCCTGCAAGTTCAGAGACCCTTAGTTTCTGTGGTAAGTATGTGTTAGACAAGGATCCTCTGGAATTTGGGGGGAAAGTTTCCCCGCCCTGGCCCTGGCCTCACTTCATACCCTCCCCTCAGACGGTGTCAGATGCTTCCTGGGTCTCAGAACTGCTGTGGTCACTTTTCGTCCCTTTCACGGTGTATCAAGTAAGGTATTAACTGTCCTCACTTTTTGGTGGCTGGGGAGAGGCTCACCTCAAGGTTGAGGAACTAGAGAGCTCTGCCCTGTCCATTAATAGCTTTTTTAATATCAAGATTGCACCACAGAGGCAACACTGTATACTGTGCCCCCACCCCCACCACCACTATTCCATGAAGCAAGGTACCAAAGTAGGGAAGGGATGACTTTATATAGCACTGGCTTGCTTTTTGCAGGTGGCTTCATCCAGTTCGCCGACAGCTGGGAGAGGAGAATGAGGAGTTTGCACTCCGTGTACAACAGGTGGTAGAGTACACAAGCAGGGTGGGGCTGTGGGTTCCTTCACAGGGAGAGACTGGCAATCCTGGTACTTACACCCTTCCACTTCTCCTAGCTGGTGGCCAAGGAATTGGGCCAGACTGGGACAAGGCTTACTCCAGCTGACAAAGCAGAACACATGAAGAGACAAAGACACCCCAGGTTGCGTCCCCAGTTAGGTGTGTGGTCTCTTTTTGAGCTTTTTTCAACCTGTGGCAGTTTCTTCTCTACTGCTAGACTGGCCAGCCTCTTCTTCCTCTTGACTCTCCACTCAACCATATTTCTGAATTCTTGTTTTTCAGCCCAGTCTTCTTTCCCTCCCTCTCCTGGCCCTCCTCCTGACTTGCAGTTGGCAACGCTGGCTCAGAGAGTCAAGGAGGTTTTGCCTCATGTGCCACTGGGTGTCATCCAGAGAGACCTGGGTATGAGAAAGGGTGGCCTCACACAAAGTAACAGACACAGGGAGGAAAAAATGGGCTAAGAAGGAAGAGGTGAGTGGAGAATGGACTCCCTCTTCTGTCTTCCTTTCTTCCCAGCCAGGACTGGCTGTGTAGACTTGACCATCACTAATCTGCTTGAGGGAGCTGTAGCTTTCATGCCTGAAGACATCACAGAGGGAACCCAGTCCCTGCCCACAGCCCCTGCCCCAAAGGTGAGACCCAGAAGCAGTTAGGTCCAAGACTTGGGGAAGTTGGTCAGTCCTCAGCACCCTATTCCTGACTTAGCTTTCAGATCATGCGACCCTAGCACAGCGCCTCTCTTGCAAAGTAGGCATATGATGCGTGTTTATTGATGATGACTTCGCAAGCACTCTGACATTGTGATCACCTCAGTTCCCCAGCTCTGGCCTGGCGACCCCTCAGCCCACAGCCCTTACATTTGCCAAGTCTTCCTGGGCCCGTCAGGAGAGCCTGCAGGAGCGAAAGCAGGCACTGTACGAATATGCAAGAAGGTGAGGGGTTAGATGACAATGAGTAGGAAGGGGCAAAGTGGAGAAGGGTATTATGGAGCCAATATGACAAAGCCTACATGATGTCTTTCACCATGTCCCACAGGAGATTCAGAGAGAGACAGGCCCTGGAGGCTGACTGAGCTCAAAGGATGGTACCCAGAGCCGCAGGACGGAGACTGGGGGCAGCCCTCACCCAACTCAAAAAGGCTGGATGAGTGGGTGGTAAAAAAAAAAAAAAAAAAGGGAGGGATGGGGCTCCCCTAATCTCACATTAAATACAGGGTTTTCACTCAAGGTCTCTGTTGCCTATCTGGGTTTCAGAATCTCCTGAGCAGGTTTATTTCCCTTTGGTCAGAGGATATGGGGCTGACAGTCTTCATAGGTTTGAGGGATGGTTGGATAGAAATGTCTTAAATCATTCTATCACAGGAGATGAGTGATGCTAAAGAAATGTAAATAAACTGACAACAACCAGACCCCAATTTGAGTGTTCATCCCAGGCCTGTGAAAAACTACAAGACCCATGATGCCTTTCACAAGCACTAAGCTGTCCAGTTCACATAGGCTCTCTAGTGGCAGGAGCCTATTTTCTATAGGTTAGTGGCTAGGTTAAATAAAGTGGTGCATGTTGCCCCACCCCAAAAGCAAGCGTCTGGATTGGAGTTTGAGCCTAGCCCAGGGCAGAGCCGGAACTTACCTTTGAACTTTAAGCAGTCAGCAGCTACCTAGATGGTTCTGGAACTGGCTGCCATCCTGACGTCTCAAGAGCTGCAAGCAGGTTTGAATCCAGGATCTTTGTGGCCCTTCTGTGACCACCGCATTCCTTATACCTTCACCCCCGGGACCTTCTCCAGCTTTCTGTCTCACATAATTATTGCTGGCTCCAGGGACTTCTCATTAGTCATAAGACTTAACTCACAGCTACAGGTAAAAGTTCACTTTTGATGATCCTTTAGAAACACCCAGTACTGTTTCCTGGCAAGCGGGAAGTGCTGAGAAGTATAGACCCCCAGGCATTGTTATCTGAGGATAGATGCTGAGAATCAGCTGACCCGGAGCAATGATGTCAGTCCAAGTAGGCTTTACTAGCTGCCCTGCTTTCTATAGGTCCTCCCGGACAGCCACCATGGCCTCTCAGCCTCCTGGGCTGGCAGAAGAACCTGACCCAAGTCCTGGAGAGTCTGAACTAGCTGTGAACCCATTTGATGGGCTCCCCTTCTCTTCCCGCTACTATGAGCTGCTTGAGCAGCGCCGAGGCTTACCCATCTGGGCTGCCCGCTTCATCTTCCTGGAGCATTTGGAGAGTAGCCCCACTGGCGTGGTCCTGGTGTCTGGGGAGCCTGGCTCTGGCAAGAGTACCCAGGTGGAGGGAGATGCTGGGAGGGGCTAAAAAATAAGGGATGGGCTGCCTGGGATGTGGGGGAAGTGGGCAAAGGGAAGTGGGTTAGGCTGCCGCAGGGTATTGATCAGAGACTCCCCAAATAAGAGTACCTGCAGTGTACTTTGGTCAAAGTTCTGTGACCCTCTTACTGGCTGTCCTTCCCCCTACCCTAGATCCCTCAGTGGTGTGCAGAATTTGCGCTGGCCAGGGGATTCCAGAATGGCCAGGTTACTGTCACTCAACCCTACCCTCTGGCAGCCCTGAGCCTGGCTTTGCGGGTTGCTGATGAGATGGACCTGACCGTGGGTCATGAGGTTGGATATAGCATCCCCCAGGAGGACTGCACAGGACCCAGCACTCTGCTCAGGTGGGGTCTTCTGCAGGCCCACCTGGCATCTCTGCATAACCACCACCAGCCCAACTCACCCTTTAAATCACATGCAGTGCAACTGCTTAATTAAGCCCCTGAGCCCCAGCCAGGGGTCTCAGACATTCAACCTCACTATGGTAGTCTCCCTCCCCTTCTAGTGAACCAGATGTCTTCCAGGGGTTATGGGGTCACAGTTA
>NW_004524634.1:5819350-5822530 GCF_000260255.1 Octodon degus | reverse complement strand
TATGGATATATATATATATATATATATATCCATCCATCCTGTGGAGAGGAGCTCCCCTACAATTCTAGTGTTTGTTCACACTGACCCCCCCTACCTCCTACCAATGTCAACAGGTTCTGCTGGGACAGGCTGCTCCTGCAGGAGCTGGCCTCAACCCGGGGCACTGGATCCTGGGGTGTGCTGGTGTTGGATGAGACTCAGGAGCGGTCAGTGGCCTCAGATTCACTCCAGGGGCTGCTACGAGATACCCTGCTGGGAAACCTTCCAGGGGACCCCCGAGTTGTTGTGGTTACAGACCCAGCCCTTGAACCTAAGCTCCAAGCCTTCTGGGGCAATCCTCCTGTTGTGCATGTACCTAGAATGCCGGGCAGAAGTCCCACCCCTATCTACAGAGACACTGTTCCTACTGATCGGGTGGAAGCTGCCTGCCAAGCTGTGCTTGAACTGTGTTGGAAGGAGGCTCCAGGAGATGTGCTAGTGTACCTGGCCAGTGAGGAGGTAAAAGGAATGGATTCCAAAAGGCAGTGTTTGTGTATACCACCTTCCTACCCCAGGGAAGTGGGGCTAATGCGTGTTAGAAATGGTGGAAGGGTACCGTTTATTCTCTGATGAGGTCCTGGAGAAAAACCCAGGGAATTCAGAGCCAAGGATGGTGGTGCACACCTAATCCTCGTAGCCGTCTGGGAGGCCAAGACAGGAGGATCACAAGTTCGAGCCCACACTGGGCAACTTAGCAAGACTTGTCTCAAAAAGGTAAAAAGCAAGTAAAACAAGTGTAAAAGGGCTTGGGATGCAGCTCAGTACAAACATCCTACATTCAATACCCAGTACCACAAGAAGCCAAGGATTTCAGGATAAAGACATCTGCTACACTGTCCTGATTCCTTCGAATGCAGAGATTTCATTGAACTTCTGAAATTAGAATGTCCTCAACTTTATAAGAATGTATGGTTTTTCAGAGTAAAGGGCCATAGCTTTTATCAGTTTTTCAAAAGGGTTTGTGACCCCCCCAAAAAAAAAAACTAAGAACTTCCCTAATGCCCCACCCCTCTCCTCAGGAAATTTCCCTGTGCTGTGAATCCTTGTCCAGGAAGATAGGGACCCTGGCGCTCCTAGAGCCTCTGCCACGGGTGCTGCCCCTTCACCTAGGCAGTGGTCAAGCCATTCAGGCCATGTATGAGGACACGGATGTGGGGACCCGGAAGGTTGTGGTCACTCACTGGCTGGCTGACTTCTCCTTCTCCCTCCCATCCATCCGACATGTCATTGACTCAGGACTGGAGCTGCGAAGTGTGAGTGAGAGAGATGGGGGTGTGGGGCTACAAATAGAAACAGGCTGTGATCTGTCCTGACCTGGGCTGGGGCTTGGGCAATAGGTTTACCATCCCCGGATCCGAGCAGAATCCCAAGTCTTAAGGCCAGTCAGCCAGTGTCAGGCAGAAGCAAGACGACTGCGGGCGAGAGGGTTCCCTCCAGGTAAGAGCCATTGCCCTCGGAGACCCAGCCTGAGAAGAGGTGCTGTGTCCAAGTCCTGGTGAATCTACTCTCCAGCTCTCTCTTCCCTCAGGGTCCTACCTCTGCCTGTATGCCCGAGAGCTAAAGGCTCCCCCACTGCCCCAGCCCAGGGTGTGTGAAGAGAACCTGAGCTCCCTGATGTTACTACTAAAGAGGAGGCAGATAGCCGAGCCAGGGCAGTGCCATTTCCTGGATCGACCGGGTGAGCACCCATCCTACCCACTGCCACCCTCTGCCCACCGCTGAGACTTCATGCCCTCTGAGCCCCGTCTTCACCAGCTCCAGAAGCACTGATGCAGGCCCTGGAGGACCTAGACTACCTAGCAGCCCTGGATGACGATGGAGATCTGTCAGATCTGGGAGTCATCTTATCAGAGTTCCCTCTGGCACCCGAGCTGGCCAAAGCCCTGCTGGCCTCGTGCGAGTTTAACTGTGTGGACGAGATGCTCACCCTCGCCGCCATGCTCACGGGTATATTTATAGACTACAACCACTGGGGGGTTGGGAATTACATCACATCAGGTGTTTGGGGGGTAGCTGTTTTTGTGTTCTCAGTATTGAGGGTCTTGCTCAGCAAGCTCTGGGCCACTGAGCTGCAGCCCTGGCCCCTCACTGGTATAAGTCACCACTGAGTCTGTGGGCCTGCACCTTGTGTTTTGGTGCTCTTAGGGCTGGCCCTTTCCTCTCTGCTCTAATTCCCAACCCTCACAATGCCTGAGGAACCAGGCATGCTCATCTACCCCTCATCTCTGTAGTCAATTTCCTGCCCCTGGTTAAATCTCTCCCATCTGTTTTAACTCAGACACACACACACACACACACACACACACACACACACACACACACACACACACACACCCTGGTTTATCCTCATTCAGTATACTAGTGGTGAACCTCTGGCACGCATGCAGCAGCCAGCTGCTTGGTACCTCTGAAAGCTCTAAAGGTTTGCCATCACTGAGCTACACTGTCCCATCCCATGTAATGTGTTGCCTGCCCACTGCACCTGGCATTAGGCCCTTGTTTCACTGAAACAGCGTTTAGCTCACTAAGGACCTTCTGGATGTCTAACCCAATTTGCACTTTTGAGACTATATTGATGATATTTTGACAGAGTACTAACCACTCCCACTTGGAAACTGCCTCCCACTTGTGCATCTATGATGCTACACCTTGTAGTTTTCATTCTACCTCTCCGGCCATTCCCATGATCCCTTTCTGAGCTGTTCATCCTCTGCTTAGCCAGCGTAAATTGGTACTCAGGGCTCTGTATCTCTGACCTTCATGTCTTATTCCTTCAACTCTCTGGACAAGGTCACCCCATCCATGACTTGACACTCTGCCTTTGTGCTTAGCAATGCCTAACCTTTGTACCTTGTATGGCTACCAGTATTGTTCCTCTAGATCTGTTTTGTTTCAATTTTGAGACAGGATTTCACTATGCAGTTCAGGCTGGCTACTTTAGAGCCCAAACTGGTCTCAAACTCACAGCAATCTTCCTGCCTAAGCCTCCCAAGTCTCAAGGATTACAGACCTTCACTCCACACCAGGCCTACATCTTAGGGAAAAGGAAGGGCTGGGAGAGGAGAAGCAGATCCACCTGCTGACGGGTATCTTTAACCAGGATAGTCACAGTATCTCAGTTCAGAACTGACCTCAAGAGTT
>NW_004524634.1:5807774-5819054 GCF_000260255.1 Octodon degus | reverse complement strand
CTTCCTCTAGACTTTCTTCATTTTTGTATCCTAAATAAAATTCATCTGCTGTCCTGCAAGTTTGTTGTCAGGTCTTCCTCCGGCTCAGCTGGATGCCAGCAGCGTCTCCCACCTAATCCTGTCAGTGTTTCTGAATGGTGGCCTCTCCTGCTTACAGACTTCTCTTCAGCAGGTTTTCTTTACCTTCAAGGCAGAGTGGCAGCTCCTGTGCACAGCACATCTGGCCACTGCCTACCCTCCAGCTGTATCTCCTGCTATTCTGCCACATCTCTCCCTCTACCCAAACCAGGCAGCTTGCAGTTCCCGAAATACGCCATGCTATTAACTTCTCTACCTTGTTCCCACAGCCTTGACTATTCTCCCTGCCTCTTGTCCACTGAGATAACTCCTACTCAAACTCAAAACTTGGCCCAAGGAAGGCTGGTAAGATAGCTCAGCAATTCAGTGAAGTAATTTTAGAGAAGCTTCCTATTATTCCACTGAAAAATTGTTTTTGAACAGAGCTCTTCCTCATGTACATGGTATTTGTAGATTAAACTATTTATATTTTAAAAATATTTTTAAAGAAAATTCTGAATCTTAGGTGTGATATTTAAAGTAATTTATCCATGTAGTTTCATTAAGTTCTTGTGAGGTTGTTTGAATACTACTATGCAATATGAAGAAGAATCATAGTTATGTCTTTGTCAGAATAAAAGATTATATGTTGTGAAGACAACCAGTGCAATAAAGTTGATAGACCTGTGGGGGGAGGAAGATAGCTCAGCAGACTAAGCACCTGCTTAGGCAAGCGCGGGGACCAGGGTTCGTTCCCTGGTATCTCCAGGTGCACTGAGCTGACCACCAAATCTGGGCGTAGTGGCGCATGCTGTAATCCCAGCACTGGGGAGGCTGAAAACAGGAGGCTCACTATGAGTCCGAGGTGCGCAGTGAGACCCTATACCAAATACATTAAAAAAAAAAACTTGGCCCAAGGAGCCTCATCCTTGCCTCCCATGTCACCTTCATTGCCATAACCCAAGCCTGGATTACCCACCCTACTCTGTTTCAAGACTACCCTACCAGCATGCTTATCACATCGCTTATTTGTTGGTCTTTGTCACCAAAATCTAATCTTCTTGACTGTCATTTACAGCTATCCCTCAATATCCATGAGAAATTAATTCCAAAATTCTCTACAGATACCAAAATCCACTGATGCTTATTAATTCTCTTACAATAAAATGGAACAGCATTTGCTCATAATCTGTGCATCTCTCTGTATAACTTAAATCATCTCAATTACTTACAATACCTATCACAATATGAATACTATTTAAATGCTATACTGTGTTGTTTAAGGAATAATAAGTCTGGGCCAGTCGTGGTGCATGCCTGTAATCCTAGCACTCAGAAGGCTGAGGCAAGTGGGTTGCTGGCAGTTTGGGGCATGTTTGTGCTATATAGTGAGTTCAAGGTCAGCCAAACTACAGGGGGAGGCCCTGTCTTGAAAGAAAACAGTCTATGCATGCTCAGTCCTGATGCAAATTTTTCCCATACAATCTTCAGTTCATTAAACCCACAGATGCAGAAGCCACATGTGGAGGGCTGGCTGGCTATATTTATTTTCAGTGTCTAACAGTGCAAAATACCTAAAAGTTATCAGTGTCCTTTAAATAAAGTTCCCACAGTGACACGCTCTTTCCATATTCCACCTATACTATGGACCTGTTCATTCCTCAAAGCCACTTTCCTCTCTTCCGCCTCCAGCTGCCCCGGGGTTCACTCGTCCTCCACTGTGTGCAGAAGAAGCTGCCCTGCGTCGGGCCCTGGAACACACAGACGGTGACCACAGCTCTCTGATCCAGGTGTATGAAGCCTTCATCCAAAGTGAGCGGCCTTCCCTTTTACAGAATCCCAGCGTTTCCAGAAGGGGCAGTGGTGTGCAGCCAATGCAGATCTCTGTGCCTTGGGGAAAGAGGACCTCTGGCTTGTGTTCTTCCCAGAGTTTGAAGGACTCTGTTTGTAGCTGTCTCTTGTCTTCTAGGTGGAGAGGATGAAGCTTGGTGTCAGGCTCGAGGTCTAAATTGGGCAGCGTTGCGCCAAGCCCGTAAACTTCGGGGGGAACTCCTAGAGCTCATGCAGCGAATTGAACTTCCCTTGTCTCAACCAGCCTTTGGCTCTGAGCAGAATCGCAGAGACCTTCAGAAAGCACTGGTGTCAGGATACTTCCTCAAAGTGAGGAGAAAGTATTGGAGTGAGGGTGATAAAAGGAGCAAAAGGCAGAGGGAATAAATATCAGTATGTCACCTCTGAAATTACAGTCCAAGTGATCATTCAAAAGATTCCTTAGAAGCTGGACAAGGTGGTTCATGCTTATAATCCTAGCACCTGGGAGGCTGAGGCAGGAAGATTTGAAAACTTGAGTCCCAGTCAAGGGGTACATGCCTATAATCCTAGTACTTAGAAAGCTGAGGCAGGAGATTTGCCATGGGTTTAAGGCCAGGCTAGAATACATAGTTCAAAGCCAGCCTGAATTACATAAGGAGACCTGTCTAAAAAAAAAAAAAAAAGTTCTAGTCCCAGCCTGGGCAACTTAGTAAGACACTGTCTTAAAATACCAGGGTTGGGGGTGTAGTGCAAAGGCCCTGGGTTCAATTTCAAGAACTGCCGAAAATGCCATATCGTATGTTGGGACTAGACAATACCTACAGGTAATTAATGCTTTACTTTAAAACTCTCAGGCTGGGAGATAGCTCAGTAGAATAAGCACTTGCCCGTCAGGTACAAAGTCCTGAGTTCAATCCCCAGTACCAAAAAAAAAAAAAAAACAACCCCTCACCATTCTTACTAATTCTTTTTCAGTCCCCATCTCTTCTATTCTGCCTTATGTATTTATTCTTTCCATATTTTTGTCTTCTGAGGTGGCCCGAGACACAGATGGGACTGGAAATTACCTGCTCTTAACCCATAAGCATGTGGCCCAGCTGTCCTCGTACTGCTGCTACCGACAGCGCCGGGCTCCAGCCAGGCCCCCGCAGTGGGTGCTGTATCACAGCTTCTCCATATCCAAAGACAACTGCCTCTCTGTTGTTTCTGAGATTCAACCTGAGATGTGAGTCATTGTACCCCTTCTTCACTGCCCATTCTTCCAGGGGCCAAAACTAAAGATGGGGAGACTTAAGAAGGGATTGTAAGGGTCTGTAGCAACATATGTCTTGAGGGCAGAGGGCTTGTGGAAGGGCTGCTGGGAAGTTCTAGTCTGCTTCGAAGGAGAAGATGCAGATCACCTAACTCTGACTCTCTCTGGTAGGCTGGTGGAGCTGGCGCCCCCCTACTTCCTGAGTAACTTGCCACCCAGTGAGAGCAGAGACCTCCTGAACCAGCTGAGGGAAGGAATGGCAGATTCATCAGCAGACGAAGCAACGTCCTCTGCCCAGGAGCTCAGCAATGCCTGTGTCCTGCAGTGACCTGCCTGCCCAGGGAGTGGAGCCAAGCTCACCTCATAGCATGAGAGCCTCCTTCAGTCTGGCACCAAAGCAGCAAGCCACATTTGGAAACCCAAACTTTAGGATCAGACGTACATCATAGAACCTAAGTCCCAAGAAACAGTGGGATGGGCATGGTGGGAATGGGGTGAGCCACCATCTACACAGCCTTAGCTTTCCTACTGTTTATTGGTGCGGAACTGACATACTTCCCATTCCGCCAACACATGCCAAACCCACACTTGTACTCCCTTTTGGTCCATAAAAAGATTTTCCTATGATACCAAATTTTTATTTTGGTTCTGCAGCACCATATACAACATCCATGAGTCAGAGACCACACTATGTCAAAGATCCAAGACCAGCTCCTGCAGCTGTCATCTGTTGCCTGGCTCCCACCTCCGCTCACGCCTGTGTCATCTCCCTCACATAGCTGTCACTAGCACGCAGTGTCAGTAGCCTGCCTACAGCTGGTCACTGCTCTGCCTGTCTTCCCTTTGTCACAATGTTCCAGGATCCAGGGAAGAAGGAATAGGGCTGGTAGAAGAATTAAACAGATTCTCTTTCTTCCCTTTCTTCATCTACTTTAAATCCTATTCTTTCCAACTCCCAATATTGGACCCAGCTCATAGAGCTCCTTAAACATGAAGGCTATCACAACTACCTCCTAACTCATCAGCAAGCTTCCTGGCAGCCTCTTGCCCATCCATAAATTGAGTCTTTATTTCAGTGTGTGTGTGTGTAGTGGTGGTGATACTCAGGACTGAGCCCAGGACCTTCACACTGAGCTACCCCCAGCCCCTTTTAAAAAATATTTACTTTTGAAACAAGATCTTGCTAAGTTACCCTAGCTAGGCTGGAACTTGTGATCCTCCTGCCTCAGCCTCTAGTGCTAGGATTACAGGCCTGTGCCAGCACACTGGGCTGCTGAAGTCTTTCTAAAAATTTCAGGGGCATCACTCTTTTCTTCCTTTTTGGCTGGGTACTCCTTTCCCTTTTATGCCCCTGGACTATGAACTTTGGTATCCTCCATCATCTTGCATGTTGTAAAAGGGCTTGCAGAATCTCATGGATAGAAAGGTTCACACCTAGAACTCTGCTTTTCTTCTCAGAGTTTCTTCCCTTGAGGATTCTATCTGGTCTTATTCTTTCTCCATCTCTGTGGATGTCATCCAATCCCCAGATATTCTTTCCTCTAGTTAGTTTCACCTACAAAATTAATCTTACTGGGCTGGCCAAATAGCTCAGCAGATTAAAGCACCTGCTAGCAGGCTCAGGGGCTGGGGGTTTAATCACCTCAGGCCTGCCCCTGGGGCATGCAGAGACAGCAATTGAGACTGGGCCTGGTGGTGTGCACCTGTAATCCCAGCTCTTGGGAGGCTGTAAACAGGCGGATGCTACAAGTCAGATCTAGTAGTGAGACCCTGAACACCCTGTAGACCCTTCCCTAAAATACAAAATAATACTACTAATAATAATCTTACTACAAACCTCATAATTTTCTCTTCATCCACAGCACCATAGATTTCCTGATTCTCCACCTATCCAATCTTGAAGTGACCTTTGATTCTTCGAGAGTTTGTCACTTCCTAAATATTTACCAAATTCTGCTTACCCTGACTCCACTGGACCCATTGACTAGTCCAGTATTTCCTCTTTCCCTTTCCTTGTCCTTGCAGAGCACCAGAGCTAAACTTTCTTCCTAGATTGCTTTCTTCAGGCCCGGAAGCACCTCTCTGCTCTATAGCACAGGTGTATTGTGAAGTTCAAGTAGTAGTATGTCCCAGCAGATTGACCACATGAAAACATGAGACTCAGAATCAAGAAGGAATCCTTAATAATTGTTTTACAGTTGTGGGGCGGGATGCTGGGCATGGACAACCCTCTGATCCCTGTCACAGTGAGCCAGATTTTCATCTCTGGCTCTTCCTCTTCCTCTGCTTCCTGGGCAACTTCCTTCACACCTTTGGTATATAGACCCAAAACAGCCCTGGCTGCAGCCACCCCTTGCCCAGCACTGCTGGCCTTGTAGCTTGGCGGAGACCTCTGAGGCCACGGGCTGGCCAACCGCCCCCCAAGTCCCCCCACACACACCTCATTGGCTACTGTCCTGCAGGTCCCGCCCTCTGGGGGGCTCTTGTCCCAGCAGCTGTTTAACAGGTCTTTAGTGAAAAATGGCGGGAAAGGCCGCGTTGGATCGCGCCGGCATCTGCTCGCTGCTGGCCTGGATGCCGGCGGGTGGCCAAGGAGCCCTCGACGGTGTCACAAGTTCTGCTGCTTCTCATACTTCGGTCGCCAGAGTCCACGCGCCGGGTCCATCTGGCGGCGCAGATCACACCACCGAGGCCAGCCCGGACACGGAAGCCACTTTGTTGTCCTCTGCCCAGGGCTGCAGGTTCTGCAGCGCGAAGAGCGATGAGTTGTGCAGGCAGAGTGGGTCCGGGGGCAGCGGCGGCCGCAGCGGCCGTGGGAGCGCGTCCTGCTGCAGGTGCAGGAGCAGCCTACCCGCTCGGTGCCGCTCGGCCTCGCGCTCCTCGGCCGTCTGGCGCCTGGACGGGCAGAGCCGGGGTCAGGGAGTGGCTCCCGCCTGCCTCCCCACCAGGTGACAGCCCCCATCACCACCTCTCCGCCAGATCCTGGCCACGTCCACCACTCACCGCCACTTGGTGCGCCGGTTCTGGAACCAGGTCTTGACCTGTGCGTCTGTCATGCGCAAGGCCTTGGCCAGCGCCGCCCTCTCGGCCGAGGCCAGGTACTTCTGGCGCAGGAAGCGCCGCTCCAGCTCCAGCACCTGCGAGCGGGAAAAGGACGTGCGCGGCTTCTTCCGCTTTGGGGGCGTGCGGTTTTGGTACGGGTGGCCGATGCGGCGCGTCCCAGAGAAGGGCGAGAGCGCAGCTGCGGGAGGAAGAGAGCGGACAGGGTTTGTGGCTGCTCCGAGGTGTCGCCCCGCAGCAGCAGAGGCGCCCCGGGGAAGGCGGGCCCTGCCGCTAGAGTGAGGCAAAGGAGACCCCGCTTCACCCGGCCCTGCCCAGAGCATGGGCGCAGGGGTGGCAGTGAGGACTGCAGCTCCTTGCCCATGGCCTCTGTCCTTGGGACCGAGAGATCTGGTCGGGAGAAGATCCCAGGTTTAATTTGGGAGAAGGTCGAAAGGGTTCCGGGATTTGGAACGGAAAGATGCGCAAGCAGGGAAGGGCGTGACGCCGGAGGCGTCGAGCGACCTCACCCGTGAGCCGGTCCTTGGCAAAGCGGCGGCCGCTGTCCATCCAGGGGAAGGTGAGGCCCGCTAGGCCCCCGGCGCCGCCCAAACCCGAGGGTCCCGGCACCGCGGCGGCGCCCCCCGAGGGTGGCACGGGCAGCGGGCGGTGAGCCGGTACGCGGATCACGCCGCCCGGGCCCACTGCGGAGGTGCCGGGCAGCGGAGCCAGGGAACCCGCGGGGCCATAGCCCGAGGCTCCGTGGAATCCGCCCGAGAACGCTGCGCTCTCCCCTGGGCTCTGGCCCGCGCGACCCGGTCCCAGGCCGCCCCCGGGGGGTTCAGGGCCGCTCAGGATCTGATCGATGCCGAAGCTGATTGGCTCGTGGTGAGGAAGGCTGTGCGGGGCCAGCACCCCGGGCTCCATGGGTCCAGGCCAGGGAGGACCGCCAGAGGGGCCGAGGCTGGGAAGGGCGCCCCGGCGGCTCCGGAACCCCGGCAGTGCGTTCCGGGCGGTGGCCTTAGGGGCCCGCCGGGCTGGGCTCAGCCGGGCGCGGGGGTCCCGGCAACAGCAGCCTCCCGGTGCACCCGGAGCAGTTGCGCGGGTGCCCGCCCCTGCCGGGCGTCGGTGCAGGGACTCGCATCCCGGAGGAGTGGGCCGGCCGGGGCCCCCGGAGCTCCCTCGCTGGGTCCGAAGGCAGATGGACGCTCGGCTGCGGGGCCGCTGCCCGGGTACCGGGTGGAGAGGGCTGGCCGGCCAGGGCCCGGGCAATGACTGACAGATCGGCCCCGGGTGGGCAGTGCGGGTTGGGGGTAGGGCAGGGGCGGGGCCGGGCCGTTAAAGGGAAACGGACGCCTGTTTGCGCTGAGCAGCCGCGGGTATGTGCGGGGTGGAGGCAGCGGAGGACGAGGGCCTTTAGGAGCCAGGCTGAGAGCGGGAGGGGCGCGCCCGGGAGCTGAGTCAGCCGAGACTTCGCCGCGCCTGCAACCTCGCTGGCCTCAGCCTTCGGGCTGCCTCTGCCCGGCCAGCATCCTCGGCAGGTGCCTCCTCCCAGCTCCCATTCGCCACCTCCCGATGGGGTCCGCTGGCCAGCTCCTGGATTCGTTCGGGCCCGGACATAAGTGCCCTTTAAGGCCAAATCTCGTTGTGGCTTCCCGGCTGCGTAAGAAGTGGCAGGGAACAGCTACCCGCGACCCGGAGGCCCAAGGAAGAGGACAGGTGTGGGAAGGGTTGCAGGACGCGTTTGGTGGGCGAGGGTGGGGACCACCGCCCCGGGCTCAGATGCTGGGGCACCTCCTGTCCTCTCCTGTAGGGTCCCCCGGCCCCGTCCGGGCGAGCCAGTAGTAAATGGTGCCGTTTCCTAGAATTTCGATTTTCTGAAATCGTTGTAAATGGGACCTGCGGCTCAAGGCCGGCCAACTCAGTCGAGAAGTGCAAAATCCCTTCGTGGGATGCGGCCCCTCTTCTGCACCTGGAGGTCCATTCTCACTCACTCTCCCCTCTCCCAGGCAGCACATGGGGCTCGCGGAGGCCTGGGGGGAGCCCAGTTCCTCTTTTCCCCTAGACCCTGCACCCCATCCAATCCCCAGAAAGTGCGCCCGCCGCGAGCGTGCCAGAGAAGGGAGGTGGAGAAAGACTGAAGTCACTGGGCGACCTTGTGACCTCTGGCCTTGAACTCTGGAACTGGGAGAGTGTGAACTCTTCGTCCTTCCCAGGAAGGGGACCCGGGCCGCGCGGGCCCCCAGCCTTAGACCCGCCCCCGCCGCCACCCTGCCCGGTGCAGGCCGCCATAATCAGGTTAGCCGGGCGGGAATTACATTACCTTCCCCCGCCCGCCCCGGCCCTTGGGGGGGCCCTGGCGCCTCCGAGCCGGTGAACTGGGCGCGGGGAGGGGGGCGCCCCTGCCATCCTGCAGAGGGTGGGCACCGACCTGCGGCTCAGCAGGCCTCAAACATATCGTGGCCAAAAGACCCCGCCCCGCGGCGCCAACCCGCAACTCTCACTCCCTGCGCATTGTAGGCTCGGCTCCACCCTGCGAGTTTCCCGGGTGAACCGAAATGCTTCTAAGTGTACTAGATGGGGCTCCCCAACTCGGGTCTTCCAACTGATTCTTCAGGATCCCCTGGGAACGCCTGGCCCCTCCTTCCTCCCCAGCAGATGGGCTGGCAACTCGGCGCCTGGGGCAGGGTGAGAGGGTCTTTTTCCTCCTGGGAACCAGGAATGGTATTTGGGCATCTGGGCAGGAAGACAGAGAAGAAAAAATGGTCTCTGTCCTTAGCCTGAAGGACAGGAACCATGGTAGGAGCGGTTATCACTCTGTGATAACTTCCTCCACCTTGGTCATGTCTGTCAAGTAGTTTTTGCAGCCCTGCTAACAACTCCTTCTAAAAGCACACGGATGCGCTTACTGATTTATTGGCTGTGTTTTGATCTTGGTGAAACCAAAGTACATTACCACCTCTGCACCCCTTCCCAGAACCCTTCACCCAAGGGCTCAGTAGCAGAGGGAGGCTCCTTTAGAGACAGCATATGTCCACCGGAAGTGAAAAGCAAAACCTGGGAGACAGCAAAGAAACAGCCTCTGAGGGCTGGCTGAACGGTGAGTTTGCTAGTTAGTCCCTTTCCCTGCTCTGGAGGGAAGCTGGGGTGAGGTTGGAAACCAAAGTGTGTTCAACCAAGCTGAATAAATCCTTCTCCAATGAAACAATGAGTATATCAATGAATGTGGAAAACGTTGTGCAGACCAGCTCCCCAGGCATCCTTTCCTTTAGAGGTTAGCCAGTGCAGAAAGTACTGCACTCAGACATTGCCCACCTGACCCACTGAGAATGGTCACAAACTCAGTAGCACAAACTGACATTTGGAAGAGTTTAAGGGAGAAAAAAGATATAATTTTTTTTAGAGATAGGGTCTTGATGCATGCTTCAAGCTGGCCTTGAACTCCAAGGGCTTCTCCTGCTTCAGCCTCCCAAGGAGTGCTGGGATTATAGGTAAGTGCCACCATACCCCACAGGAAAAGAAAAAGGTTTTAGTAGCCAGTCATGGTGGCACATGGCATAATTATTCCCAGCATTCTCAGGAGGCTGAGGCAGAAGAATCCCTGAGAATTCAAGGCCAGCCTGAACTACATAGTGAGACCTTATTTCAGAAAGAAAAGCAGACCAACAAAAAAGAACTCTCTCTCTCTCCTGCTCCCCCCTCCTTTGTTCTCCCCTCACCTATAGGGTCTCATTATACAGTTCAAGCTGGCCTTGAACTCATTATGTAGCCCAGTCTGGCTTCAAACTCCCCATCCTTCTGCCTCTGCCTCCTAAGTGCTGGGATTAGAAGCTTGCACTACCATGCCCAGTAGAATTTCCCTTCTTGCCTCCACCTCTCTGATTCTCAGGGAAAGGTTGGTTCCTACTAGTTTATGTTGAGGATGGAGGCTCAGGCCCAAGCACCTCCTGCTCACAGCACTTTAGATTTGCCTCACCGTGTCCCATATTTCTACAGCACCCTCTAGTCTTTAGGCCTTCAGGAAGCCAAGCTACAAGCCTCCAGTTCTGCTCCCTCCCTCCCTCCCTCCCTCCCTTCCTTCCTGCTGTTAGGGGGTGTCCTTCATTCCTTTTGTTCCCCATTCCTATATCATAATTTCTCTCATCAGTGTAGTCCTTCCAGCCCACAACCATCTCAGATCTGTATCATCTGGACAAAATTTTGGCCTGGCCCTTCAGGAGAAATTATTTTATTTGCTTTTTTACTGCCCATGCCTACTGACTCCATTTCCTCATTTATTCTTGTTTTTACCCAGTGTGAGCTGGCTTCTCTACTCTGGCCCTTTCTCAAAGAGCTCTTAGTGTCTGGTGTCCTCCATACTTCTCTCTCATGCCTTACTTCATTTATCACCAACTATTTCTTTTTCTTTCTTTTTTTTCTTTGCGGAACTGGGGATTGAACTCAGGCCCTTGTGCTTGCCAGGCAAGCGCTTATTCTACTGAGCTATCTCCCCAGCCCTACCAACTATTTCTTGCAATATATTTTCTTTGACTCATGCAGCATCATCTTATGTTCTATCTTGGTCTTTCAGTGTCATTGCTTGTGTCTTTCTTCCACTGAGCTTGTGTTTTCTACTTAGGATTGTGATCATTCTTGTGCTTTCTGCATCTCCACCTTTTCAGGCTTCATCTATTCCTGTACCCTCAACTCTCAGATCCATCTAGAGAATACTGAAACCTGACACTTGAGCCTCCTACTCTCCTGGCCTTCTTGCCAGCACCCCCTGCCTTCCTGATGCTCCTTAAATCCAACTGGCTTGAGGATGTGCTTACCTCTCAAAGCCCTCATTCACCGTCTTACCCAAGCCTACCAAATCAACTCCTGGCTAAACCCCTCCACTCTGCTTTCCTCTGAAATGTTTCACATGCTCCTTTTCCTTTTCCTTTCCACTGCTAAAGCCCTAACCTAGAAGATCATCATTACCATCTGGATTCACTCACTTGTTCACCCAGAAAATCTTAACTGAACACTTACTCTGTACTTAGCAGTGAAGATATAACTATGAACAGAAAAGGGGAGAAAATAGCCTGCCTCTGAGAAACTTACAGTCTACTGGAGATATATATATATATATATATATA